>NW_004567137.1:10574651-10644252 GCF_000260355.1 Condylura cristata
CCCCCAAGCCTTTCCCCTCCCTGCCACCAGCCACCCAAAGTTCTAGAAGGCACATTCACAGCCGATGCTTTCTTGCCTTGAGAATCAGGAATGAGAAAATCATCCCTTAAACATGAAAAGACACTTCTGAACTTTCCTTCCTGCAGTTTGACAATGGGGAGTTACCTATAGAGGGATGGACACACGACTCCCTTGCAAAGGTGATCAATTGAAAAGAAGCATCTAAGCAAAAAGTTTCAGGGTGGCAGGGATCTCTCCTACCAACACAGGCATCCCACGTCCCGACCACCACCACCCTCTTGAAACCCTCCCAGGCACTTACTTCGAGGCCAGTGAGCTGAAGGGAAGCAGCAAACCTGTCCCAGAGCGCCGGTGGCTGGCGAGAGTGCACTGGGGGACTGACAGCTAGGCAGGCGGGCTGGCGGCCGGCCGGGCTGGCCGGAGGGCGGGGCGAGGGCACGGCGCCCCCTATGGCTAAAGTCCCATTAGGACACTGCAGAGCGGAGCTGGAAGCTGGACTCCGAACCTCGCCAAGCCCCTCCCCTAAATCGCCTGACTTCCCTCTTGAGTAATCAGCACCCAGCAGTTCCCCCTCTTCAAACCCTACTTTCTGGTGCTCCTCCAAGCCGCCCCTTCTTCAAGGCCATTTCCCCTTTTCAGTGGTCCAAGTTAGCGATGGTTCTGGGTCTCTGCAGCCTCCAACATTTCAGTTTAGGAGGGAGGAAAGGGATGAGGCAGTTCACTTTAATGCAACTGGAAGCAATTTTTAAAAATCTTAATGTTGAAGTTTGAAAGCATTGAAAGCTTTATAGAGAATTCAAATCTCCAGAGTAAAAAAAAAAAAAAAAAGATTAAAAGTCATTAATAAAATTACCTTCCATTGAACTTCACTTTTACTGCTTCACTGTCATAAAAGGCTGGCAAGGTGTTAGCTAAGCTCACCTATAGTCTTCCCTATCTGTTACCCTGACAAGTTATTTCCTCACTCTCATGTCCACATTCAAAATGGAGTTGGAGAGATGACATTGCATCAGTTCATTACACAATCTGCTTAGAATGGCTTTGACACAGTCGTGTAAGGGTGTGTTTCAGGAAGGCATGGGCACTTTTTTTTTAAAGATTTTTATTTATTTATGCATACAGAACTGGGGTACAAGTCAAAGGTGCAAGGGCGGTGAGAGGATTCACCAGAGACAGAATGGGGTGCAGAACTGGCACATCCACAAAATACACTGCAGAGGGGAGCAGCAGGTGGGTCAGGAGAGGTCTGCCTCCCTGGCTGGGGATCAAACTCCTGAAGTGGCTGCAGCTAGATTTGTAGTGCTGCTTTAACCCATTGTGCCACCCAGGGGGGCCCACCATAGGCATTTCAACACTGGTATCTAGATTAGAGCAGTCCCCAATTTTTCTGTCACTACAGTAATTATGGATCTTGCTTCCATGACTTTATCTAAAAATGTTTAAGCATTTATGGTTCTGCTTTATTTTATCCATGCATCACAATACTTCTTAGACATTTCCCACCTGCTCTCTGTGGTATGCTTACTTTGGCTTGAGTTGTTGTTGTTGTTTTTGTTTGTTTGTTTGTTTAAATACAAACCTTTTTTTTTTTTTTTAAGATTTATTTATCCATGCATACAAGACCTGGAGTACAGGCCTGAGGTGTGGGAGTGTGAGAGGATTCACCAGAGAGAGAGCAAGGAGCAGAACAGGCAGATTGACGAAATACACTGCTGAGGTGAGCAGCGGGAAGGCCAGGAGTGGTCTGTTGTGCCATGTGGTCACCTCCCTGGCCGGGTTCTAGCTCATGCTGCGGTGGCTGGGCTGTGGATAGCTTCACAGTGCTAAGCTTTAACATGTTGCACCACTGGAGAGGGTCCTTTGGGTGGTAATTTTATTTCCTTTAGCAATGCCTTAAGGCATAGCTGTGTAGGACTGGATAGACAAGTCTACTCTCTACCCAAAAAGGAAGAATTATTAGTTTGCACTAGGAAAAAAAAAATAATCACAAGCCTGATAAGATTTTTCCACATAAACATGTCAACAGAAAGTTTAGAAAATCTAGCACCAGAGGACATTAGTGTTTCTTTTTCATGTCTATATCTTTTGAAAACTACATTTATTCACTTATCTCAGTAAAGTACAGTGGAACCCTGCCGTATCACTGACTGGAATAAGGCAGAATTTGAGATAAACTTATGAATTCTCACCAAAAGATTCCAGAACTACAAGTATTTAGAAGACTCTTCATTTATTATGAGGTGATAGAGCTCAACTCTTTTGGATAGCATTAGAGAACAGAAAAGTATATTTTAGTAATTTGATCTATAGAATTTTAATAAGTAGTTTTAAACATGTTTTTCAAAAGAAGGGAGTACTTCATCAGAAGTTCTAATTGTAAAAGGTACTAAAGCTAATCAATGAATAAATACTGAGATTCTGCTATTAAAAGCATGAATTATTGCTTGTCTGCTCTCTCTCTCCACACACATACACACATCTATATATACACCATCTTTAATATAATATTAGTACTTGGTTATAATGCATTTAATTGAATAGGCATTTATAGAGCTACCTTCAAGGTCCTGGACTTGATGCTAAAATTTAAAACTAAAATAAATAACATCAAATAATTGTCCTTGAGGAATCTGTAATTTAGCAAACAACTTACCCAAAGTAAGTAGTTGCTGCTAAACTTGTGGAACAAGATATTTCAATGCAGAAAACAGAACAATTGGGCATGAGTAGGGCACTAACAGGAAAAGGGCTGTTATTTTGGGTAAAGAGAAAGTGTCAGACTTTCAATCTCTCTGCTCACTACCAATTTAAACCTCTAATGAAATCTTTCAGGGAAACTTGATCCAAGGTTTGGAACAAAGAATTCCTTAGCAAATAATAAAACAATTTAAAAGGCCACTGATTTGGGGTGGGGAGAGCAAAGGTCATTCAGCAAAGAGTAGTTGCAACAACAAAGAAAAGAGAGATCAAATCAGAAAGATCTGGAAGAAAAAGCATTACAACACTAGTAATCCCTACCTTTTAAAAAAAGACAGGAAAAATATTTGAAAGTGTGGCCATCACCAGGAGACAATGCTTCCTGTAAATGAGAAGGAAGTGGGGACATAGGTGTTCATTACTCTTTATAGTTTCAGATCTTTGTTATTACCCTTAAAGTCAAGGAAGATGTACACAATCTCAAATTTGAGATATTTCTTGGATATTTCAGGAAACATGAGAACATGACTTAAAATTAGAGGAAGCAAACAGTGAAATAAAAATTCACGTTCTAAACATATATAGAGGAAGCAAAAAGTGAAATAAAAACTCACATTCTAAACATGCATATATATAAATGTTGTTTATTTCTTCCAAAAACCCTAAAAGGGGTTCTTATTTCTTCTATTTTACAGATGAACATTCTGAATCCAAAGTAGTTTGGATATTGCACTAACTTTTGAATCTGATACCTGCAGGAAGTAAAAGTACCTACAATGAGAGGAAAAGGACTAGAAAATGGTAAAACTAATGAAGCTAATTAATACACTATAGCAAGCATAAAGCATAGACATGTAGATCAAAAGAACAGAAGAGATATGGAATCATACTTGACTGGTCAAATATTTTCAAGAAAGGTATTATGACAATTCAAAGGAAAGAGAAAACTTTTCAACAAATGGAAATGGAACAACTGCATATCCATAATCAAAAAAAAAAAAGTACTTCAATCCTTTATTCACACCGCATACCAAATTAATTCAAGAGGGATGACAGACTTAAAGTCTAACACTATGAAACTCCTAGAAGAAAACAAAGGAGAACGTCTACATGACCTTGAGGTAGGCAAAGATTTCTTAGTCTGTAGACAAAAAGTATCATCTTTAGAAAAAAAAAAATTGACAAACTGGGCTTCCTATAAATTACAGTGTTTGCTCATTAAAGGACACCCCTAAATGGTATAGCAGACATCTCCTGTCTCTCCACTGCTCCCTCAGCAGTGTACTTTGTCATTTTGCCTGTTCTGCTCCCGGCTCTGTCTCTGGTGAATCATCTCACTGCCTCTACACGTCTGGCAGCCTGTACCTCAGTTTTGTATACATAAGTAAAAATAAATAAATCTTTTTAAAAACAAAAAACAAAAAGACACCCTAAAAGATGAATAGGCAACAAAAAAATTGGGAGAAAATTCTCAATGTATTTATCTGACAAAGCACCTGTAGGCAAATGATGTAAAGAATAACTATGACAATAATTAAGAGATAAAAATATACTGTTAAAAATTATGAAAATGATTTGACAGACACTTCACAAAATGAATCTGTGAGGATATTAAAGAAGTATATGCAAAGGTGTTTAGTGTCATTAATGTCACAGAGATTCAAATCTAAAACATGAGTTACTCCTCCCCAAACATTAAAATGGCAAGAGGGAAGATGATAGACAAAATCAAATGAGAGTCTGAAGCAAATGAAATTTTTTTATGTTGCCCATGAGAATATATGCAACACCCACCCTAGGAAAACTGGTAGTTTCTTATAAAAACAGACCTATGCCAGATTCCAGCAATTCCACTCCCAGGTATTACCCAAGGAAACTGTGGACATATAAACACAAAAAGGACCAGTCAAGAAATTCTTCTCAGCTACATTCTTAATTGCCAAAACCTGGGAAAATCTAAATATCCATCAGCAGACTGGAAAAACAAATACTAAATGGATTCAGCATATGTGAACAATAACATGGCTGTATCTTAATACCATTTTAAATAATAGGAACACATATTGTATGATTTCAATTCCATGTCAATATTGGATTGAAACTATGGGAGGAAACACAGGTTAACATGTCATAGAAGAGTCTGAAATACAAGTTTATTTCTCTGTCTCTTCCTCCTCTAAGGAAAGAATAAATGCTGTTTTGCCCAGAGAGGGAAATTTTTTAAGAGCAATTGTCTACCAAGGGTCAAGAAGGACATCATCTTTTTCATTCAGTCAAGCAACAACACCCAATCTTGCCAAGATCTTCTGGCAAAGGTTTGTGACAACATGGAGACAAAATTCTTCCTTTGTGGGACCCATGTTGGTTTTTCCAGAAGTCCCCCGTACACCGATTCATGAACCCTACCAGAAGGACAGACACCTTATGCTACTAGAGTCACAAAATATTTAGAGGCTTAGAGTATGGAATCAGTGCCTTCACTCTAGGTGATATATTAGAGGCTTCCAAGCATTGAATTCACAGAGGCAAACCTGAAAATATTTCAATTTTAGAAAACAAGGACTATGTACCATATGTGAATATCACCAAAATTGCTTCTTTCACTTCTTTACTATCACATCCACTTACTGACAACAAGGACCAGCAATACTGACAAAGTTACCATCATTTCCACCTGAGCCTTTTTTGAGAAATATTAGATTCTTCCATGTGCAGAGAGAAATTGCTTGGTAAATCTTGTAGAATCTACTTTCTTTTCTGCCAAACCTGTGTAAAAGTCTTCTTTTTTTCTCAGTTTTGATTTAGTAACTTTAGATCTCTGCATTATGTTATGTTTTGCATGGGAGCTATTGACTTCGGCTAAGGAACCGTGAACAATAATTATTTTGCATGACTAAGCCCTGGTATACCATTGTTAGACAGGCATTTTACAGTACCATCAGTTTCAAAATTTAGAACAGAACTGTCAAATAAGTGAATGCCTACACCAAAGGCTTCTATTTTCAAGCGACAGGCATAAGTTGTATGATGTGCAATAATAGAGTGAATCTTTGTGTTCTTGTGAAAACTTGTGATTTGACAGTCCTGGAAACGAAAGCTTATTTCTTTCTAGAGCAGCTATATCAGTGGTAGCAACAGTACACATTTTCAAGCAAGGCTGGGTGCAACAGTAGTGTTGGGAAAGGGAGACTAGAGCGCTGAGGTTATTAACTGTTACTGAGGAGGACTGAATTTATGAAGAGTAGAGAGCAACTTACCTCTAACTGAGAACATCTGACTTGGCTCATCTAAGTTGGATATTTTTCAAATAGTTCAAGAAAATTCTTACCATTTTATACTCAGCTAAAATTTTCATTCTAAAAGTAGTGTAAATCTAGTGTAAATGCTACTCAACATTTTATAAGAATGCAGTATTAACTAGCAAACATTAATATATGAGACATATTGCTTCTTGAAATGCTAAATATTATCTTCCTTTCATACATTTGCAAACTGAAAAACATAAATTAAATGACCTTGAAATATCATAAGGCAATTGCCAAAAAAAGGGGATGAAGAATATTTCTGTTAAAATGCCTCCCAGATGCCTCTGACTTTAAATATTTCATAATAAGTGTATTTGATATGAAAATATTTTAAATATTCCTTTTTATTGACCCAGGCCAGCATGCATACTAATATATTTATCATTTCTGATTTGTAAAGCAGAATCTTAAATTAGTAAAGTGGAAAGGGAGGGAGAGCTCTGCTTTTCCATTGATGTGACCAATCCCAGATTCCCTTTTACAAAGTACTCCCTTCCTGGGTGGAAAACCAAGTGAGAAAGAACAGTAGTCCAGAACAAAGAAATAGTTCATCCAAGCTTTGGTTGAACTTCGCAATTATTTCAGTTTCCCTTCATAGAACACTTTTCAAGTAACCATAGAAATGGTACCACAAATTTTTAACTGGATCCTCCAATTTTAGGCCCTATCCCCAAAAGCCATACTAATCAGCACTTCCTGTTTGGTATTTCTGAAGCACAGCTCTCATTAGGTCATTCCTCTGCTAGAAATCGTACAGTAATTTAATGATTATAGCTGGTTTATCTTTCTAGTCTCATCTGTAGGATGTATCATGTTGAAGTAAAGGGAAAATACTATGGAAATAGAATTGGATTTTCCTATCTGGTTTAGTCAACTTCTGGGTTGTCAAAATGTTGGCAAATAATTAAGATGGATCACTAAAGTATGATGGATTTACTAAGATGAGATAGGACATGCACCCAGTTACAACACCCAATTATAAACATCATCCTTAAATTCTGACTGGTAATAAAGCTCTCCACCTCTGCAATCCCTTCATGAGTTCCACACCCTTCTGTTCTCTTCTTCATGAGGGAAAGGAAAGAGAGGGATGGGGTTTGAACCCCCTCTTCTGACAAGAAGTGTTGTTTCTGGCTTCCCATGAAATCTGAAAATAGAATGTTCTACATTGACAATGGCAGGATACTTTCTGTCAGCACCAGGAAGTTTCCATCTCCTGCAGTCTATGTCAACAATAGTTTAGGAATTCCAAAGTATTTTAACAGCTTAGAGGGGTCAATAGAATACTGATATCTCAACTATCATTGAAAATCTAGATCAGGCATAGAAAACAGAAGGTCAGGGGAGTTTCTGAATAGACTGCTCCCTTGGGGTTGACTGATGGACACATGTCCTGTCTGTTCCTGACTGTTTTATCTGAAAAACCCTTCTTTTTCACATCAGTCTATCTAAAACCCATATAGCCTAACCTAGTTCCTATTCTTCCTTTATGTTGATGCTTTTACCTAATCGAAAATTTCCTTCTTTTTAAAAATTTCATTACATGTATATTTTACATCATCATTTATTTTTGTATGATCTATGTTTTCTCCTCTCAGGTGTAGTCCCTTTGAAATTCCCACCACCAGTTCACCCATGCACCAATACCATAGTCCTTGTATTTTCCTGCCCCCATTTTGATCCTTCTCCCTCCTCCTCACCTAAAGAATGTTCCTGATTTATAGTTGCCTGTTGACTTTTTTTTAAAATTTATTATAATTACTTTTTTTTTCTGAGAAAATGATCTCATTCTTTAGTGAACTTTTGTAGCGGCAAAAGGGCATGTTTATATTATCTTGTTTGTAATTTGATTGTTTTTGTAATAGTTTAATCTTCCTACTTGACTACCCCTCTCATCTTTACTTAAACAGTATAGAATTACAGGGCTCCAAGTTTATTGAAAAACATGTATGCAGACACACACACTCACTCACAAACTAGTACTAGAAAGAAAGAAACAAAATGGTCATACTGATCTTTCTTAAAGGCATCCATGTAGGTGCCTTTCTACCTTCATGACTTCTAACTTCTCCCATATATTTATTTCCACTTTTGAAAATGTCCATCATAACTGGTGATAACTTAAATTGCAGAGTAAAATAATAATAATTGATCATAAATTCAAATATTTGGTTATTCCTTCACCAAAAATACTAGAGCCTTCTATTACAAGAGAATCTCAAGTAGTACCAATGGAACACAAATCACTTACTATATATAGTTATTTGCTTGAAGGATATATACGCTTGGTTGTCATGTTTACATAACTAAACACTCTCTAGTAATTATCAATTCAAGTGATTTCCAAACTATTTTTCCAGCAGAATTCTATTTCCCACAGAAATTATATATAGAATATTAATATTTAAAATAATTTACGGCCCTCCCTGGTGGCGCAGTGGGTTAAAGCACTGCACTGAGAAGCTAAAGCCACTTTCGCATGAGTTCGATTCCCTCTTGCCCTGGAGGTGACCACATGGCGTGGCAGACCTCTCCTGACCCACCCACTACTCCCCCTCAGCAGTGTACTTCGTGGATCTGCCTGTTCTGCTCCCCACTCTGTCTCTGATGAAGCCTCTCACTGCCCCTGAGCCTCTGGCCTGTACCCCAATTCTGTATGTACAAATAAATAAATCTTTAAAAAAAATAAAATAAAATAATTTACACCAAGGAACAGTGTTCTCAGATAGTCTAATATCTTTAGCAGTTGCAACAAATACACACTTCCTTGGTGAGCAACTCCCTGCATTACCCTCTTTGGAAACATGGGGTTCATTTAATCCAACACCCTCATTTTACTAGAGAGGAAAGGGAGGTGCAGAGTGATTATAATACCTAGCCAAGATCACTCAGCTAGTCACTAGAACTTCCATTTCTAAGTCCAAGGTTCTAGGTGATAATGCCCTGATTCTTGGCTGAGATTATTTTGGAGAAAGGCATTTCTCTGATGTAATTTCCGTTTGTAACTTAGATCCAATTTGGATCTTAAGAGTTTCTATCCTTTTGTTAGGTCTTATTCTTCAATGTCTATAGTCCTATTCATTCCAGACATCAGGGAAGGCTTCCCTGCCAAGAAACTCTGTCATCCAGTGGCTATCTTATGGTTTCCCAGGCTGATCCTCAGTGCCTGGCCTGTTACTACATTGTGTGCTTATCACCAATACTACTCCTCCTTTGATACACAGTGGTATTTTTTTGAACCTTGAGCTACTTACATCTTTTCAGACTATACCACACACAATCTGATTATGCAGTTGTAAGTGCTCCAGCCTTCACATACCTATTTCTAAATTTACCATTCACAGGCTGAGCAACATGCCTAGATTTGCATCCTATTCTGCTTTCCTGCCTTGCTTAACCCATGGGGAATACTCCTGGTTCCATTCCATCTTGGTCATCTAAGAATGAATTGGAGTGATGGGTCTTTCTCGTTCTCTTTCATGCATACAAGTCTACAAGGTAATGAGGTAAGACAAGTGACTAAGTGCTCAAACGAGTAGAATAGGCAATGCCAGCTTCAATGGATTAGAAAAAGATCAATGCTAGTGAAAATTCTTTTGAAGAAAATGGTCCTTTTTTTGGGATCACTGGATAGAGAGGAGAGGGGTGATTTGAGCAAAAGAAGAATCAGATATCAGTGAGACTTATCTAAATCATGAAAAAGTGAAATGTTTGTATAGGGCATATTTGCCAGATTATATTTCATTGGAGTTTGAGATGAAGTATTTTACAGAGAACCTTAAAACATTAGTCACAAATCCTTCAAGATTTCTGGTTTTAGCTCCTGTATTGCTAAATCCTTCTCTTTATTGGCTAGTTACTAAGTAAGTCTTAGGTGAAACCATGAAGTAGTCAATAATTTATCTGTTAAAAAAAATCTAGGCTTTTCTGTGTGCCTAGAAAAACAAGAGTATGTAGGCAACACTATCCTGGATATATGAATCAACTGTCATGGCTTTTACGTGAAAGAGCATGGTAGCTGTATACAACCTAAAGTTGATCTCAGAAAATTGGGTTCCAGTCCTACCTACCCCTTCTCTATATATTTGGTACAAATTTTTATGTTGTAAGTATCAGAATACCCAACCCAAATTAAATTAAAAGGATTTACTATCTCACAGAACTGAGTAGTCCATAGCTATATTTAATTTCTGTTAAAAGCTTGGATCAAGTTTCATAAAATGATGTCTATCCAGTACTTTGCTCTGCTTCCTTGGTGTTGACTGTGTTCCTGGCCACTTCTGTCCCTTCACATTTTTAAGGTAGTCCCATCCCTGGAAACACATTAAGTCACAGAGTTATATTTTCTTGTCCCTAAATAGCTTTATTTGGATTAGGTATCCATTTCTGAAATCAAATGAAATATACAGAGTGATTTATACTGTTGAGATAATTAATTTCTAAGTGTCAACTTAGAAAGTGTTTTTGGATGGAACTGACATTCATATTAGTGAATGCTGAATAAGCAGATTGTCTTCCATAATGCTGGTGGTCTCATCCAGTCAGTCGAAGCCTGAATAGAATAAAAAGTCTGGAAATACAGAGCAAATAGAAAGCTCCAAGAGACTGCCTTTGGTTTTTACCAGCATGTAGCAATCTGTATATTTACCATTGGCTCTCCTGGGCCTCCAAGCTACCAACACACTGAAGATTTTGAACTTCCCAGGCTTTATCATGGCATGATATCTATCACTATCACCAGTGTGTCTGTCTGGATGTATATCTCTGTCTGTTTACCTGCCTGCTTGCCTATCTGCCTCTCCATCTGTCTGTCTATATGTCTACCTCCCTTCCTCCCTTCCATCTGTCCTACTACTTTTGTTTCTCCAGGGAACCATGACTGATACTACTGCTGACTGAACCTACCTTCATCAACATGCTGACTGGAAACTTTTGGAATACTTTTTGAAATGAGGTACAGAAACCTAGCTACTAACAAGACAATGAACACATAGCCACTGATTGTGTATGTTCCACATGCACTCTGATTGCTTTTACAGCTCATTTCTGAAACCAAGGCACTGTGTTTGAATCTCAATTTAGTCACTTATTAATATGTAATCTCCAGAAAGTTACTTGACTTTTTTGTTCTTTATTTTCTCCTGCTTCTCATTTTGAAATAATAGCATGTCCCTCACAGGGTTGTTTTGATAATTAAAAAAAATAATGCATACATACATGAAGATTGATATTGGCCTTGAAATAGAGACAGTATTCTATTGTATTATAATGCATTTATTATAATATTATAATATATTCAAATAATAATGATAATAAAATAACAATTAAAAGTTACTATTATTATTATCACCTTTGAACCTTATTTCTTGCCCATCTATTGTGAGTTCCCAGTTTCTCTACACAAATCTCTCGACCTAACTTCCCTGGTCTTTTCCTATTTTTTTCCAGGTTACACTATCAGGATTACCCATGCCTACAAGATTTTCATTCATGTATTATTTCTATAATTTACAAGGCTGAACAATCTAAAAGCTTAGATTTTAGAACTCATAGGCACTAATGGAAATCATCAAAGCCAGTAGTTTCCACATGGGGCATATAAGAATCTTGATCCATTCAGTTGAGGGAAGAAATATACTATATCTTTATATAATTTACCATAACATTTAAGATACAAATTTGTTAGCATGTACTCACAATAGATAATATACATTTATAAACACATTAATAGGAGTTAAAATAAATGTTAGACTCTAAATGCTCAAATACACACACACATACACACACATATTATTAACAGCAGAGACCTGTGATCTTTTACTCTTACTTGACAGAAGAAGCTAAGTGAACCCAAAAAGGAAACACCTGTATGAGGTCTCAGCTATGAGTAGAAGGGTGACATTGTGGAAGAGATGGCCTCAGCTAAGTTCTTAACTAGTGAAATTAAGAGCCTTACATATTTTAAAAGAGTTCAAGAGTGCTTGGTCTAATTTAAAGTTAATAAATGCTAGTTCCCTTCCCTTTGTGTCTCAGGGTGGATGTCTTTGCATTGAACAACAGTGTCTTTCAAAAACTAGAGTAAATATGTGAAAGTAGAGTAAATACAAAAGTATGTGCTGCAACATAGATGCATGTAATTAAGTAATATTTCTGAAAATTAAAACATATTTTAAAGGAGTCAGTGCTATAATACATACATACATACATATATACATATTGTTTTAAGTTTCAAGTACCACAGTAGACTGGGAGGTGAGGGACACAGGAGTAAGGGCCTTCTTTGCTATTTGCTTCCCTTCCTCCAATCCAACTATACAGTTCAACACTGTGACTGGTGCCACAATTTTCTATTAATGGGGAAATTTTAGGAGCAGTGACATATTGGGAAGAGGGAACCAGACACTTATCCTAAAATTGGTCATTAAAGAAAGTATACTGTTTGCTATTGTATATTTGCTTGCAGTATTTTTCAGGGGCTTGTTCTAATGTTCCTCCCTCACCCCAGCCACCAGTTTGTTACCACCGGCTATTACTTACGCCCATATTCTTAGCCAAGCAGTCTTCCCGTTCCTCCTCAGAATCCTATCCAAACAGTAGTAAATCTCCTTCATATCCACATACACTCTAAATAGCTGCTATACTATGCGAACTGTTCACTTTCAACTTAATAAGTCTTCCCATCCCTAAATCAAAACTAATTAGCTTTGTTTTTCAAATTGCTGACACTGGGGGTCTTCGCTATAACAAACCTGTGTGTGATTAGTGATATAATGGCTGATGCTGAGCTTGGGCAAATATTTATAGAGTAATCATATTGGATAGGGTTGAATAACCTCTTGGATTAAGTGTGAGCTTCTGCCAGGCGATGCTGCAAAATTGTACTAATTTAATGGTACAGTCCATTGTTCTGTCTGCTGATACAACCTCTGCAGATACTGATACAAATATAATCAGGGATATTAGGGCACAGTATGACTCCTTTATTGGCACTCTTAGCAGTTATGTGCTAGAAGAATCCAAATATCTCTTTGCAAATATAAATTATGTGATAGGTAAATGGAAGTTCATACAGTGAGGAGATCAAATATATATGTGTGTATATGTGTGTGTGTATAATATATAGGTGTGTGTGTGTGTGTGTATACAGGGATGAGCCTGGATAAATAGTTGTCACGGCATTAGCATGTGAGAAAACAGAGGAACAATTTTGCTGTGATTTATTTGCAGGAATAGTAAGCAGATCTTAATCAGGCCAGTTGTTTTAGCGCAAAAGGAAGATCTCTCCTGTATCTGTGTTAATAGGAACTCTAACTTTTCATGGACTTCAATTAAAGCTGAATATTTGCAGCAAGTAAATCTAAAAATATACCACTAATCCTTAATATGTAGTCTTTAACCCACAGTCTGAAAGGACTCAGACCTTGGGAAGGAAGAGAATGAAGGCCATAGTTTTTAAAAGTCAGTGACGTGGTGCACAAATGGAGACTAGAAATCTCTTTCTCACATACCCTGACCAGGGATCCCTCAGCTGGGGTCTTGGGGACTACTAGAACAAAATGCTGTAATACTGACATACAAATGTCTTCAGGAAACTGGGTCATTTCCTTAAGTGTCGTACTTACTCATACTGTTATATAATTTTTAATTTAATAAAGATTATACATTTGATACATATAGATAAAAAGACCTTGAACTTTTTATCTATTTGCATTGATTAATTGCAATTGCACCATTTTTAAAATACAGCTTAGCTATCTTCCTTAGGCACTCCAACCAGTTAGCTATATTTAGATGTGAGGAGGAGGCAGAGTAATTCTTAAAGGATTCTGTGTTTCTTACAACTGACTTGACTGACAGTCCTTAAGTGCTATTTCTTTCAAAGCAAATATGACTCACAGCCCTTGGATAGAGAATGTGCATTGGCTAGAAATATTGATCTGTCCATGTCCTAGAACCATTAACACAAAATAAGAAGAATTTTCAACTTCATTCTGCATAATGCAATGGCAAAAACATATGAACAGTATACAACCGGCAATGGTAGTGATCTCGTTTCATAATGTCAAGAATTTCATTTAAACTCAAGAAACAGAAACTGTCTTTCTAGCCCAGATGCCTCCCCCTCAGTTTAACTGTGACAGCTCTTAGAATGATAGGTACGTAAAGAATCTTATTTAAAGATATAAATAAATATGCATTATTTGAAACACTGAGTACAAGGTAACCATCGTGTAAGAAACTCTAGCCACAGTTCAATATCTGGAAAAGAGAACAGCTAGGAGATAGTTTGGTAAGATTTCCTTCCAGAAATTGCTCTGATGACTAGGAAGTGCTCCTGATAACTCTCTATCAACACTGGCCAGGGCTAAATTGAAGAGAGGGAAATGGTGAATGGCAGCTGAGGCCCAGAGGCCCCAAACCTAGATGCTTCCCTCCCTGTTGCTTCCTGAACTGTTCTTAAGCTCCTTTCTCTACACTTGCCCCTGGCCTGCTTGATGCTACAATTATAGTCCATACTGCGGTGAGTACAGCACAGGCAGCTTTCTTACCTTTAGCTGCAAGAATTCTCCAGTTCCATGGAGGTGCCGGCTCACCCCCCCTACTCACCTTCACCCTGCCCCCCACACTCATTTTCAGCAGTGGTTCAATGATAGGTTGCAGACTGCACTACCCTCACTGCTTAAGAGTAGTCTTTGCAATTAAAATAGCAATAGTTAAACTTCCTATAGATAGCTCTGTTTCCTCTTAAGACCTGTTATGAGACTTTCTAGGGGATGGAGATATGCTTCCATACAATCTGGGAGCAATTGTCAGTGGACAAGAGGGAAATGGGCTGTAGGCAGAGCACATAGCTAGATAAACAGTGGACTTACCAGTCACAAAGGACATTTAGCACATCTGCAGACATCCTATTTCTCAGGCTCACCTTGGAAAAACATGGCCTTTGTCTCTTTCCCAAACCTTTCCCAATATCTCCCCTCTCTTTCCCAAACCTTTCCCAATATCTCCCCCAAAGCTTACAATGATGTGGTTGGCTCTCAGGTAGGTCAGAGTAGAGCTTGGGAAAATATTTGCCAAGACTTCATTTGCAGGCAAGACTTGCCCCATATGGTGAAATCATCTTAGTTGTTAGGCAGAGGGATTGGAAGGGCTCATATTTAAGCCAAGCTACGGAAACAACCTAAGTGTCCCAAGACACATGAGTGGGTCAAGAAGATGTAGTATACACACACAATGGAATATTGCTTAGTGATCAAAAAAAGATAGTCATGCCATTTGTAACAACATGGATGTCACTGGAAGGAATTATGCTAAGGAAATAAACCAGAAGGACAAAACAGGTAATGTCACTAATGAATGGAATATGGAAAAAATGAAGAGTCACACAAAGACAAACTTTAGAACCAGCCCTTGAAAGGTGATCACAGACTGTGAGGAAGTTAGCAGTGGGGGCGATTTGGAGGTGAAAGCACAGTGGATTATGGTGGAGGCCTTCAGGTACTTTGGTGTGGGTATGCCATGGTGACTACACTGGAGAGGGGAGTCCTCTACTTACAAAGTAATAACAAGGATGGTTAACAGTCCTGCAATAACAACTCAAATAATGAAATTATCCTCATGGGTTAGTAAATAGTCACTGCCTTAGTCTTCCTTGTGTCCCTCCAGACTCCCTGGCCCTCCAGGCTCTCTTGCCACCAAATATTCTTCCACTCCCCCATGGTGCAGCATTGCGAAGGTTGATCTGGCACAGTGGGCCTAGCCAGTGTTGATTCTTATTGGTTGCTGCCTCACTATTCTGGCTGTCAAATGTTTTTAGTATCAGCTCCTGACTAACAGTGTTATCCTTAACCCATAGATTATAAAAGTGAGACAGAAAAGTTTGGTTGCCCAAAGTCATATAAAGATTTATTTTTATTTATTTATGCCCACAAGAACTGGGTGTAAGCTACATGTGCAGGGGATGAGAGGGAGGCATAAGAGGATTCACCAGAGATAGAGTGGGGAGCAGAACAGGTGGTTCTACTGAAATATACTGCTGAGGAGAGCAGCAGGCAGGACAGAAGAGGTCCATTGCACCATGTGGGTTAACTCCCTGGCCAGGGATTGAACTTATACCGCAGTGGCTAGCAGTAGCTTAATAGCTGCGACCTCAGCACTACCAGGAGTTCCAAGCCCAAGCCCAAGGTTATATAATTGATATGTCAATGATAAAGCAGTGACTAAGTCCCTGTCTGCCTGTCTTCATAGACCATTCATTTTCTCCTATACTAGTAGCTCTGAGCGATATTTTCTCCAAAATTGCCTGATAATAAGAGTAAGTTTATGCCAAAATTACAGATTCCTTCATTTTTCCCCCTGGAAATATTGATTTTAAACTAGTCTAGTTTGTGACATCTATATTTGCAAGAAGGTGATTCTTATGGATATTTAAACTTCAGAAACACCACATCAAGGTATTTTTTTCTAGACCACAATTTGAGATTGACTAGAAAATACTAGTGATATCATCATATCTTAAATGATATGAATTCACTATATCTTAAATGGTACAAGTGAAGATTTTAACACATTCCTGAACTGTAGGAAATACTTTTGAACAGCCGTGGGTCTGCTGAATGGTGGTAAACTACTGGCTGGCTGTTTCAGGTAGGGTGTCTCAATTTGCAAATAGCTCTTCTTTATCATTTTGGGGAACATCATCAGAAATAGTCACTAATTAGAATGAAGCAAAATTGTATTTTAAAAAGAAGTCAAAAGAAAAGGACTTCAGAATAAGAGCTAAAACAAAAAGAATCTCACGAAATCTAGAAGGGGGCACTGTGTTTACTAAGGAAAATATTCTGACTCTAAAAACTATTAATTTAGCCAAATAGCATTCTAGATAGTTCCTGACAGAACCAAGAGCTGTGAATAAGAATCTTTTTTTTTTTAAGATTTATTTGTTTATGCATATAGAACTGGGTACAGGCCAGAGGTGCGGGGGGGGGGGGGTGAGAGGATTCACTAGAGACAGAATAGGGGACAGAACAGACAGATTGACCAAGCACACTGCTGAGAGGAGAGGCGGGTGAGTCAGGAGAGGTCTGTAGTGCCATGTGGGTCACCTCTGGGACAAGGATCAAACTCGCACTGAAGTGGCTGTGGCTGGCTTGTTGTGCTGTGTCCTAACCACTGCACCACCAGGAAGGGCCTGTGAATAAGAATCTTTAAGGAAGTGAAATGCGTGTGTTTTTCATGGCCATCGCCTCTCCCCGCTGAGTATATTGCCACCATTCCATTGCCCTGATTTTCCAGTAATGTTCGACAATATGGTTTGTCACATAAAGTCTATTCAGTAGTCTCACTCTTGATGTTCTCTCTCCCATTTCTGCTGTTAGCAAAAACTAATCATGAAACATAAAAAGGTGTCTAGAAAAAGGCAAGCATCACATACGAACTGCACACAGCGGCTTTATGATGCAGTTCTCTTTCTCGGGGAAGGGCTTAGAAAGAAATAGGAAGAAAGAGAGCAAAACAGACACACAATGGTCTCCAGCCTGGTACTTAAATGGAACTGATTCATTAAATATTTCTGAGGGCAGCAGTCATCTAACTCAACGAAACCTCCTATATGCTCTTCCTAACATATAAACCATCAATGAGCAAGAGACACCGACAGTGGAGCTGAAATTTATAAGCACAGGACATAGCCCATGCTGGGTTGGTTGTCTTCCAAATGAAGACTCTGCCAAATGCTGCAACACCTGCTGCAGTTATCAGTCCACATTTTCCCTTAGACAACTAAGAAACTACTCAGGGGACAAAGCAATAAGTAAAAGAAAGTGCCAAATAGACCCTCAGCAGAGTCTGAAAAATAAACCATTGAAATATATTTATCTGAATACTTCCAAATGGCACGGCTGACAATGAGAATGAAGCAGAATGAATAGCAGAAGCCATTGAGGGCCAAACATTGAGCACTTTTCCCATGATGCCAAAAAGGCCAAGCCCTTATCTAATGGCATGCTCATCAGTTACAGAAGGGGCGACTTCTTGCTCTAGGGTGGAGAAGAATGAAATAAAACAGTACAAGAGAATCATAAACCTTACAATGGCATGGTGTAAGGAACTTGGAATGAGCAACACTGTCTTCCCTTCTTGCCTTATATGTTTGGGTGAAGAAAGAAGCTTTTCTTCATTTCCTTGTTAGGATTTTCCCCCCTTCCAGTACTTAAGACATATATGAAAGTCCCCAACTTAAGAGATAGGGTTTAGCTAATGAGGTGTGTCAACATACTTGGCAGCCCATTTCTAAATGAAAATTGCACTGTGCTGTGAGCACAATCCCTCAAGGTGGAGGTGAGCATTTAGAAAAGCAGTGGGGGTGATCACTGGGTCTTCTTCTGTAAGCAAGGGCCTGTAGGTTACCACAGCTGGGGCAGAGAGAGGCTGACCTCAAGCTATGGACTAACGTGATAATTCTCCTCCAAAGTGGCCATATTTCACCAGGTTACCTATGTAGATAGTGAGTAAAGGCAGATATAATCCCTCTCCTAATTCTAAACCAGCACCAACCTAATTATCTTCCCATTTACCCCAGATATTCCACAATCATAGGCTTTCTGTTTGCTAATTCCTCTTATTTGTGGTTTTATGACTCCAGAGGAGGCTTTGGGGAATCAGAAGAAAAACAGTGAGTGAGGTTCACATAGACATTAACTATAAAAAAGGAATGGAATGGAGGAGGAAAGGAGTGGAAAAAAAAAGACTAATTTCAATCAAGACTGACGGGGGATTTGAGGCTTTGCCATGTGAATGCAGAAGTCAAGGTCAGAGATTTAAGAGCAAAAAGCAGGTCACAGCCATCTAGCCTGCATTCCTTATCTGTTACACAGCGTACTCAGATAAACCTCAACTCATCTTGTCTTTGAATGTGTTTTGCCTTTATCCTCATTGGTATTTCAGATCTATATAATTATGCTTATGACAAGTTATTAACATTAGCCTTGGAGGGGCCTGTGTACCAAAGTTTACACAGTAATGTTAAAAATCAGATATTAGGAGCAGACAAGTAGGGCCAAGGGCAAAGGTCCCAGGAGTAAACAAATTCAGTTGAGTCCTGTAAGATAAAGTTCTCTCCATGCTCGTTTCCCAGTCCTCACTGTATGAGATGAGTATGGTTCTTGTTCAAGTAGGGAAATGATATTTCAAGTTAATGCGAGGTCATACAACATCTGTTTCTTAAGTCTTCCCAAGGCCACAGTTATATGGGGATCATGGCTTCAATAGTGCTGTGTCTTTATTATGGAAAGCCAGACATTATTGTCATCTGTGGTTGGGGATTTGTCCTTTGCTGTTTCACCAGCTCAATATAATTTCACAGGACAGAGGAAGCATAAGAGTGAAGGTGGAATAGAGCCAAGTGTGTATATTCTCTCAAAGGGAAAGCGGTCCTCCCTTGGAATCTGGGCATGTTGGAGATATATCACTGACAGGCAGTGTGGAATAGTATTTAACCCTCCATGCCACAGTCAAGGAATTTAACAGTCAGCTCCTCCAGATGACAATAAGGCTGACATTTATACACAAATAAAAACAATCTCTGCCTTCACAACTTTGTAAATAAACTGAGGCCATGATGGTCCAATCATCTTTGGACCACCCCCCGATTGGAGGTCTTTACCTGGACTGACTGCTTAAGTGCAGTGCCTGAATTGATAACAGAGAGAAAATTAAATGATTTTCTCTGAAAATCCGTGCTTTAAAGTAGGCAGGTTGTTTGTGTTTTTGATTTTTTGTTTCTTCGTCTTTCTTCTCCAGGTCAGGAAACATTGAGAAATTGAATTTAAACTCAAAGGTTGCTTGGTAAATATGGAATCAGAGAAATGGAAATTGCACAGTCTTATGAGATGATATTTTCATCAGCTGTGAAGCCTAGTGAGTCATTTCCCCTCCACTGAGCACTATGTTTGCCAATTTAATCATATATTTGTGTTCCTTCCTTAAGCCACCCTCCTTTGAATGCCACTCTATCTAGAAACACATTCCCAGTTTATTTTTCTGGGTTCCATAAACACCTATTGTTTATCTTTTCACCATATTCCCCATTTTCATTTAACCATCGTTTCTCTTACCCATTTCTAGAACCTTCTAGATACTTGATGTTGATTTCTAACATCAAGTATAGGATCTTTCTCTCCTCACCGGCCCCCCTGATAATTTCAGAGACTTGGATAGCTAATTTAATGGATGCCTCTATCAGCTACTATCAATGTTACATTATGAGCTCCTTGAAAGCACAGCCTGGGGTCAGACCTTGCACTGACATTAACTGATTGGTGATCCCAAGCATCCACTAACTCACTTCCTTTGTGACTGTTTCTGCAACTAGGGAAGGGGGATGTTAATCACAGTTTCTATTTTGTAGGCTAGTGAGGGTTAAAGTGATTAATATGGTTAAATGGCAAACAGCATAAACAATCTAAATTATTATACACTGCATTCTGGACTATTAAAATCTTCGTATTTACTTCTTTTCATCAATGCCCAAAGTGACCTTGTAAGTTACTGCCTTTGCATGGTCTTGTCACCTTGTTCTCTGATCCTGTTAGTCACAGAGATGTAAATGGGCAGCAGTATCTCCTTTTGTTCATTCACTCATTCACTCATTCATTCACTGAACAAATATTTACTGAATATGTACTCTATACCAGGATCTTTTAAAAAAAAATATTTATGCATACAGAACTGAGAGGTGCAGGGGTGGTGAGAGGATTCACCAGAGACAGAGTGGGGAGCAGAACAAGCAGATTGATGAAGTACATTGCTGAGGGAATCAGTGGGCTGGCCAGGAGAGGTGTCAAGCCATGTGGGTTACCTCTGGGCCTGGGGATCGAATTCATGCTTAAGTGGCTTTAGCTTCTTAGTGCTGTGCTTTTACCCACTGTGCCACCAGGGAGGGCCCTATACCAGGATCTTTAACAATGGAGACTTAAAGACAAACAAGCTGGGGTAGAGGCCTTTATAATCCTATAAACCAGAGAGGATTATACAAATAAAATAACAAAGAAACAAGAATTACATGTGGGATGTACATGTTCTAGGAGAAGATGAAGGTGGTGCTGTCATAACAGGTAGCAGCAGAATATCATAAGCTAGTAGGAACACTTCAGGCTGACGTTCTAAGAAAGAAAGAAAACAAGAAAGAAGCGAAAAAGGTTGCTGTTCTGAAAAATCAAATGAAGTCCTGTGGCTGTTATAAATTTAAGTGGGAGATGGAAAGTTTTGGTCTATAAAAACCTTATTGTTTACATTTATTGTTACCTTTTCCCATTTTTTATTTAGATACCATTTATTCCCTGCAAATCTCTAAAACATCCTCCCAAGTAACTGCTGACTTTGAATGGCGACTGGGTGGGCAGGGAGTTTCCCTTCCTCACCTACCCTGCTGCCATCTTCAGGGACTTGCAGTTCACTAGTGGGGGGCTTGGATGCCAACAGCAGTTTGGATTTTACTCTGTTTAACACAGGAATCCACGGAAGAGTTTAAATACCATCTCTGTGTTGTGAGAACAGATTATTGTGGAAAAAAAAGGAAGTTGGAGTCCCTTCAGAAGATCACTGCCTTTGTCACTGGAGTCACTTTGTCAAGGTCAGGTGGACCATGTGAGGCAGACAATTTAAGGTGCACTTTGGCAGAAAGGCAATCAGTACAGATAAGTAGATGAGCATCCTAACACTGAGAAGCTGCTTTCAGACTTTTTAGGAGTATGAAGTGCTGGTGTTTGGAACCAATCTGGACATTTAAGTTATAAAGTAAATGAACTAAGAGAAAAAAAAAATGGATCTCAGACCTAAATTTACTTACAAATGATTATGTATGACCAAAAAGGTATTTTCTAGATAATATTATAAAGTAGGCAATGCATGTCTTTGGCATCACAATCCATACTTTAAAATATTTCTTAATAATTTTTGAGTGTTGACTATAAATTTATGTTCTTCATTTTCTCACTCAATTCATACAACAGCCCTAGGTACATTTACATGTTTCTTCTTAATTTTATAGGTGTGGTAAAACTGAATCTCAGTGAAGCAACTTTTCAAAGTAGATGGAATCCGTGAACACATTGGTAGGATTGAACCCAGCAACTGATACAGAGCCTGTACTTGGAAGCATTAAATAGAACTACAATGATATACCGCTGATGGCACCCTGGCACCCATCTTAATCTCTCTCTCTCTCTCTCCATACACACACACACATGCGCACATGCACACACACATACACACACACACACACACACACACCCCTCTCTTTACAATACTTATCTTTCTTCAGGGAGGATCTATAGCTCTAAGTCTCTCCAAACTCTCTGATGACCTATAGCACTCTGATGAATTTTATCATTCATTTCAGTAGTAGGGCCACTAATTGTGAAAATCAGGCTCAAGCTGAGCATCAGAAGAGCTACTTCATGTGATAGAGCAGGATTGCTTGTACTTCTGGTTGCACATCATAGCCAGCCCTGTGGATAAATGTGGTCTCAGCCAAGACAGGAGAAGTGATAGATGATTTGGAAGTAATAAATGACAGGAGTGTTAAAATGTTTTAGGGCAAGGGACATTCAAATAAATGCTATTGGATGATTTATTTTCCAAAAGGTGTTACATTCACTGCTGAAACACACCTACATGTCTGCCAGAAATGTGGCTGTAAAAATCTATATAAAAAATCGACACTGTGGCAAGCTGGCCTCCACCTTCCATTTGCTAAAGCCACCCAGCTTAGCTCCAAGAACACATTCCAACTTCCTCCTAGATTTCAACACCTCCTAGATTTCAGCTACCTCAAGCATAATGTGTTCAAAATTCAGCTCATTACCATCTCTTCAAATAGTTAATATTTGAAATCTCCGGTAATGCATCATTCCAGCAATTGCCAATGCCATAAACTTTAAACTTTTCATAATTTCTTCCCTTACCCTCCTGCAACTCTCCAATTCTAATCCAATGCACTAGTAAATTCAGAAAATTCTTCCCCCTAATTATCCTTACACCTACTCCCTTTGCCATTGACATTGTGGCTTGTAGTTCAAGTCTCCAACATGTCCAAGTACAAAGCCGTAGCTCTGGTTTACTACAAATAAGAGTCTTGGGCAACAATGCTAATATGTTATTGAATGAAGAGAAAAGGGAAAATAAAAGTGATGGCTGTAAGGAGGACAAGCAAAGACCAGATTGTGTGGCCCTGACTTGGCACAGCCTACCAAGGAAATGCAGCCCCCCCTCCCCCAGTTCCAATGAAAACACGGCTAGGGGAGACTCCATGGGAAAGAAGGGGCAGCAGGTCGTCTGCTTCTCCTGCCCTCCAACTTTCATTGGCAAAGTCCAAGCCTGGGGCTTTCACTTTCCCACATTTAGACTGTGGCTTTGGGTTCCCCTGGACAGTCACTGGAAAGCCTGGAGTCTCCAGGATCCCACCCAAGTAGAACCAAAGCACTAGAGTGACTGTGGTTATCCACCACTGCTGAGCATGAAACTTGGTAGAAGTCCAGCACTTAGCTCCAGGGAAGGACTGGAGGTATTAGAGATAAGATATCTGACCACAACAGTGGCTTATGGCCCTCCCTACTGGCGTAGTGGGTTAGAGCGCCACACTGTGAAGCTAAGCCAAACCATGGCCACTTCAGTGTGAGTTTGATCCCTGTCCCAGCAGTGATCCACATAGCACGGCAGACCTCTCCTGTCTCCCACGCTGTTCCCCTTAGCAGTGTATTTGCCTATCTGCCTGTTCTGCTCCCCACTCTGTCTCTGGTAAAGCCTTTCACCACCCCTGCATCTCTGGCCTGTACCCCAGTTCTGTATGTATAAATAAATCAATCTTAAAAAAAAAAAAAAATAGGTTATTTTTATGTATACCGACCTGGGGTACAGGCCAGAGGTGCAGGGGTGGTGAGAGGCTTCACCAGAGACAGAGTAGGGAACAGAACAGGCAGATTGACGAAGTACACTTCTGAGGGGAGCAGCGGGTGGGTCAGGAGAGGTCTGCTGCGCCATGTGGGTCACTTCCAGGGCCGAGGATCGAACTTATGCTGAAGTGGCTTTAGCTTCTTAGTGCTGTGCTTTAACCCGCTGTGCCATCAGGGAGGGCTCAATAAATAAATCTTAAAAAAAAAAAAAAAGAGTCGCTTATGAGTATATGCTGTAACCAATCTGGACAGAAAGTAAGGACATAAAGTAATAGCTGAGATGCGGTGGGAAGCGAGGTTGACATGGGGTGATGTGTCAACTGAGTCTGATGAAGTTTCACTCGCTGTCACTAAGATCTGCTCATGTCCTCTAATAATCTAGGAATACTGTAGTTAGACAATATGCCCTTACTTCTTTGCCAGAAGGAGGAAAAAATCTAGTTACCCAAGATCATCATCTCCTAAAATAACTAAAGAGGGTTAGCAATTCAACTGCATTCACAGTTGTTTCAACTGCTCTCTGGCCATGTGGACATAGAACCTATTTCTCTTCCTCTATCCATTTTAGATTGTTCTCACCATTTGCCAGAGCTCCAACTGGTGTTTGTTCTTTACCTACCTGGGGATCTAGGCCATCGTTCAGAAACCTGCAGTTTCCGTGTCCTCCTTACGCTATGATGGCTGCAATGGCCTGGTGACAATGATCGCAGTGCACAGAGGCACCTTCCCACCCCAACATGTAGTGGAGGTGCTGGTTCCTAAGAATAGCGAGGGACAAATATCCCAGTCAGTAGTGTCCTTCCTTTTTTGTCTGTTGATCTATGTGCCTCCAAGGAGTCAAGCATTATTTGTAGCTTTCAGTTTTAACCTAGGAGAGCCAACATTTTCTAGGATAAAATGTAAGTGGGAGAATGTGAGCATAGTGAGAACTGACAAATCCTATGTGTACTCTTTCACACGTCTTCCTAAATATCCTTGCCACTAAAGCCATGGCCAGTGGGTAAGCAAGTTAACATTTTGTGAAGCTACCTACTTATGAATTATGAGGGAGCACACAACTGGATTTCAAGGAAATGAGCCCCATTTTGTACCTCCACTGACAAACAATAGCTACTTTACCCCAAGGCAGTATTATGTGGGGCCACCATGTCAATGGATAATACTTTTTGTAAAGGACTAGAATGGAATGCTGGCCCAGGCACTGTTGACAAGAACAAGCCACTGTGTAAGTTTTCTCATGTTGCCATAATAAATTGTAAGAGTTTAATGGCTTAAAACAACACATACTAATTGTCTTACAGATGTGTAGACCAGATATCTGACATGGATCTTGCTCAACCCAGTTGAAGGCATTGGCACAGTGCGTTCTGTATTATGACAGAAACCAGAAGAGTCAGAGAGCCCTGTGGAAAGCAGTGAGGGGTCCATAGCAGTGTGGATCTGAAGGAGAGTTTGCCCTGAACAAGGTCCACACACCATACACACATGCCCTGCAGCTTATGCTGATTTACTGAACTTAACAGTCAACTGTGGCACAGTCACTGCAACTGAAGATCCACATTTATGGTGATTCTATCACATCATCCGCCATCATCTACCAGGTGGTGGAAGAGGTCAGACAGGTGAGTGGAGCAGGGATATCACAGGAAGCATTTTGGCTTTCTCCTCTAACTATTTAATAGAAGTAGGAATCTGTAATCCTCCTGGGATGCAATATTGCTTCTGATTCACCTCCATTTCATCCTTCTTTCATAATGCACCTTACTCCACATATCAAAGAACCACTGAGAATGTTCTATCAGCAGCTAAGCACACCTATCCCAATCACACCTTTGGGGAAGCAGGACATATACACAGCTCGGATCCAGGATGCATTATGAGAGTCTTGGATCAGCAATCTGATCAGGCAGAACAGTCTTAGCAGAGTAGGAATAAAAGAAAAGCAAAGTGAAGCAGGGGGTGGGCCAAAGCAAACATATTGTCTACAATGCCTGGCAAAACCCAAAAAGCCTGCAACCAACTGGGAAAGCTGACTAGCACCTCTGTTCAGAACTTGCCAAAAAGAGGAAGCTTCTTAAGAACAGTCCATTCTGTCTCTCATCTTTAATTGGCTAAAATCCTATGGATATTAATTCCCCTACACTCCTGGGCTAAGTCACTGGCCAGCTGCTGGGAAATCCACATTCCCACTACAGTAGGAGCTATCAAGGTAGCATCCAGATGTCTTTGATCCAGGGAGGCTGAGCTAATGACAGTGTGAGGATGTGAGCAGACTGAGGCTGTGAGAGAGGCTTAGGAGCCTGGTTACCAACACTAGTGGGCTGGGTGGATCTAAGTGGAGCCCCGGCCAATGCATAACTTAGGCCTAGTACAATACCATTCCACAGCTTCTCTGGACTCGCTTCATCTTTGCAGAATTATTTTTTAATAAATCATATCAATCTCCAACAAGTTTTTCTAAAATACTAAAACCTCTGCACGGCCCTCAGTCTACTCAGGAATTTTTCCTAAACTGTATACTTTCCTCAATCTTTTCTCTAATCTACACTCCACTTTTCCTGTCCTCAAATGCAAGCTCTGTTGTTCCTTAGCTCTGGAATTCCTCCCTTCACCAATCTCTTAGATCTGATAGACTCCAACTCTTAATAAAATAGAACTTCTAAAGCCCTCGTGTCACCCAGGCAGAAGTCATTTCCCCTTCTGTGTAACTTAAGCTAGACCTGAAGACTCCAGTCAAAGTATACCAACTTAGAAAGTGCAGCTGATATAGCAGAAAGTGCCCAGGACTCGAGGTCTGGGTTGGAATGTATTCATTTGCTCTGGTTACCATAGCAAAGTACCATCACCTAGGTGGCTTCAACAACAAAAAGGTATTGTCTCACAGTTTTGGAAGGACTATCAGATGTGCAGGTTGAAGTCAAGGTGTGAGAAGAGTTGATTCCAGCTGATAGTGCAAGAGTCTGTGCCATGTTCCTCCTCTTACTTCCAGTGGCTTACTAACAATATTGGACTTTCTTCACCCCATGTTTGTCTTTTATTTTTTTTTAAGAATCCCTTTAATATTGAAAAAAAAAATAACAAAAGCTAGAGAGAGCAAAAAAGAAAATGAGAAGCATCACCTTACCACTGCCTTCCACTACACAGGATCTTTTCCTCGTAATTGTGGCTAATTCCAAATTCTCCCTTTGCATAAGGGAAACAATAATATTAGATGAGGGGTACACCCTACTCCAGTATGACCTCATATTAACTAATTACCTCTGCAACCACTGTATTTCCAAATAAGGTCACATGCTGAGGTCTGTGAGGTCAGGGTGCAGCCTTCTGAATGTGAGGCTAAGGGAGCACAATTCAGTCTGCAACAGAATCCCTATGATTTTTAGGAAATCTCATCAATTTTCTGGGTGTCATTCTCTTCTCAAAAAAAATGGGACTAATGATGCAACTTTAGGACCCAGATTAAATGAAGTTCCACAATATCTTAAAGCTGCTATATGGAATAGTAGAGAAAGAGAGCAAAAACAAAAGTTTTGACCATTAGATAAGAATGTCGGCATCTGAAGCACTGGATTTTTAGAGTAGGAAATGGGGTTAAAAGGTTGACGAGCAGAGGTGAGAGCAAAAGTATGAAATATGTGAAGAACAGAGTAATGAGCTCCTCGCATAAGGAATCATCCTTTCGATGGTCAGAGACAGAGTGCCAAAGCTAGAGTCAGCGAGAAAGAAAATCAGAACTGCAGGCTTCTGTTTCTACATCTGAAATGCTTACCTTCTACAGGTATGAAAGAGCTCTCTGAGTGATAAGCCAGCTAGACATGGAAATAGGTCAGCAAATGTAGTTAGGGTCATTTGGTGAATGTATGTGCTATTTTATCTCACACTCATCTTTTCTTTTACTTTTCATACTTATCTTTCATCCTATGAGCCCACAGTTCAAGCTTTTACCTGTATCCCCAGATGTTCTGCTCCATTCCTAAATAATTTTCTTTAAGAAAAATATATAGTGCTTCCTTGTCATATTTTTTATGCAAGTAGCAGACCAAAATCTTTAGGGTCAATTTTTTTTGCAGCTATCACTGGCATTGCAAATACTTTCCATTCATTAAGTTGAAACTGTTGGGGAAAACTGTGCACTGGAATCCCCCAACAAAAAGCATTTTGCATTATTCACAATGTTGAAATGGGGCTGTCAATCTCACTGCACAATAAGGAAGAAGTTATAATGGTTTTGTGTAGTCACAGCTATTAATGCTTTGAACAGAGAATTTCTAACAGCAATTAAAATAATGAACACACACACACACACAGGACAGGTATAAGGAGAGAGCAAAAGATAGAGTGAAGGAGGAGAAGGGAGAAGAGCGATGATTCTCCAGTGAATCACAAATCACATCACCTGCATTTCACTACTGCATTAGATTTTCAAGTTTCTCACTACCAACCCCATCAAGCACTCAGTTTTGTTCTTTATGACTGTTCATTACAGTCTTCACAAAGAGTAAGAAAGCACCAAAAGTTGAATCTCATAAGACTCTATAACCAAAAGGGTTGAAAACACATATATAAACATAAACTAACACAGCATATACCCAGACAGAAATAAATTATGGGGCACATTCAGGAGACAAAGAATCACACATTATGGGCCTGGGGGTGAAAGGAGACCCAGAAGAAGCTCATAGAGGAATGGCATTAGAAAAGAGATTTCAGAGACCATGGTATGGACTGCAGGTGCTCTGGTAGTGAGGATGCTACACTTTTAAAATGCAAACAATCATGTAAGCCATTGTTAACTCACTAAAAAAATATTATTAACAGGAAAGAAAATAGTTTTTAGCAAGGAGCAGCAATTTTGAAGAAAGACAAACAATAACGGTGTGAAGCCTGACTAAAGTTGAGTATATTTGTAGAGGCGTCGAGAGAGAAAGGTAACATCGTTCAAACATAAAAATGCTATATATATCTGTAGGTCAACTTTATATGTTGGGCCAAATTGTAGAAAGTCTTGAATATTTAAAATAAGGAATCTGGGCTTATTTTAAAATGGGAGGACTTAGAAACTCTCAGAAGAGAGCAGATGAGAGCTTTATTTTAAATAAGATGCATCTGATAATTATGAGCTCAGATTGAAAAGAGGAAGAGAAGCTGGGACGCCCTTGCTCTACTGGATACCAACTAAATCCATCAGACTTCATGCTGTTCAGCAAATATCACCTCTTCTCTGCATCTACTCCCAGTCTCCTGGGCATCGCTATTAATTCAACATCCTTCACGAGTTCCTTTGATTTCACCTGACCTCCCTGCCCAGTCTTAACGATTCTTGTCTCTCTATGTGGATCGCCAAAGCTCAGCTCAGCAAAGAGATGTGGCCAGTCAGTGAAACTTGCAGTAAGGATAAGGACACTGTGATGTGTACTCTATTTTACCACCTTGCTTGCAGGTCTCTCTCTCACACTAGACAGTGCTCTTCTGAAAAGCACCCCAATGCCTTATGTGTGTACTGACCACCTAGCAGGACCTCTCCCACACACCAGGTACTCAATAAACACTGGCTTAATGAGTAAAATTCCTGCCATATCAGAGGAAAAATAATGTGATTGTTACTAAAGCCTTCCCTGACCCATACTCAATATTCTGAAAAACATACAGTTGGTCAGTCAAGGGTTGTCATTGTCTGGGAGTCCCAATCTAAAATAGTTTATTATTACCTAAAGTAGCCTAGCCCCTATGATATGCATTATAAAGCCAATTTAATGCCTCGAGAATCTTCCTTAGGGCTGGTCATGCAACATTCTGGTCATAGATTGGTGTCAATAAATATGTGTTTTTTGACTGATCAGATGTACATTTCAGAAATTTTAATAACCAATCAAGCAAAAAAGTAAGTTATACTTTTTAAACTCTGGGTTCCACTTTGGTCTCAAGTACAACCACATTCACTATTCATTTTAGGCTAATAAGCACTTAAGATATAGATCATCATGTTTCTGCCAATTACTGTCATTGGAATGTAACTAGTTCTAGCCCTTAAAACTGGTTCTCATCCTGTTTCCAAACCTCCCAACAAATTTGATTCTAAAAACTTTAATGAGAGATATGCTTATTTCTTACTTTACACATTACAGAACAAGAGTTTCTGAAAAATTCTCTACATTTTCCTTTTCAACCCCAAAGAAGCACCCTTAGCATGACTTCTTTCTTTTCTATACCACACCCAACACTCTTACACAAAACTCAGCCATTCTACCCTTTCCCTCTTCATTCTCTGACCACTTTCTCCAGCCTTCTGTCCCTCCATTAGGCTGATTAGAAGTTTTCCCCATTCTCAGGTAACTTGACCACTCTCAGGTTATCCAGTATTCTCTCCAAAACATGCCAAACAACAAAGAATACTGCCTCCTAGGGTAGATAGGAGGAAGCAAGAGAATTTTTTTTAAAGATTTATTTATTTATGCATTAGGACCCGGGGTATAGGCAAGAGGTGCAGGGTGGCAAGAGGATTCACCAGAGACAGAGTGGGGAGCAGAACAGGCAGACTAACGAAATGTACTGCTGAGAGGAGCAGCGGGTGTGTCAGGAGAGGTCTGCCACACCATGTGGGTCACCTCCAGGCAGGGATCAAACTCATGCTGAAGTGGCTTTGGCCTTTAGTGCTGTGCTTTAACCCGCTGCACCACCAGGGAGGGCCCAAATTTTAAATACATATTTAATATTTCCCATGTGATTCTGTCTCCTAGAAGTACATGTAATACATCTCTTAAAAGTTTTCTCAGGATTGGTCATGCACGATCCTGGGCCCATAGAGGTGCAATAAATATGTTTATGATTGGTTAGATACACACTTCGGCAGTTTAATTACCAGAACTCAGAAACAATGCAAAACATTAACCTAAGATGCAGTCATTTGTCACCTACTATGTGCGTGCCCATACTGTGCCTGGGGAGTCTGGGTGGCATGAATCGTGCCCCAGAACCCCACAGCTCCTACTGCATCAGCCTCCTCATCCAACTAACCAAATAAAACTTGAAAATTGACCTGATGAGGTGTTCTAAAAGTCTCTTTAGACTCATAATTTTCCAGGCCTCATTATACAATTTCACATTAGAGTTTTCAGCTCTTCAGATCAAAAAGTAATAGACCAAAAACAAACTAAGAATATAAGCAATATTTAGACCACTGTAGGAAGACCCATTCCACTCTCAGCTAATTGACTGAACCAGAAAGCCTAATTAGTGCTGCAATCACTTCATACTGGAAAGCATTCACTGTACATTAGAACAATCTGATGTTAACCAACATTGTACATTAAGCCTAGATCATGTTCACTAGCAAGGAAATCATTTTTAATGGAAAGAATTCAGTTTTAATGTCCTGTAATGGACCATTTATTAGTATACAGGAGGGTCAGAAGAACTAATTAGAGACTATTTGAGCAAGTGTAAGTAATATGGTTTTCCCAGGTTGCCAATTGGGATTCTAAATCCCAGAGCAGAATACTTAGAGGCAGATAGAGTATCAGATTTTACATGCCTGTGGGATTATTTGAGTGCCCCAAAGCTCAATTTAAATGCCAGGTTGTGAAAATTTGCTTCAGTAAAACAAGTTTAAGTCACATTCCTTCTTTTGATTTTTATGGGATCTGAGCAGCTAAAAGCCTCCTTCGTTTTTCAAAAATTAGTTCCATAGCATCTTTTTGTTTGTTTTTAATGTACTGGAATATAACCACCAAAAAGCAAAATCTTTTCTCATTTTTTATACCACCTAGCACTCATAACAGTAATTCTCTGAATTGCTTAATTCCCACTATCTTCCTGTTTGCATGTAACACACCTTACCAACACTTCCTCACCGTGAGACCTTCCAAACAGTTTCTTTTTTCAACAGTCGTGAGGAAAGTTCTCTGAGAAGAGGGAGTCATTTTGGAATTTTGATAGCAAGGCCCCTGAGGATATGAAATCTTGCTCAAAATACATTGTACAACTGCCTTAGGCAAGTAATGTACACCCAAGCTATGAACATCTGGCTTGCAACTATTATTTACATAATGAACTCACTCTTTCTCACCCTCAGTATTTACCTCAGGATGGTTGGCTCTCACCCTGAGGGATTGTTCGAGGCTGCAGCTGAGCCATCCGAAGCCAGAGCGGCCAGCTGGGAGCCAGCATGGCCTCCAGTCCCATATATTTTGCTTTCCAAGACCAGAAACATACTTGCCCCTCATGTTTTATCAGTTGTGTTTTTCATTGTTTCCATAGAAGTTGTTCTTTTTTTTAAGGTATATTCTTTAAGCAACAACAAAATCTTTCCTGCTTTTCTCTTTTAAAATACAGTTCTTTACCAATTGTTTCTCTACTTTCTCTGTTTAATGTTTAAACCCAAATTATAGGCTGTGTAAAACAACAACGAAAAAGTATAAAGGCCAGGCTTATGAGAAATAAAAGGTGTTTGAAAAAAACCTTAAAAACATAACTAGAGTCAAATTTTTTACTCTGGATTAATCAATTAAAAACAACGGAGCATACAAACACAACAGAACAACAGTACAATCTGTTACGGAAGTTAGGATAAAGAGCAAAGGAACTCCCAAGGCAATGGCGGATTAGAAAACCAAGGAGGGGGATATTTTTACTATCATAAAATGACATTTTTATTAAAACTATAATATGACATGTGGTACTTGCATTGGGTAGGTAAGTAGAATAATGGAAAGGGTATAAAGTTCTCAAATAATTTAACAAAAGTATTAGGAAGTGAGAATTGGAAATCATTGGGGAGGGAGGTAATTCAACTAGTGGCTCTGGATTTTTACAGGGTTAAATAAAGCACAAAGTGAGAAATAATTAATTTTGTGAAAATTAAAATGATGATTAACATTTTAAAATTTTAGTTTCAATCAAAAATAAGGTGAGAATCTCTAATTGTTGGTAATGATTTAAATTGCTATAGCCACTTGGAAAAAGTTTATTCTGATGGTATTATAGAGGATTGAACATAAGACATATTCTAGGATTCAATAAGTCATTTCTAAATATATATACATATATGCTGTGGTCTGAGTGTTCATGTCTCACAAAAGTCATGTGTAGCAACTAAACTCCAAAGTTAATGGTCCTAAGATCTGCCCCTTTGAGAGGTAACTCGACTGGCAGGGTAGAATCCTTGTGACTGGGACTGGTGAGAAGCTTCCTTGACCTTTCTTCCATGAGAGGACTCAGCAAAAGATGGTCATATAGGGAATGGGTCCTCACCAGACACAGAATCTTCTGGGATCATGATCTTGGATTTCCTAGCCTTTGGAACTGTGAAAAATAAGTACTTGCTTGTAAGTCAACAGCTTTGGTATTTTATAACAAATACCAAATTTACTATGAGAGAAACACATCATAGAGAAACACTAATGTATGAAGGAAGGTGCCCTGTATATTGCATTAGAATATTCTTAATGGCCTCATTCAGGCAGAAATCCAAATGTCCATCAACAGGACAACAGATAAACCTAGTGTTTGTGTGTGAGAGAGAGAGGGAGAGAAGGAGAGAATACATACCAGTCAGGACAGCTGTTGCCTGGGAAGGTGAGAGATGAAGGGAATTCAATGAAGGTGGGGCTGCAAGGAACTTCTAAGGGACTCACAGTATTTCATTCTTCTTATCCTATAAGGTGGTTTATGGCTGCTTATTTTATTATTACTTTTTACCTACACAGATGGGCTTTATATACTTTCGTATACATATTTCACAATAATCAAACATCTTTTTTAATGCATCACAGTAGCCAAACTTTGAAAGTTCCTAAGAGTCCTCTTAAAATCGTTGTTCAAATTGTTCTAATTAGGTGAAAAGTCATTTGAAACTACTATTTTCAGCAGTATTATCGAATCCCAAAGGAGGTGTAGAGCAAGAACACAGAACCTAGTTGTTGGTCACAACAGACACAGACTTTAGGAAAATACCTGCTTTTTCAAGGTTGCTACCACATCGATTAGGCTCACTCCAGTTTCCTTAATGCCTCACCTAGTACATAATACTTAATAAGTGCTAAGCAATTATTTGTTGAATAAACAAATGGATGAGATACAGAGAACTGGATCTGCTGTGGGTCCTTAAATTCCATTCAGGCACAACACAAAGTATAGAGAATGAAAACATTGATTTCCAATTGTATTAGCTAACCTATAGGCTAAGCTGCCTTATGCAAAGAGTTTAAAAAAAAGAAAAAGGAAGGCCCTCCCTGGTGGCACAGCAGGTTAAAGCACAGCACTAAGAAGCTAAAGCCACGTCAGCATGAGTTCGATCCCCACCTGGGGGTTACCCACAAGGCATGGCAGACCTCTCCTGCACTGCCTGCTGCTCCCCTCAGCAGTGTACTTCATCAGCTGGCCTGTTCTACTTCCTACTCTGTCTCTGGTAAATCCTCTCACTGCCCCTGCACCTCTGGCCTGTACCTCAGTTCTATGTGCATAAATAAATAAATCTTTTAAAAGAAAAAGGAAAAAAGAAACAATCTAAGGATCAAAAAAAAAAATACAGTGCCTCCTGCTGGTGGGAATCCAAACTATCTGCATTGAGGGCCCTCAAAATACTATAAATGGAGCTACCATATGATTCAACAATTCCACTCCTAGGAGTCCACTCAAAGTACACAAAAACATTAATTCAAAAGAAAACCTGCACTTCTATGCTTATTGCAGCACTATTTACAATAGCTAAGGTATGGAAGTGACTTAAATGTCCCAAAACAGATGAATGAATCAAGAAGATGTGGTATAGATACACAGTAGAATGTTACTCAACAGTCAAAAAGGTATACTCATGCCATTTGCAGCAACTGGAAGGGATTAAGCTAAACAAAATAAGTCAGAATGAAAAAGAAATACACTGAGTGGTTTCATTTATATGTGGAGTATAGGAAAAACAAATAAAGGATAAGGGAAAAGTTTCAGCAAGATAAAATTTTCAAGCAGGCCATAGATCTCAGGCCTATAGCAGAGGAAGGAGAGAGACAGGGGTCAAAACAGGAGAGGGAAGAACACAGGGGCTATCGTGATGGATCACTGATGCTGTGGTGGTGGGGAAACTAGGGGGATTATTATCAGGGGGAAGAAATCAAATACTGTACTAAAATAAATGATGTAAGAAAATTAAGAGTAAATAAAAATAAACAAGTTTTGGTAAACAAGCAAACAAACAAAAAGTACAGTTCCTCAAGTAAGACAGTAATATAATTCCTATACCAGAAGTGTAGAAAGAAGACATATTTTTTAACACTCTTCAAGTTTGTAAAAAAAAAAGAAATTTCTTAGCTCAAGGAGCATATAAAACTAGATAACTGGAAAACATCAAAAATAAAACTATTGCACAACCCAAAAATTCTACCTCTTGGTACTGATCAGAAATAAAAAGAGCTTTAAACTCAAAAAGTTATATGCAGCAGTATATACATAATGACCAAGACCTGAAAACAACCTAGGTACTATCATGAATGAATGGATAAAGAATACATGCTACACACATACACACACAGAAAAAAATGAAATCATATACAGCTATTAAAATGATGAAATCTTGTCATTTGAGGCAAGATGGAAGGGCCTCAAGGGAATTAAGATGAAAAAGTTCAGATAGAGAAAGACAAACACCTATGATCTCACTTATATAGAGACTCTACAAGAAACCTGAAAAACAACGAAGGCTGCCAGGGCAGGGGATGAGGGAGTAACATGAAAGGGATGGTGGAGCTCAAAAAGTATAAACTTCCAGTCACAAAATAAATGAGTCCTGGGGATGTAATGTACAGCGTGGTGACTATAGCAAATAATCTTGTAATACATATTTGGAAACTACAAAGAGAGTAGATCTTAAGTTTTCATCATAGGAAAAAAACATTTTTTAGCCATGTATGATGAAGGATGTCTAGACTACTATGATAATCACAACAGGCACACGCAAAAGTAATATAAAGTTTTATGTCAATTACATCTCAATAAAATAATCAAATGAAGTTACATCATTGGCCCAAGGATCACTATCCATCTTCTCAGGGTCGAAACTGGAGTACAAACAGAGTTCTATTTCTACAAGGAAAGTAAAAGGAGAAATAAAAGAAATGTAGTCCTCTCTGTCAACCTCTACCCAATTCCCTTTACTCTCTCCTTGAAGATAACCCCCTAGCCTGAATTTGCTCTTTATCATTTCCATTCATATGTATACCTCCATGACATTTAGTAATTTTTTAGTTTTTAATCTTCTTAAGCATATTATCATACCACTGGATCATTTTGCACACTTCCCCCATTCATTGCTATATTTTTGAGATTTTTCTTGTTCGTTTCTTTCACTCATTTTCTTGTTTGCATTCTTCAATTCCTTGATGGCTTGCCTCATATTATTTTTTTTCCTTCTCATCTTCTTTTTGTTTGTTTATCATGATGATTCTGAATTTTCTATCTGGTAGGCTGATAGAGAATTCTATTTCTTTGGTGGTTTCTGCTGAATGATCTTTTTGTGGTGAATTTTTCCCCTGTGATCTTACTTGAGTATTTGTTTGTCTTCTTCTCCCTGTCGTGTATTTTCTAATACTTGCTATTTGTTGAGACATGGTGTTGCTATTATTGACCGGCATTCTTTCTGGATGTTCTTCCTGGGATGGCAGAGGGACTTCCAGTTGAAACTCGTAGTATGTAAGTCTACAGTCCGTTTTCAGTCTTACATTCTTGTGTGAGCTTGGACGTAGTGATTTCAGAATCTTCACTCTGCCTCCATTTTGCTGGATCCCAAGCTTTTTCCTTGTTAATAGAGATCTACTCACTCAGCCTAATGTTATTTATGTGAATGGAATGCAAGCCATTTATTCTCCTGTTGACAAAAATTTCATTGTTTTCATTTCTTCTCCAAAATAGAGATTTTTGGGAAATAGATGTGAGGGATATTCCAAAACAGAGGTAACTACAGCCTGAGCTATGGACTGGATTATGAAAATTAAGAGAACAGAGGTGACTTGGGAGAAGCAGTTATTTTTGATCTCTTTACTAGCACTTTTCCCTCTTAAAAATTAGTTTTCTTGGCCCTCCCTGGTGGCGCAGCAGGTTAAAGCACTGCACTAAGAAGTAAAGCCACTTCCACATGAGTTTGATTCCCGCTTGCCCCGGAGGTGACCACATGGCGTGGCAGACCTCTCCTGACCCACCCGCTGCTCCCCTCAGCAGTGTACTTCATCAATCTGCCTGTTCTGTCCCCCACTCTGTCTCAGATGAAGCCTCTCGCTGTCTCTGAGCCGCTGGCCTGTACCCCAGTTCTGTATGCACAAATAAATAAATCTTTTAAAAAAAATTAGTTTTCTTGTTCTACAGTCACTCCCTAGGTAACATTATCTGCTCCAGGGAATCAGAGCATACAGTCTACCACTGCAACAATTCAGGTGTCCATCTGCCTTCACTTCTCAGACCTCCTCTTTACACCTTCTGCCCTCCCACTTCTGTGGCCGCCTCTCAAAACCCCTCCTCACAATTTACCATAGATAAGAATTGCTCTCTTTACCTGCTATGTCCACATTCAAATCTGAGCTGTAATTTTTGAAAGTAGGACATGTCTAATAACTAAAATAATAACAATATTTGAATAACTATATATGGAAGCTGTGTTACAAAGTTCTTGACAAAGACCTCCAATCTGTTCAGTTACTTGTAGTAGTTTGTTTCTGGGGTGGAGGGAGGAGTTGAAAGGGAGTGGTCATGTTGCCAGTCACAAACATAAAGAAACTTAGTTATTACATCCTTGTGTGTGTGTGTGTGTGTGTGTGTGTGTGTGTGTGTGTGTGTGTGTGTGTGAAAGAGAGAGAGAGAGAGAGAGGAAATGTCCTCTGTGTGTCTCTAGGCATGAAGAAGCACTGATTGGCTTTAATAGCTTTTGTGCCATTAAATTATAATTCAGCCACTTTCACGGTTTGAATCTTAGGCTTGAATCTAGTTGACAGAGGCAACACTAATTAATTAATGCCACTTTATTTTGCATACCTGGAGTAAGGGCTTTGGATATTAATGCAGATTTATGCAAAAATAACCAAATTAATACTGCCCTGGCACGTTTTTTTACAAGACCAGTGCCTAATTCCAGAGAGGAACAAGTTACAGCAAACATCTACCTTTAGGAACTATTTTTTTGAAACAGGGTTGATGTTGATCTGTCTGAAAGAGAGCTTTTTCTTTTTTAATTAGAAAACCTCTTAAAAGATAATATACAGCTTAAACAATAAGCTACAAAATTCTTCAAAACTCTTGTTACTCTTGTTTTGAAAAATAAGTGAGCACAAAGTTTGGATTCTTTTCACTGAATCTTAGCTTGAAACATAATCTAGAAATCCTTATCAACGTCGGCTTTGTTTATAGCTAAACTACTCAAGACTACAATCTCTACAGCAGGTCATTTTTTTCCTAAATTTCCTACAGTACCTTGATCAAACTGACTTCCTGTGTGCTGGGCTAGGACTCGTAAGAAATCCACCCAGCAGTGTGAGGCTGGGAACCTCCAGCTCCACCCTCATAACATGCATGTCATAAACAAAAAGATATTACAGTAGTATTATTTGGGCAGTAAATAAAACAAATAATAAATTTGTGGGAAGGTCAAAAATCAGTGTAGAAGGATGGGAGACTGGATGCTGTCAAACGGTGCAACACTTCTTATATTTTTAGCTCAATATTCCTAAATACACATACACTTTGCTTATTTGGATAATTCAATATTATTGACCAATGTGAATAAGAGGGTAAAAAAGTCTTCCAGAATATCTGAAATAACCTGTTAGGGCTATCATGTATACATTATTAACACAAATAAGAAAGATCGAGCTGTTCAGAATAGGCCTCCCAGGAAGTTCTACTTCATTCAGTGCTTGCATTATTTTGAACCAAAGGCAGGTTCAAGATAAACTTTTGCCCCTACCTTGGTGACCTAGAAGAATTTATCTGGGTGGTGATGGGGATGTTCAAAAGGAGAGTGATTACCAGAAACAACTTTTTATGACCCACCTGCACTGGCAGGGCAAACATCTAATTAGCAAACATCTGCTCTTCTAATTTTATGAATTGCCCTCCTCCTTTGCAGTCCTAGGCCCCACCTCTGTAGCTCAGGGCCACATTTTACTTTGCTGCTGCGGAATCTCTCATGCATGTGGGTTCCCCATGTAAAAATTATATTTTCTCCTATAATCTGTCTTGTGCCACTATAATCACTAGACCAGCTGAAACAACCTTGAAAGGTAGAGGAAAATTTTTGCCCCTAATGCCCCAAATAATATTCAAGGGTTTAGAGATATACATTGGCTAAAAATAGTTTGAACAGGTTTATAGTTCAAGAGGGTATGATTATAGGGATGTGGCTGATCAATATGTGGGTAATAATATAAGCAATAACAGTAGCATCTTCAACTTACATGGAATTTTCTATTTAGCATCATTTGTGATAATTTATTAATAATTAAATATAAAGAGTACCTTGGTTTCCAAGCTCCATAAAATTCTTGTTAAATTCAACCCAGATGTTCATCTACATTTTCCAATGTATCTTCATTGATTTGTATAGTAGAAAAGTTTTATTAGCAAAGGGAAGGGGAGAAACACATCAAAATTTTATGGAGTGGCAACCATGTCCCATGACCTACTGCATATATTTTATCATTTAATCCCCACAGCAATCACTATTCCCAATTCATAAATGAGAAATTAGTGGTTTATAAAAGCAAACAACTTCTATAATATATCAATCCTAGCAGGTAGACGGATCAGTATTTGGAATGGAAGTCCATAAGACTTCAAACCCAGCGAGTTATCTTTCCCCTCTGTTAAAATCCTCATTTATGGGCATCTTCTGGTGGCACAGCACATAAAGTGCAGCACTGCAAGCTAGCCACAGCTGCCTCAGTGTGAGTTGGATCCCCGCCCCAGAAGTGACCCCACATGGCGTGGCAGATCTCTCCTGTCTTGCCCACTGCTCCCCTCAGCAGTGTACTTTGTCAATCTGCCTGTTCTGCTCCCCATTCTGTCTCTGGTGAATCCTCTCATCTCCCCTGCACCTCTGGCCTATATCCAAGTTCTGCATGCATAAATAAATAAAATAAAATCTCATTTATGAATGGAACATGTGACTATGAAGAGGTAGAATGGGACAATTCACCTTTATACCCATAATCAAATTTTAAGCATTATTTTAACTGAGAAAACCGATACAAGGCCTCATAGCAAAGCTGCTAGGAATGATTGTCACTTGGAAAACTTTTTTGGAATACCAGTCTCTGTAGGGACTTAGGCAAAATGACTCTGACTCCTGCTACTAAATCTTTCACCGCCTAAGCCTTCACTAAAATGCTGCTGATTGCAAGTGACTTCCGAAGCCAAACAAGCATTTTAGGTCTATTTAATAGATCAATACAGTAATTCGCTCCTGGGCCCCTGAAATCATTTGTTTGGACCTGATGTCTATGTAGTCAGATTGAGGTGTATACATTAGCATGTGCAGGGGAATTACACAAATAACTTGCATTGAAAGATGTTAAACCAATTTAGATTGTGTGAAGGAGGTAGCAGTATTTAACTCATTTCCAAGTGACTGGGATTAAATGGGTCATTATAGAGACCATGCCTTCAACAAGCATCACAAAAGAAAATAAACCTTTTGGCCAAAGCACACACTTTATCAAGTATAGATGTTGCTGAATTCAACTAAGCAGGCTAGAAAAGAAAACCTAATACACACGGAAGGGTTTTTCTTCTTCTTCTTTTTTGTTTTATCTATCTATCTGTCTATTATAAAATCACTACAACTTGACAGTGGAAGAATCTCCACAGGGAAACAGTACAAGATCTGTTACTTGATTCACTTAAACTCAGTGGACAAAACACCAGAGGGTAACAGTTTTTGCCTTAACTCCCTAGAGGAATCGAGTCTAAATGGAAGTAATAACAATTTTCCATATCTAATTTTGATGGCACGAAAACCAGAATAATGCTCTTATTTGATCCAGTATTGAGTTGGATTCTAGCAGCAACATTTCATACCAACTGAAGTCTGTTAATTACGTGTGCTGGGACACCAGCCAAAAAACCATTACAATAGTCTGTAGGGAATAAAATAAAAAGTTTTAACATGGACCCTTCCATCAGGAACAGAGAATTGGCAATAGAAGGAAGATTTAATTATAGCTGAGGTGTGACTCATTTGTCAGGTGTCACTGTAAAAGAGGATTCTCCATAAGAGAAACAAAAAGAGGCCTTTTGAAAAGAGAGTAAAAGGAAGTCCTTTGCTGATAGACAGATGTCATTGATGTAATGCTGATACCAGTGAAGTCAGCTAAGCATTCATTCAGTCAGTCAGTCAGTCATGCAACCAAAACTTGTTTAAATCACCAAGTACTTTGCCAGAAACTGTCAGTATGAAGAGTGGTAAGACTCCTCTAAGACTGCGAAGCAGCAGGACAAATTAGCAGAAGGAGATTGAAACAGGAAATGATACCATTGTGAATGTTACAGAAGCACCAAGGAGGAACAACTCAACCTCCCTCGGGGAACATCATTCTCAAGGACAGGACTCCTGAAATAAATCTTGAAATAGGAATAAAACTGAGCCAGTTAGAAAGGACTATATTCATGGATTGGGAGACAACACAGGCCAGTGGAAGGGCGGTAAGACCAGAGATGTGCTGGAAAGTATATGTAGTTCAATGTTCAATGGACAATGTTTAAGGACAAGAGGGGGGGAGACCAGATGAAGCATGGACACATAGAAGATTAAAACAGCTGAATAGAGAAGAAACTGCAGGACTCCAAAAGTAGAGACATGGAGTCAGTAAAAAGTCTTTTACAGCAATTGTGGTAAAGGGTAAATAAAGCGGGCCTGAATAAGGCGCACTAATAAAAAAGAGGGCAAGATCTGAAAAACATGTGAAGATAAGATGGGCATGGTCCGATGATAATTGGACATGAAGGAGAAGAAATATCGAATACCTCAGAAGTTCAATGAGACAAAGAAGGGGGGATAATAAACGGTAGAAATTCTTGACCACAGGGCCCAGATAAAAGAAGCCTTGACCAAAGACAGGCAGAATGAGAGTCTGTCTGAGTAGTCCTGGTAAATCAACTGTTCCATTTCCCTGGGCTAATGTCCTAATTTTTACCTGGCAAATTTGGTTTGCTACCATCTAATCTACCCATTTCTATTATATTTGTTTTCTGACTTTTTTTTTTTTTACTAGATAACATATAGCTATCTGGATACTACATATAAAAATGCTTAAATGCATTTTGGTTGGTTAAATCTGATCTAAATCTGCTTATACTTACTGTGCCATGCCTTCCTTAAAGTCAGATACCAAGTTAGTCCCATAATGCTCTTTTAGGCCCAGAATTTCTCTTTAACTTGTTTATTTTTCTATCAGTATCTCCAACAGACTGAGGCATAACTGAAATTTTCCATCCAATCTGATTATCCTGCAGCACAATTCTGATAGGAATCAGCATTTTCATTATATAAATCTCAATTTTCAGCTCAAACTATCAGTATGAAAGGCATTGTACTCCCTGTCACTTGGAATCTCTGACTCATTCAGAGTTGACCTACAAGTATGAATTAGGAAAATGATAAAAATCAAACATAATTTTGGTAGCTGTTTGCACATACGCAACAATGTAAATATTCCAATTTCTACTAATCTGCCTTGACATATATGAATTTTTTCATTCATTTAGAAAGCATTCATAGAGCACTATTTTGAGGTCCTTGGGTGTTTCTGGAAAGGGGGACAGGAAAAAAACCTGCTGTTCTGGAACTTAATGTTAGTATAGGAAAATAATTAAATGTGTGTGTTAACTGTGTGTCAATAGATAAAATATCTAAAAACAGATGTGTGTGTGTGTATGTGTAAGAGACAGAGAGAGAGAAATTCATGCAGAGTAAGGGATATCAAAGTGAGGGGGTTCCTATATTAGAGACTTTCTATATTAAAGCCAGGAAAATCCCAGGCAACAAAACGGTCACCCTAGAATGTGGTAAACAATTTTAAAGAGGAAGCACACTGTAGGCTTCACTAAGAAGAGGATACCTCAGCAAAATCTTGATGGAAGTGAGGAAAGGTTGGCTATGTGGCTCTCAAAGGAATCTAGACAGAGGAAGAGCTGAGGAAAGACCCTACATAGTGACACATTTGGTATGTTCGGACATTGTGAAAATATGTGTTAACAGACTAACTATGCCCAAGAGGCAGCAAAAATAGTTTTGAAGTATCCAAAACCAGCATTTTCTACTTAATACTCTAATTTTGGATCTCTCTAAATTCTTTAGGGGAATAGTTATATGCTATTGGAAATATAAAAACCAAAGATTTAAGTAATTAGTGAATGGAGAGGATTAGATAACATTATATGTTCATTAAATCAACAATCCCGAAGAACATGTATCCAAGATTCCCTGTAGTTATTCTTTAATATCTTTTGAGTCATTCACTCTTTGTCAATATAAATAAACCCAACCTGACACCAATCAATATAATTTTTCCCCTACATATTTCTTATATTTTTTGTCTTTCACTTAATAAAATGTGGGCATGGGGGAGCCTTCAGCATTCAGTAAAGATTTGGAATGACTGATAATCTCACCTTTAATCTGTACCAAGACTAAATCAGCATTTCACAAGAATAACAGAAACATCCATCTTCTCATTACTTTAACTCTTGTTGACAGCTTATCTGGATAATTCACACCGAAGAAAGTCTTTAGCTATGAAGGACTTTATATGCGTTAGTTAAAGCTATTATTGCAGTAAACCATGTAATTGTAGTAAATTTCATGTTCATTTTGCATATTGTAGACAGCATTTACTTGTTCAGCTTGTGTGAATACTTCAAATAAAACCAGATTTACAAAGCCCAAACCTTTCCTCCCTGGTCATTTTCTTCTCAAGGATACATTCTGGCCCAACATGCACCAAATCACAACAGAAGTTCCTTTGCTTTCATTTTTTACCACATCCTAAGCAATTCCTCCAAGGACTTCCTAGGAGTTATCTGCAGATGGGAAAGGCAATTCACAATGCAATAAAATTTATAGCTCATAAAATTATGAATAAGCCAAACGTTAAAAAAGAAAAGTTAAACTAGGTTTAAAATGATTTTTATAATATCAACCACATGAATTGACACAGAAAATGAATTGCAAATGTAGGGAATGCAACAACTAAATGCTCTGTGCTCTCTGGGTGTTAAATGGAGACTGTCAGCACAGCACAAAGAGATTCAGAAAATTGTCATTGATTTCTCTCAGTAGAGGTGGCCAAAGTAAGCCCCAAAGTAGATTTTTTTTTTTAAAGCACATTAACTGGGTATGGTAATGAGTACACAAGCCAAAAAAAGGAGGTAACTGGAAATCAAATGATGAAGTGAGTCAACCCAGATCATCAGTGTTAGGAGATTTTGTTTAAAAAGAATAAAAACACAAGCAAATACAAATTAAAAATACAGATATTTTCTCTTGGTAGGAAAATCTCTTTTTAAAAAGAAATATTAAGGCCTCCCTGGTGGTAAAGGGGTTAAAGACACAGCTCTATCAAGCTATCATCAGCCACTGTGGTATGAGTTTGATCCCTGGCCAGGGAGCTGACCCACATGACACAGCAGACCTCTGCTCCCTCCAGCAGGCAGATCTGCCTGTTCTGCTCCCCACTCTATTGTTGGTGAATCATCTCATCACTGGCATCTCTGACCTATACCCCAGTTCTTGCATGCACAGATAAATAAAAGAAAATATTTAAAAAGAAATATTAGAATACATAGTAATATTTCCACTTCACTTATGTAGTCACCACCACGGACGTATTTGGCTATAATGACATCAGAGTCTACAAGCATGGATGATGAGAAGAGATATCAGAAATATGTAATCTAGAATTGTTGGCTCATCCATAAGCTTTATCTCTGGTTTTCTTTTCTTATTCTACATACCTTTCCTGGATGATGTTATTTATTCAACTGATTCTGATGATTATCTAGAAACTGATGATTTTTCAAACGATATCACTATCATTCATATTCTCCTACCCCGGCTCAAATTTCGAACATTAATCTGTGTGTTTCCTAGTAACAGCAACCATATGCCTAAATTCATGCTAAATATCCAACCTTAGATTGATTTTCTTTTGGCATTATCCATCCCAGTTAAATCTCATTCACTCAAATGTGTGCAAGGATCCCAGAAGGGGAGGATGGATGGTAAGGGATAAAGACATTTTTTTTATACATCCCTCTGGGACCAATATTCCTGGGCCCATTCCAGCCAATCAATGCATTTATGCATCAACATCTATAACATTTCTATTGAGTTTCTCTCTTTCCAACCTTTTACAGTATTGCTTTCTGTCAGGTCCATTCCTGGCCTGTTGCCTACTTTGCTCTATATCACTGGAGACTAATCCCTGCCTATTCTGTTTCCAAAGCTCCCTTAACAATCAAAAAAACATGGGTATGTGAGGAAAGCTGGAGACCTACAGAAATGGTGGGAGAACCAGACTAATGTCAAATACTCCATGTTTATCAGGCCTCCAGGGCTTTGCTCATAATGTTTCTCCAGAAGTCATGTTTTTCATTTTTACACATTAAAAATTCCTTTCTTTTGGTCCAGCTCAAATAATATCATTTGTCTCCTCACCTTAGGGGAAATGAAGTCCTCCTTCTTCCTAAGCATTTTGAAGATATCTTTACTGCTTCCAAACATTCTATTCATGTTGCTTGATGTAGTTTGAGACTAAATTTAGATATATGTATGTATATACGTAGCATATCTTCTTGTATTATTGCTCCAATACGAGGCAATCCCATTGTTCCTTTTCACATTTTTTGTTTATATTCTCTATTGTCAGATATTAAGACTTATTTTTTTTAAGATTTATTTATTTGTGCATACAGAACTGGGGTACAGGCCAGAGGCTCACGGGCGGTGAGAGGCTTCACCAGAGACAGAGCGGGGAACAGAGCAGGCAGATTGATGAAGTACACTGCTGAGGGGAGCAGCGGGCAGGTCAGGAGAGGTCTGCCACGCCATGTGGTCACCTCATGCGGGGCAGGCGGGGATCGAACTCATGCGGAAGTGGCTTTAGATTCCCATTGCTGTGCTTTAACCCGCTGCGCCACCAGGGAGGGCCAAGACTTATTTTACTTCAGATTTATCTGTTCTGACTTTTCCCATCATTTTCTGCATCATGTTTTTTTGAAGCATTCTTTTGCACAAAATATACTGCTAGCTTTTGTTTCTGTTAAATCCTACTGAAAACATCTATCCTTTAATATGTGAACTTAACCCATCTATATTTATTTAATTATTATAATATTAGGAATTGTTTTCTGCCACTCTATTTCTTCTATCCCATTTTAGTTTTCTCAATCTTTTTTTTGTTGTTGTTTTCTTTCCTGTTCTTCTTTAGAATTCTTTCTGAAAACTAGACATGATATCTTTATCTTTGTGTGCTCTTATCCTAAAAATATTTCATTTCTACCTATTGATTTTTAGCACATTGATATTATTATTTCTGCACTAACAAGCATTTGTGCATACTTTCAAAAAATCTTCAGTCTAGCACTTCATTATATGCCTTCATATACCAGTGAAATTAGTTCTAAAACACAGATCTCAATATCTCACTTGTTATTAAATCAAAGAGGTACACTTCATTTCTTATCTAACTTGACATTTGACTATTCAGTTCTTCCTAAAACTATGAGAAAATTCATCTTTACTGCCCCTCCCCTTTTTGACCTACATTCTCACATCGTATTGACATCTTTCAAGAAGCCTTTGCTTTGCCTTCAAGAATGCCTTGAAGAATAAACTAAATTTATTAGTTTATTATGTCCCTCATCCCCCACATACAATCCAATCTTCCTCTACTATTCCTCTCCACTCATCTATGTCTCAGGAAATAGCACTGTGAAACTTCTCCAGTTATAAACCTGAGAGTTAAGATTAATTTCCTTTCTCCTAGCACAGATATTAAAATCAGTCAGAAATTTCTGTGAATCTCTACTTAAGAATCCACTAATATGCACCCTCCCTCTTTTCTAGCTCCATGATTATATTCATAAATGGGTCCTCATCACTTATCACCCAGGCAACTTCTACACTAGTGGGTTTCTTGGTCTCTTGTTCATTCTTCCATTGTTGCTACAAAGATGTTCATGTTGATCTCTAAAACATGCTTCTAGCATAATCAATCCATGATTAAAACTGGATACCTTCTTATTGAGTATTAAAAAAAAAACCTAACTAAATTCCTTGTCATGACAAAAGACCCTCAACAATTTTTGTTCCATCTAATTCATTTTCTACTACTCACTTTTTTGCCTGGTACTCTGCTACTACCAAAATATATGCAGTGCCCAAACCCTGTTTGATTTCATATGTCATTGCCTTGATCCACCCTTACTTCTTTAGAGAATGTGCTTCCCTACTTTCTTGTCTAGTTGCTCCATTAGCTTTCTCTCAGGCATTGACTCCTCCAGAAAATTTTGTTTGCACATTCTTGTTAAGGAGCACTTCATCCATATCTTGTAGAGCTCTCCGTGTACCTCTATGAGAATAAGTGTCAAAGATTTATAATTGTATTTTTATTTTAGTTTCTACCAGCAAACAATAAATTTATTGTAGGCCGAATCTGGGTTTTTCTCTAGAGCTTCCCTGGCTGGAAAAATTGTAGTTTTTCCTAACTAGAAAAATTATAGTTTTCTAGTACATAACAAGTATTTAATAAATAGCTCTTGAATGAATAAAGTAATCTTCTTATAATTACATTTGTAATTATATGGCATATCTATGATATATAATATACTTTGAATCCTTAACTATAATCAGAGTCTAACCTAAAACAGATGCTAATAATTTTGAATCTGATTGGTCTTAAATTGTCTAGATTTAGTTGGTTTGGTGCCTGAATTCACTGCCAGCCCTCTGATCTTTTTGACTTTTGCCCAATTAAGTCAGTTTATCAGTCTGTCATTTGAAGACCTATGTTGGGCTTTGGTAGCATGAAACACTTAAAGGACTTGGTCTTTGCTTTCCTGGAATTCTGACATCCAGTATGCATAAATACATACATAGGTTAATACTAGAGCCCATCACATAACTGGATAGATAGGATCTTATTAGTCAAAATAATAGTGCCCCCCACACCCCCAATTCTCCAGTAATTCAGAGATAAGATTGTTCCCATTTGTATAAGCTGTTTTTCAATACAAAAAGTTTTCTAAAATCCATGTCAAGTGTTAGGAAACGAATCAGAAGAAGACATCTCGCTCTGTGAGATAACTTGCTCTAATTTCCTCATTAGTGAAAACGACATCATCATAAAGAATATCTGCCAACAATCTGATATAAAAATGTACATGCATCATGAAAAATAATTGGTGTTCAATTACTACGGAATTATAAAGCCGTCATACAGGTGCAATAATGCAAGAGCCTTGAAAGTATGAAAAACTGCTTAGCTTAGGTAATTACATGTGTTTAAATAAAGTCCCCAGAATAAAATTTGCAGAGTTTGAAGAAACAATAAAATCAGAACCAAAGTGCTATTTATAACTATATATTTTTAAATTTTCTGTTATTTTTTCCTGCTGTATAAATTTTGAAAGGCTGGAGATAATTTCTTAACTCTGTGGTCCAGAGAGGGAGAAAGATATGGTAGCTCTGCTTGTGCTATATGCCTTCCCCACCTCTCAAATTGGACCCACAGGGACAGGGCTACAAAGACAAAAATCTAGCCATAACCATGGTAATTGCCTCTTTTAAAATAGTTAAATCTCACTTATGTACGGTGCAGAGTATATATATGAAACATTAAATTTATAGGAAGACAATTCTATTATTACTGTGAAAAGGATATATTTTCAGGGCTTTAAGCAAGGCAAATTAGAATTAGAAAATCAGAAAGGGCCTTAAATATCGTTTCATTCAAAGTCCTTAGTCACTGTATAAGAAAACTGAAGTCTAAATCAATTAAATTTATTAAACAAATTTGTGTACATCAAAATATTTCTACAATATTATGGCCTTGAACAAACACAGTTCTGTTGGTCCAGGTTAATTTCTCATTCTTAAGACACTTAAAACTTCAAAGATATGTGATAAATTTTTATCCAAATAGTGTTAGAAAAATGAAATTGGCAGTAGAGGGTTCTGAATTTTATAGCAGGACAAGCAGTTAATTGGTTAAGTTAGCTCAGATCAGTTACTTCACTTCTCAGACATTCCGTTGTAATACAGTGTAGAAAAAAAAAAATTGGCTAACGCGTCTTCTTTCAGATCTAAACTTGTGTTTTGGAATTAAGAGACAGTTGATCTAAACCTATGATCAACTTTTAAAATCAAATGTCACTAGTCTAAAAGGTAAGATTAGTAAGGTATGTCTCCCTTAAGGGAATCACCATCCCTTCAAATCATATCTGTTATTTATGACCATGTTGATACGCTAAGCAAATGACTGGTTTAAACGTGGGGCTTTACCATTCATTGACATCCTAATTTTTAATGCAAATACTAATATATAACCTAGTACTTAATGCAAGTAAATAGTATATATACCAAATACATAGGTTAATTATCTCCACTTACATATATTTCCTAAAATTGCTGCAAGAAAAACCTCTGTCCAAAATTAATGACAAGAAAATAGTTTTATTTTCACATTCCTTGTAATGAAAAGGAATCTATTGTTAAAATAACAAATGGGGCCCTCCCTGATGGCGCAGTGGGTTAAAGCACAGCACTAAGAAGCTAAAGCCACTTCCGCATGAGTTCGATTCCCGCCTGCCCCGGAGGTGACCACATGGTGTGGCAGACCTCTCCTGACCCTCCCGCTGCTCCCCTCAGCAGTGTACTTCATTGATCTGCCTGTTCTGCTCCCAACTCTGTCCCTGGTGATGCCTCTCACCCTCCGCATCTCTGGCCTGTACCCCAGCTCTGTATGCATAAATAAATAAATCTTTAAAAAAAAAAAAATAACAAATGGTTTGTTCACACCAAGAAATAAAAAGGAAAGTGACTCAAAGAAAGTAACATTGAATTCGATTGACATTTTGTAATTAATTTCAAACACCTAAGGTGTATCCATTTTCTTACTTTAATGGTAACTTTCACTTTTTCTCAAAAACGTTGCTTCTTGTTCTACAGTTCATGTTTAGCACTGGTGAGCATCTTCTGTAGTCTTCTTTAGGGGATTTGCATAGGAATGGCATAGTGACCCCATAAATTCTCATGGAATGTGAATGGAATTCAATATAGGTGATTAACTAGTAATGTTCTAAGCTGTTTTTGTCTTGGGAATGTGTAACACTGTTACTAAGCTGTCATTGGAGGATGTTTCACCTCCATTCGAAGCAAGAGGTAGCTCTTCCCCTAGCACATCCACGTGCACACACACACATACACACACACGGATATTTGTGTCCCCTTCTTCATCACCTATTGAAATGCACTAGTTGCCTCAAATTCAATATACCATTTTCCTAAACCCCACATTTTTCCTTTGTACTGAACAGCTTACATACCAAAATGTTTATGAAAGGCACTTGTACAGCATTCTTGCTGCCACACCAATAACAAGTTTAAAAGATTTGGCCTCAATTTGCTACCAAATCTATGTATTTTTTTCCATTCATGTTTGCTTCTAAGTCTAGACTAGTGATGTTGGTGGTAATGATAGTAAAGTAAGTAACTAAGAATATGTGGGTCAATGATGATGTCATAAACTCCTAAACTATAGAGAAAGCAGAGAAGGATTTGGAAAAGAGGTAATAAGCCTAGATATGTGATAAGCTTGAATATTCAGTAGAAATCTAGATAGAGGTATCTATCAACTTACCAGAAACTGAGGACAAATGTCTCAGTTACATTTTTCCTTTGTGACAGAGGAGAAAAGAGGGGTGAGGTGGATCATGTCTGTTTTAGGATCTATATTGTCAGGGTTAGTTCAGTTGCAAAAGCAAATTGCAATATCAGCAAGAATCCATGTTGGTGGTGAAATCCAAAGGCAGTCTGCTGCATAATACCCTCTTGTTCAGGAAGCCAGGCTTTTGTTCTATTCAGATTTCCATTGATTAGATGTAGCATTCTGTTTTACTCAAGCTTACTAATTTCAATGTAAATCTCATCCAAACACACCCTGAGAGAAACATCCAGAACAATATTTCACCAAATATCTGTGTACTGTGGCCCAGCTAAGTGTTACAGGGTAATAACTCACTTGTACTTTCTAAAATATACCTTCTATGTGGAGTCCAAGGCAACAGTAAATTTCATAACTGTCACTGGATGGTATTGAAAAAACCCTTAGGGGCAAAATGGCCTTCCCTCTCAGTGAGCTTTGGTAAAAGGAAGAAAGGAACATATTCCATCTCTTGGAATTGTGTCAGCTATCATCTGCTGAGGCAGAAGAATTCTCCTTCACTCCATATAGAATTGGGGTATAGATATGCAGTTGCCAGAGCCTTTATGATGCAAGGGATGTCCTTTGGCCAAAACCAAAAATGCCACCCATGAAGTTCCTTTCTTTTCTACTTTACAATTTCAATGAGGAAGAAAAAAATTTCATCCAAGTCTTTGATGATTCAATTTTAATAATGAAATCATAGTAAAACCAACCATCCCATTTTTTGGGCAATGCTTTTAAACCATTCGCCACATCTCATAGTCAATGAAATTAAATGGAATCGATAGGCCTAAAAGAATAAGGACTTTCAATTGACACTAGTATGTAACATTTATAGAAAATTACTGAGCTAGAAAAGCTCTTTCTTAAAAATGTTTATTAAGTGTTTAGAGAAGCTATGAAAAGCTTTTCTACAAATACATATAAAATTTGAAAGTATTTGAGCAACACACTATAATATCATTTTAGAAGATAACAGAGTTTTTTCAAAATTCTCAGACATCTTGGAGATAGAGATGGTTTTTCTTTTGTTTAATTTATATATTTTTAGAAATACTTTTTAATACTGAATAGTTAAAAATAATTCCCTTAAAAACAAGACTTGCAGCCCTCCCTGGTGGCGCAGCGGGTTAATGCACAGCACTGAGAATCTAAAGCTGCTTCCGCATGAGTTCAATTCCTGCCTGCCTGGAGGTGACCACATGGCGTGGCAGACCTCTCTGCCCAGCCCGCTGCTCCCCTCAGCAGTGTACTTTGTCGATCTGCCTGTTCTGTTCCCCACTCTGTCTCTGGTGAAGCCTCTCACCGCCCCTGAGCCTCTGGCCTGTACCCCAGTTCTGTATGCACAAATAAATCTTTAAAAAAAAAAAAAAAAAACACAAGACTTGCATTTCTGGTGCATTTCCAATGTAACCTTACAGGAACTTCCTATTCTGGAGGCTCACTAAAAATACAGGGAAGGTCACTAGTTCATCAGACAAACCTCTAATTTTCTCTATTAAGAAAGATACATTTTCTAGTTCCTAAAAATCTGATCAACATTAGGTCCTCACATTTTGACTTACGACTTTTGTCTTTATAATAAAAATCTGCATCATAAACAAAAGCCTTTGCACCCCCAAACTATTCAAGCCCTTCAATTAAAAAGAAATTTCTGGAGTTGAATTGTATTTTAATGTTATATATGAAGACACCTAATAGTGTTACCCTATTTTAGCCCAGTAGTATTAGTTCTGAAAAACTTGCCTAAGAATATTATATGGAAATCGGGAAATTTTGCATAAATATTAATTCCAGCATATTTATAAATGTGTTTATTCTTTTAGATGTGAGTACATGGTCACAGTTAAAGAAAAACTGACTTTTAAATGATATGAGACAAAAGTAAGTAAAATGGAGGAATAGTTAAGTGAACAACAGTTAATGCAACTATTAATATACATGCTTACAAAGTTTATAATGCCATGTTAAAGCACTTATCCCATTAACTAAACCAAAGGGACAGAAATTGTACTATGCAGTAATTGTCCACAATCACATAATTTAAATATTTAAAACCTATTAATAAAAAATAGCCACAGGAGAGGGGAACCATGAAAAGAAATGCTCTAAAAATACTGTTTTGGGTCTTTCTTCTATTTTAAATTATTTTCTAAGTTATATCCAATCTAAATATTCTGTTTCTATACTAAGGGAAAATATTATTTTATTAGAGAAAGCAGAAGAATGGGGGCAGGGAAGAGAACAAGCCCGGGGTTTGAGGTAAGCTGCATGAAAGTGAGTAAGTCCCCACTCAAGGGCTCAAGTTTGTTGATAAGAAGGAAGACGTTCAACATTCCCTGATAAGCATAATTCTCAAGTGGAGTTGTTATTTGTCCATAATCTCATTCTGAGCTTGGTATTGAGACCCACCAATCAGAAAGAGATGTTTCCCTATTGCTTCAATTCTGCTCAGCAAATGCCACTCAGTTCCTACACCTGTGACCTGTGCTTGGGCAAGGATACACAAAGGAGCCAAAGAACTCAAACACAACCATCATCAGGCCAGGGAAGGGGAAGCCCTCTCCATCGTGTGAAATAACACTACAGAGTTCCCGGCCAGGTGTTGGCTAAATACAGCAGCCAATGACAGGGAGACTTTCTCTTTCATGGGAAACATACAAAACATCACTTGGGGCTCTTTACAAGTCCCAAAAAACAAATCAATAAAAATTAATTGGAAATTGAATTCTTTACAGAAGGATAAATTAATCATACCTCCTCAAGGATGAGAACCAGAGAGACACCAAGTTCTCCACCAGAACCTTAAAGGCAACTCCTTGGGAACTACTACCTGATTCCTTAGTGTCCCCATGTCTAACCTTGATGTTATTCCACTCAAGATCACCTGAACCATAAAACCCCACCCCTGCCACTAAGATTTCCTTTAAGATGGAAGTCATTTCACAAGGCAGGATAATCACAAGGCAGGGGGAGGGAGGACAGTTGCCCGAGACCATCCCAGCTCGCATCTGTCTTTTCAGGAATATCAACTATATAGCCTCATGCTCACTGACAAAAAAATGTCTAAGTTTGAATAACAAATTGCATGATTACTCTACACAAAGGAAAAACAGGGCATTGTCACTAAAGAAATTGGGGGGGGGTGATGCTATGTAGATGAAAGTAGCTGCCATTACACTGAGACTATCAAAAAGGGTCAAAACAAAGTGCTTTGCTCCCAATTTCTTAGGTCAAAAGATAAGAATCAAAGTCAAAAACCCTTATCATTCTATTGCTTTTGACTCTAATGTGAAAATAACATACTCACCCCCTAAAAGTTGAATTATTATGACTTTGACTCAATAGTTTCCTTCCCTTGTCTTCCTATGTCCTTGCAGCTAAACCCCTAAATGTTAAAGTGTTCTCTTTGCTCCTTTTTAGCTTAATTGATGCTCTCCTGCTTTCCAAAATAGAATGCTAGCATCCACTCACCCAGCTGGAGGGTCAGGGTGATCCCAGATCCAATATTCCCCAAAGCATGTGTAGGATGGTTGCTGTACCCTGCTGCTGACTAATAATAAGGAGTCAAATCGCACCTTTTGATTCTGATTTCCTCTGAGAGCCTGTTCTACAAGCATGGGGTCAACTTAAAGGAAGAAGGTTTTTGTTTAATATTTTCTCCTTTCATTAGTGCACTTAAATTACTTTCTTGCAAACTCTGCTTGTTACCTAAATGTACTAGCACTTTTGTTACCTAATTAGCTTTCTTATCAGAATTCCAACCAAAAATAACAAGAAATGTAATAATGATAAGGTATCCTGCCCCCTCAAAACAGATTTCCTTTCACGCTTTATCTCTTAGTACTGTTCTGGCTTGTTTAATTAAAGTATCAGAAATTATTAGACTCAAATTATTTCTTGATCTAGTGCTCAAATTCTCCTGAAAAACTGCTTCTTCTGCCTGACTATTTAAACCTTTATCAGTGTGAGGCAGATGAGTTTCCACACATATGCAACTAGATTCATATAATTTGATAAAATTTTGGATGAAGAGCCTAATTTAGTCCCTAAGTAATTAGACAAACAAATCAGATTTGCTCACACTGGGCTACCATGAACATTCAAATCCCTGTGTCATTTCTCCTGGGCTCCTGGATCATCAAAATGAACAACATTTATATGCAAAAAAAAATCTTATGAAACTTTAGCATGTAGTTGTGAAATTCAAAGCAAAGATCTTATTTATTTCTTCATTAGAGCAATGGGGATAAAAGTACCAAGTTCAAACCACTGACATAAATTGTACTCAAGTAGGGCAGTCATGCCTGTTACAGACTTTGAAATAACTGACGAGAAAGAATCCTTAAATCACAGCATTGAAAAAAAGAAAACTGAAAGACATAGAGGCTATTTCTTTTCATCATACTCTGTGGAAAAAATCTGGGTTAAAACCTGTCTGCTTCTAGTAGATCTGTGTGAGAGGTTCACCTTCTCTGAAGTTGTCTGCAACATGATCCCCTTCTGCCTGATAAAGCTCGGCTATAATGCTTACCAGGCAGCCATCTTGAATTTGTGTTTCACTGGAACTTCAATTCTTACCCCTGTATTTGCTGGATGGATTGCTGATGATTGTCTGGGAAGAAACAAACTGGTATATATTTGCTTATTTCTACATCTTCTAGGTGAGTAACTTTTTCTGACTGGATTATTCTGAAATTTTTTTGTATCTTCTTAAGACTTTTAAGTTTGTATTATCCTGCATGATTCTTAGGCATAAAAATGTGATAAATGAAGAATGTTGTTTCAGTTTATTTATTATATTATTTGAGGGATGCAAGTAAGTGTGTGTATATATGTGTGTGTGTGTCTTTTAGAGGATGCTTTGATAGCTGTTTTGTAACCCTGGTTATATTTTATAATAATTATTTATGTATGTCTATGTTCTCTGCTTATAACATTTTCTTCTTCCTACTTCAAACTCAAATTCGTGACAAATTCTATGCGAAATATAGTATTTATTTGCTTCACAAGATGATATGTGCTAGAAAGATTGTTCAAAACCATGTAGAAAAGCCAAAGGTGGCCTATTGATTAGTTATACTATAGCTAAAATTGGATGTGAAGACATGATTTCTATTTATGAACTATGGCTATATGCTAAAAATAAATGGATTCAAGGACTATTGTGCTTCTTTACATAGAAACAAATATGTGCACAGAAGTTTGGAAGCAGCATGATTTTGAGAAATATTGGGAGTCTATTGAGACTGTTTGGTGAGGTATTCTGAGCAGGTGGACAAATAGCTTAGAATTTTTGATTGAAAATTCCAAATTGTGTCAGACAATGGAAGTTTGCTAAAGATATGATGGAAATATGTAGAACACTCTTTTCTTAAATAAACAGGGTAGACATCCACAGGGAGAAGTGAAATTGAGAGATGCCAGAAAATCTCAGGGGGTGGTCTAGGCAATAGACAATTATTAACCTAGGGGAGAATATGTTAAAAAATCATAACAAACTGGAAACTAAATAAGGGCAAAAATATGATAAGCAAGCAAAAATTAACTCCCAGGTTCTGAGCAGAGGAACTTGGGGAAGCAATGTGCTTTTCCCCAGTACTGAAATGTGCAGGTTTGGGTGGTGGGGGCAAAGGCAGGAGGAAAGGATGGATACTAGTATCATATATCACACAGTCTTAGGCAGGTGATATTACCACTCCCTGAAACAACTGGAGTGTTCTTCAAGCTTGTTAACTTCCTTCCTGCTTCAACGCTGCAAAATAACAATGAAGTCACTGCAAGGCAAATATTCATTCAACATCCAACAAATATTTCTCTTTGATCACCCAGTGCCAGTTATTGTTTCAGAATCTGGGACTGCAAGATAGAAGGAAACATTCTTTTCTCTGCCAAAGCTGACTTTCTGGTACACAAAGAGAGAAAATTAAAAAGTAAAGGACATTATGTCATGCAGTAATGAAAGTGATGATGAGAAGTAGAGTTGGATAAAGGCCTGAATGATTTAGCTTTTTGAACTTGGCACCAGGCATGTCAGAAGCATCGGGGACTATCTTGTTTAGTGTAGTATTCCTTGTCAGTATAAATTCCCATCTAAGTCATCAGACTAAGTCTCAAATCCCAACTTTGGAATTTGGTAAGCATAAGACCTAAGTAAACCCCATTTACTTTCTTGCTAAGCGTTAGTTCCTTTGTCCCCCATCCACAGCTGTCGTCAAATTCCAACCAGTCACCACAAGTAAGATGTGTCTTTTGTTAGAATTCCTACAACCTTAGCTCAAAAGTAAGTCTTTCTTTATCTTGAACATCACAACATCCTTCTTACTAGACTATTAGAGACTATTCTCCATACCTTTCTACTGACAACAGTGTATCTCTGAAAAACTTAATCTATATATTGGCTCTCTTATCTGAAAAATAAAATCCAACCCATAATTTAAAACCTATACCATCTACCCCAAATGTACCTCTCTAGACTCTATTTTAATGGTATACCAACAGTTGTGATCGTCTCCTTGCTGCTTCACCATAGTTCTAATCTTAAACATGTTCTTTTCTCTTTCTGAGACAGTCACTTTCCTTTATCTTTCCATCACAAACCCAAGGTTTGAAACTTGTGTTACTCTTTTAAGATCCATGTAGGGCCCTCCCTGATGGCACAACAGGTTAGGACGCAGCATTGCAAGCTAGCCACAGCTGCTTCAGTGCAAGTTCGATCCCTGCCCCAGAGGTGACCCACATGGCACGGCAGACCTCTTCTGTATCCTACTGCTCCCCTCAGCAGCATACTTCGTCCATCTGCCTGTTCTGCTCCCCACTCTGTCTCTGGTGAATCCTCTCACTGCCCCTGCACCTCTGGTCTATACCCCAGTATTTGCAGAAGTGAATAAATTTTAAAAAAGAAAAGAAAAAGAGACACACTTCCCTTTAAAAAAAGTCTCACATAGTGTTTGTTGTCTGCTTCTCTGTGCTTGACCATACTCTGATCAACTGTAATTTCTACTGGTTTGCATTTACCACAACTTCTGCCTTCCGTAATGATTCTATTATTTCCTGAAGAAAAAGGACTGTGGATCCTGCTCCCCAGGGACATGACATATGCTGTTGCTTATGTGTCAAGCACAGGTGTGCTGCTCGTGCAGTACACAACTGTACATGTCACAGAGAAGACTCAGCATAGAGTTGTGTATTTGCTACATCATTTTTGCAGCATACACTAATAAAGTTTTCACCTAATGAAATAAGTAGATTCTAACATGTTTCAAAAGATGAAAGCAGAGCCCCTTACTAATTTACAGTTCCCACTAAATGTGCCCAGTCATTAAATAATGCCTACTGAAAATGATAATTCCTCTACCCATCCTGTATGGAGAGCCCTTAACCTAGTCAGGTCTCATATCACACTTCTAGAGATGAAGACTAATTTGGGGGTAGGGGTAAGTGTAACCTTACAGGAAACACTTCTAACACAATAGTTTAGAGGGTCTAGTTACCAAATAACTAGCATGCACATATATTCTTCATATTGCAAAAATCCCTGTAGATGATAGGGAAACATATGCAATTCTTGGCATTAAGGAGCTTATAGTCTTATTGAGAAGTAAGACTTATTGAGAAATTTAAAGTAATTTCATAAAGCAACTATATAGAAAATTTAAATGAAACAAAGTGAATGCCAAATGAAAAAGCTGACATGGAAAAGCCCTTTTTCACTAACCAAACTGATGAAAGAAAATGGGTGAGTTAAGCACTTTAACAAAGGAATTCTACAAAGGGGAAGACTACATCTAGGTTACTCTGTAATACTAGACAAGTCACCTAACATCACTGAAACTGTTTTTTGTAGTATTCCTTGTCAGTATAAATTCCCATCTAAGTCATCAGACTAAGTCTCAAATCCCAACTTTGGAATTTGGTAAGCATAAGACCTAAGTAAACCCCATTTACTTTCTTGCTAAGCGTTAGTTCCTTTGTCCCCCATCCACAGCTGTCGTCAAATTCCAACCAGTCACCACAAGTAAGATGTGTCTTTTGTTAGAATTCCTACAACCTTAGCTCAAAAGTAAGTCTTTCTTTATCTTGAACATCACAACATCCTTCTTACTAGACTATTAGAGACTATTCTCCATACCTTTCTACTGACAACAGTGTATCTCTGAAAAACTTAATCTATATATTGGCTCTCTTATCTGAAAAATAAAATCCAACCCATAATTTAAAACCTATACCATCTACCCCAAATGTACCTCTCTAGACTCTATTTTAATGGTATACACACATTAGAAACTCATGCTATCTCTGGCATTGCAATGCTTGACAAATGTTTTAGTCACATCACATCATGATACTACCTTCAGAGGAAAAACCTCATTTGTGGTGTGGTTTGGTGATTCAACCATATGTATTCTGCCATATGTATTCTCTTTTTTCCCCCCACAGGCACTGTATTATTATCTGTGGTTGCTTTTCCCTCAGAGGATTTCTACATAGGCTCTTACCATCTGATCAACAACATTCCAAAACAGGAGCAGAGCAGGCTGTTTTATGTAGCACTGTGGGCCATCTGCTTGGGCACTGGAGGAATCAGAGGCATCATTTGTCCACAGAGTGCCCCCAATCTTCGGGAATATGGACCACGGAAACCAATGTCTTTTTTCAACTGGTAGGTGGCACCAGTGAGGAGAGAACAAAGGAATCCCTCAAGGGATTTCCTGGTGATTGCTCTCTGGTCCCATTTTCATGACAATACTTCAGGTTCTGTCATTGCAATGGGCACGGTACAATGTGATAATGACTCAGTATTAATGAGAGCTATGAGTCAGGTATAAACCCACACAGCTTACCAGCACTTTCTCAAAACACATCAGTAAACATATCCTCCATGTAGACAAGTGTGGCGTGGCTTGTCATACTGAATAGAATGTGACTTTGGAGCCAGGAGGCCTGGATGGGGGGTCTCCATTCCACTTAACACAAGCTGGCTGAGTCATTTATTCTCTGTAAGCTTCAGTGTAATCATTTCTGCAGGGTTATAATAATATGTCTTCTTCCGTTTTATTAGAGGTGATAATGTGTATATTGCTGGCAGGGAACCTGACACATAGTAGGAGATCAATCAAAGGTAGTTGTTACTATCAGTTACATCTACACTGTAATGGATTAATTCAGCAGGGATTCTCAATTCACAGGCCAGTGCAGAGAGATGATGAGAAGGATATTTTACAACCTGTTAAAGATCGACCAGTACCGCACCCTGTTTCATATCTACTTCACCCCAATACCTGAAAGAGTTGGCATTCCCCAAATTAAATCACTTTTCTGAAAATCTCTGTTCCTCCCAATGAGTCTCATACACTTTTATGGATTTGAAAGAAGCCACTTTTGTTCTAAATTATGCTTTGTGAGATAAAACTGATATGTAGCATTACTTGTTTCAGAGGTCCAGGTTCACACCTCTGCAAATGCCTATTATGACACCATGCCCACCATCAAAGTGCCCAGAATCCTCTACCACAGCCCATTGGACCCTCTTCCCATTTTGATCCCAGCCACCTCCTACCCTGCTCCCCTGTAGTCTCAGTTCTGCTGTCAGATTTCAGGGGATTGTTTTGCTTTGTTTTTATCTGTTCTTCTGCTTTGGTTTTTGTTTGTTTGTTTTTACATCTAAGGAACCAAATTTACTATCAAATGCAAATTCAAAAATATAAATGAAATCCTGGTCTTAGTGCATTAGTAAAGAATTTTCTGATTGTTACTGTTATTTACCAGTGGATGTCAAATAGATCCACAATGGACTGTCTTTGTTCCTCTTTTCTATAAAGTTTCCTCTTTTCTATAAAGACTGACATCTTTCTAAAATATCCTGTCTTTCTGTCAACATTAGTAGTGGGTACAAGGAATACACTGAGAGCATAGATAAAATGTTTAAAGAAAATTCATAGTTACAAGCATGGAATTAAAAAATTTTAAGAGTACGTATTACCTAGGCATCTGTAGCTATCCAAGGCAGCTCTTTTCCACTCTCTCTCTCTCTCTCTATTAATATTACAAAGTACTAGGCCTACTTTGGATTAAGTCCAAATGTGAGAGAATAATGCAGTTTTACCAAAGGTGGAAGGGACTCTTTACTTCCTTATAGCAAATTCTGCCTCCTTGACCTGCCCAAAGGAGAAATAAAAATCCTTCTTTTTTATTCTATTCGGAGGTTTTAATCCTTAATTAGCAACATCATTTTGATTAAATAAGACTCTGGAGGATTAAGACTGGAGAGCAATCAGTTGTTCTGAAAGATAGCTCTGGAGAATTTATTGTACTGTGGTCTTAGTCATTCAGAGTTGTGTTTAATCAAAGTGACATTTCTCAGTGTTGATTACAAAGGAGACATTATATGAATGAAATATTTCCTATGGGAAATGGGGGGGGGGATTCCCAGTGGGTGTGTGCTTTAAGACTTTGGAGAAGTGGGTGGGGAATAGGGTGAAAATGAATTTCTGCAGTTGTGAGGAGCCAGGTCAAATTTAGGATGAACACATTTCAATTTAGTTTCTCATTATTTTCTAAGCTCATTAAAATCTCTGATAAAAAGAATCATACAGTGTTTAAAAACCAAAAATTTAAGCACCAAGAAATGTTGCTGAAGAACAAGGTGCTGTTCTTTAATGTGATAAAGAACTATTTGGATGGTAAAGGTCTTGAGTGCTAAAATCTGGTAGTCTCCTTTTCATAAGTTTAAATACTAAACTACAAAGAAACTTTTCTGAAAACAGCTGCTTAGTATAGTTTATAAAAATGAAAGTTAATTCTACTCCTGTAAATAGTGCAGGGGTTGATGGCAAGGTGGACAGACACAGCCCACTGGGAAGCCAATAACTGGCAGAATCTTGGTTCTATATCACTTAGAATATGGTCACAGCAAATTCCTTAAATTCAAAGGTCCTATGCCCCCCACCCAACAACAAAGTAAAACATTGGTGGGGGGCTGGTTGTATAGCTTATGCATTAAATGTTCTAGTACATTCCAAGTATTCAAGTCATGATTTCAGTAACTATCATTATTCAATAACAAGTCAGTAGCTAAAATCATTGTATAAATTCTGGGAAAGAGGAAACCCGTTGGAGCTGAGGCCATCTTTAAAATGGGCAGACCATTAATTTAGAATCTATTTCTCCACAATAGAATTTCCTCTAGAAATTATAAGCCTGGCTGTAGAATGAATTTCAGTAATGAGTTAAAAGCAACATGCCATTTTAATCTATAACTACTCAAAGGCTACATCCAGTTCTAGTTCAGCACAGATGTCAGATGTTCGTAATTAAGGACATTTAACGGCAGGTGCCATTGCATCCATACTACCTAAGGCTTTCCAGTGACCATGTTGAATAGTATAGACTGGAAGTCTTAGGCATTGAAAACACCACTTCTGAGTAGAACTGCCAAATGTAGGTGAGAAAAACACTCCCAGCCAACATTACCATCTGGTACTGGATCTTCCTCAACTATGTACCTCATTGAAAGAATAAAGCTGAACTCCCTAGAATCAAGAGATAAATATCTCTTGCCAAAATCCTTGTGCTATTATCCAGATGAGAACCTGGCTCTTTCTGCATTTTGCAAAATCTGAGTTATACAATTAAGAGTCGCCATACTGGAGATCAACTAGATAAATATGGCAGTACAGAATCCTTTCTGGATGCAGAAAAGAAAGGTGGGTAATTAAGTCTGCTCTTGACCATAAGCTTAAATTTTACCACCATTAACCTCAGATTTTGTGTCCATATTTCTCTATTTACTTCACCTGGTAATTTTCATTCCATGTGTATATCACAGTCTGTTGCAAACCACTTATCAGAGTGAATTATATATGTTTTAAAGACCCAAACAGAATGTAGGTAAAGTTCTTGAAAAATTCTAAAGACTGCCTTCTTCCATACCAGAACTCTTGACTATGAGGTATTCAAATTATCCCTATATGATATCCATCTCATATAAAATGTCCTGGTTTAAATGCTTACTTATTTGAATTTAATATCTTTTATCTTAGGGAAATAGTAGAGGTAAAAATTTATTACCCCACACCATTTTCTAGAACTGTTTTAATAGTCACTTGAGTGTAGTTTGAGAACAGGGATTGTCAATCCTAGATATGCATGAAAACTGCCTGAGGACTCTTAAAACAGCCTGATGCCTGGACCCTGCCACCAGAGGTCCTGACTATAGGTTAGCTTGAGGTGTGACCCAGAAACCAGGGTGATTTTTAAGATGCCTAAGTTATTAGGTTTGAGAGTCACTACTCTTGAGTACTGTCGTCTAATTTTAAGAATCATTTGTAAATGTACATAAACAGATTAATGGGTTAAGAAGATGTGATACACACACACACATATACACATGAGTACTACTCAGCTATCAAAAAACACTCTTACCATTTGCAGCAACACTGAAGGAACTTGAAAGGGTAATGCCAAAGGAAATCAATCAGAAAGAGAAAGACAAATATCAGATGGTATCACTTGAAAGTTTTCCAAAAAAATATCTCTCAGGCTCCACCTACAAATTTCTAGGGATAATAGCTGGAGAATGTGTGATTTTAGCAAGTGCTTCAGAATTTTGAAAATAATTCCAGAGACATAAGAAAAAGTATTCTAGATGTTATATAGTGATATCATTGAAAATAAAAGAAATATTGATGGAGCACACCCACTATGTCCCAGGCTGCTTTAGAAGTTTCTTATGATTCAAAACAACTTTTTGTCTCACAAACAAGTCTACCTAATTAAGAAGATGTAGTTAATCCTTGAGAAGAAAATTAAGAATTTATATATTTTGCAATAGTAAAATTATAATTTACAAAGTATACATTAGCCCATGAAATTAAAGTAGTTCATAGAATAAACTTGCTCATACTAATTAATACTCAAAATATGCTCTGCGTTGCATACTGATGAAAAGCCTGTACATAACTTTGAGGGAAAAAAATCACTAGACGTGCACCCCCCTCCCCCGCTCCAATTCTACTTGCATGGACTTTAGATAGGCTTAAGACAATTTACTTGCTCACCCTCATAAATTTGGATACCTCCTTCTTTACCTTTACTGAAACTTTAAACTTTCAGGAAACAGACTCAGAATTTGTCTCCCAACATCTATAATCATATAAAATGAAAAACATTGAGGGAATAAAGGAAAAACAAATTATTTACATTTCTTGTTGTTCCTGCTCCCTTTTGCTTTTTCTTAAGCCTTGGTCTTTTTTTTTTTTTTTTTTTAATTTTCTTACATCATTGTTTACTTTTACACAGTATTTGATTTCTCCTTTCAGGTGTTAGTCTCCCTAGTTCTCCCACCACCATAGCACCCATGACTCATTACCATAGTCTCTTGCGCTCTTCACTCCCCTGTTTTGACCCCTCTCCTTCTCCCTTGCTTAGATCTATAGTTGCCTGCAAGTTGTTCTCTCTCACTCTCACTCTTGCTCTCTCTCTCTTTGGACACTTTGTTCAGTTTCCCTATGTTTCTTCTATAAGTGATCTCATCTGTTATTTTTCTTTTTCCTCAGTCCTTTTAAGTTTTTTTTTTTCTTAAAATTTATTTATTTATGCATACAGAATTGGGGTACAGACCAGAGGTGCAGGGACAGTGAGAGAATTCACCAGAGAGAGAGTCAGGCGCAGAACAGGCAGATCGACGAAATACACTGCTGAGGGCTCAGCGGACATGTCAGGAGAGGTCTGCCATGCCATGTGGGAACACCGCCCTGGCCGGGAATCGAACTTGTAAAGTGGTTGCGTCTAGCGTCTTAATGCTGTGCTTTAACCCACTGCGCAACCAGGGAGGGCCCAGTCCTTTTAAGTTTTTTTTTTTTTTTTTAAAGATTTATTTATTTGTGCGTACAGAACTTGGGTACAGGCCAGAGGCTCTGGGGCAGTAAGAAGCTTCACCAGAGACAGAGTGGGGAACAGAACAGGCAGATCCACGAAGTACACTGCTGAGGGGAGCAGAGGGAAGCAGTGGGCGGGTCAGGAGATGTCTGCCGCGCCATGTGATCACTTCCGGGGCAGGCGGGAATTGAACTCAGGCAGAAGCGGCTTTAGATTCTCAGTGCTGTGCTTTAACCCGCTGCTCCACCAGGGAGGGCCCCCAGTCCTTTTAAGTTTTATAGGTGCATGAATGGGGACTTACTTCAGCAATAAACTGTGGTGCCTTAAAGGTCTTAAGCTCAGGCAATGAGAAAACAATATACAAAAACAAGTGCTAAAAATAGGGAAGTTAAAAAAAAAGGGGGGGGGGTGATGGAGAAAAGCAATGGAAACAAGTCAAATAAAGGAGAGCCAGGGAGAGCAAGAAAAAGAGAAGTATTCCCTCCAGTTTTTTTGTTTGTTTTGTTTTTCATTAAAAATATAGACTTGAGGCCCTCCCTGGTGGCACAGCGGGTTAAAGCACAGCACTTGAGGCTGAAGCCACTTCCGCATGAGTTCGATTCCCGCCTGCCCCGGAGGTGACCACATGGCGTGGCAGACCTCTCCTGACCCGCCCGCTGCTCCCCTCAGCAGTGTACTTCGTGGATCTGCCTGTTCTGCTCCCCACTCTGTCTCTGGTGAAGCCTCTCACCGCCCCTGAGCCTCTGGCCTTGTACCCCAGTTCTGTATGCACAAATAAATAAATCTTTAAAAAAATATATATATATAGACTTGAGGACCCTCCCTGGTGGTGCATCGGGTTAAAGCACAACACTAAGAAGCTAAAGCCACTTCCGCATGAGTTCGATCCCCACCTGCCCCAGAGGTGACCCACATGGCATGGCCTCTCCTGACCCACCCACTGCTCCCCTCAGCAGTGAACTTCATCGATTTGCCTGTTATGCTCCCCACTCTGTCTCCGGTGAATCCTCTCACCACCCCTGCACCTCTGGCCTGTACCCCAGTTCTGTATGCACAAATAAATAAATCTTTAAATATTTATATATATACATATATATATACTTTACTTTAATCTTGCCATCTACTCACCAAAATCATGGTCTTTCTTTATTAAACTGCCCTTTCTTTAACATCAATGGTTGAAAAATAAATTACAGAAAAAAAGTAAGAATGTAAATTTTCCATTTGCTCCTTCTTTCTCCCAATTTGTGACTGTTGGAGTATTCTCTGACATACTTCAATGGGCATAGGGTTATATTGAAGTAGCAAAAAATGACAATAACCATGCATGACAAAAATCAATGTCCCAGTGTTTCACTGACTCTTCCAACCAGTTCGATTGTGTCCCTTTGAAGAGTCATGGATATCCTGGTAAATTATCCCAATGTTCAATGCATAGTAAAATATTTTTCTGAACTCTTTAAAGTGTACACTGATACTATGAAGACCTGAAAATGTTCCTCCCTTCTTTGGTACCTTTTCAGGTTAAGGAAGACCATTTTAAAACACCTCTTAAATCACTTAATGTGAAAGCATGTTAAAATTGGTCAAGGTAAGGAATAATAAAATATTTGAGTCACTTTTAAACTTACTGCTAAATAAACTAAGGTGAATGTTTAAGATAAATAATCTCCAAAGCATTGTTCAGTTAGTTGTAACAAGGTCTTTTCCCCCTTATTTGTATTCAATACCATAGAATAATGTGAACAAACAAACAAACAAACAAACCACTTATCTACACTCCCAGTTATTTGCTGTTCCCAGCCTGTATTTAAAAGTAGACTAAAGAAACATATTTTTACTGTTGCTTTCAATTTTCTTTAATCACTGGCATTTGTTTTGTTTTAGTGCTTTGCTCTCTGACTTTCTGTGTGAAAGGTGTTTTATATATTCAATTTGCTAGTGAGCTATGAGATGAAAGGAGTCTTAATGGTGAGTTTGAAGACTGTGGATTTTTATTTTTTATAGTTGATACATATACAGTTTTACCCTTAATTATCTATGGCTTGTCCTGTCCATGGATCAACAAAGACATATATAAAACATGCATAGGTAATTCTTTCAGAAAATTACACAATCAAAAAGATTGGGGGTTATTTGTTAAAATAGCACTTTATGTGAAATCTCTTCCTATACATAGATATTCAGCATATAATTCTTTGGTACCAACTACCTTTCACAAGATTTAAGTCTTAGAATAATTGTAATTTTCCTTGACCCTTTTCAGAGCAATTCAGCTTACAGATTTTCTCAGCAGTACTTAACATTAAAAAAAAAAAAAACTGGTTTCCTAAAGATGGAAAGAATTATAACATTGCTTTCTGCTTCAATGTCTCTCTGTTGCTACAGTCACACTTCAAATGTGAGCTTGAAAGGATGACCTGAAGCTGAGCCTAGGCAGTCTATAGAACTATTCTAGAAAATTCTAATTTTCAATCTTATTTACATTGGTGATAAATAAATTTCGATTAGTGGATGACAGTAAATATGTTTGTTGGGCATTGCGGTGTTTGATTACTCTCCTAGGTCATAATTGAGATTTTTATTTTCCATATTGGATGTTTGTGTGACTAGTAGATTTTTTATGAGATGCCACATTGTTCATCAATTACTTATTTATTATCCATTTATTGGGGATGTACATCTGTCCTAGATCCCATGGAGATAAAGAAGTGGAGATGAAGCAAAGGTGTTGCCATGAGGAAACTTGATAATCTATTAGTGATTCTTATAGATCAAAGGGAAAGTCATATTTATAGCTGGGGTGGGCCTGCTCTAATTTATTAAGCCCTTAAATTCTCAGTGATAATATTAACTGTTCAAAAACTCAAACATATTAGATTTTGCACATCTTAAATATTAACCCAAATTCATAAAATTATAGATTTGAGTGGGTAAATTTTACTGCATTTAATTTACACTTGAGGAAAGGATGAAAGAGAGATTATTTTCCAGAACTGGCAAACCAGACTACTAGAGCATGCAGTGTTTTTAGTACTAATTTTTAGCTAAGAGAAATTGAAGATTTCAAATGAAAATGATGGTTTCAGATGAAACCATTTTTGGGGTTTAAGGCACAGTCTGTTGAAAGCCTGGGTATCCCTGAGTTTCCCTGCACTATGAAAAACAGAATATATAGGAAGATTTCACTTTTGAACAATGTAACTTTCTTAGGTTGATTAGATGTATTCAGTAAGTCTTCATCATTGCTTCCATTGTACCACAAAGCAGAGGTGGCCAATTGCAGTCGAAATGGGGCCACCTGCTTATAGCATTTATTAACAGACTTTTTACAGAAAAAAGTTTGCCAACTTCTGCTTTACATGAAAAAACCCACATTCTTTCTATATCTATTCTAAACAGAAATGGAACAAAGACAATGAAATAGATTAAGACACAATGTGTCCATCCATTAAGAAAACTAATTAGATTTAATAATAGTTGAAAAATCTAATTCAGCTACCATTCCACCATTTTATAGCTTAGATTAATAGAAAAGCATGAAAATTAGGCATAATTATCTAATTGATAATGTTTTTATTTTTATCTGTCTGAATACCCCAGGTTTTACTGGATCAAGAACCTAAAGTCAGCAGTTATTTTTCTGGGAATATCTTATACCCAACACGTAGGGGCCTGGACCCTAGTTTTACTTATTCCATTTATTTCAACATTTATGACTCTGATAACACTTCATATGATGCACTACAACCTGATCTATCAACCAGACAAATGTAAGTAAATCTCAATTTACACTGATTTTCATACTTGTTTCCCCATTACTTCTCTTTTGAACTCACAGAATTTGTAAATTCCACCAGCTATTATAATTGATAGGAACAGAGTCTATAAAAACACAAATAGAGGACTTCCGGAAGATGGCGGCTGGGTAAAGACTCTGAGATCACTCTGTCCAGGCTTGTATAGGAACTGAGGACTGAAAACGGACCATAGACTTACTTACTGCAAGTTTCAACCCAAACAAAAACACCCTGGACTCACTAGAAGGTAGATAACTGAGGGGGAATCGGAGATTGGGGAGTTGCCTTCTGGGAACTCCCGGGAAAACCCAAGCGCCTGGAAGTTCCCTGGGTTGGAGGAGCCACTTTGCCCCACTCTAAACCCTGGAGGTAAAGAGGGATGGCTCAGTTCAGTGAGTGGAGCCCAGGCTGCGGAAAGACTGCAAATCTGATCCTCAATACCTGGGTGAGGAAAAAAACGCTGAAACTGCAGACCCAATCCGGAGCACCTGGGCACCCTGCAAAGCCACTGATCAGCTCGACCAGCTCAGGAACTGGCAAGATGGCAGCAGAATAAAGACACTGAGACGACTACATCCAAACTCACACGGGATTATATAAAAATGGACTATAGACTTTCATGCTACGAGTTTCAACCCAAACAAGAACGCCCTGGACCCACAAGAAGGAAAATAACCGAGGGAGAACTGGATTAGCTGAACACTGCAACACTGATTGGGGAACCGCTGATTGGGGAACTCAGCTTCCAACTCGCTAGGCTCCTTTAAAAAATCTAGGAGCCCTGAAGCCAGGAAGCATTGCAGAGGGAAACTGCCTGAGGCGGCAGCTGCAGCTGCTCAGCAGCCTTTTGTCCCAGCCCTGCTACAACCCTGGAGATAAACTGAGACAATTCAGCTAGGGAGAGGAAACCAAATCCTGGGAAAAGGCTGCAGCTCAAAACCAGAGACCCAAGGATACACCACAGACCTGTTGCTGACCTTTGCCCCAGCAGCCCC
>NW_004567137.1:10649609-10682499 GCF_000260355.1 Condylura cristata
GGAGTAGGGAATGGGATCAAAAACGGGGGGTGGGGGGATGGGGAGGGAAGTACACGGGATTATTGTGATGGCACACGGGTGACTTGGTGATGGGAAACCCGCAGGGATTACAATTGAGATGGGGAAAAAAATGTAGAAAATGATGTAAAAATAAACTGTTATAAAAAAAAAAAAAAAGAGGAAGGGAGGGAAATGCATGGGACTAGGGTGGTGGCACAGGGGTGATCTGGTGATGGGAAGCCTGCGGGGATTACAATCGAGATGGAAAAAAAAAATGTGCAAAATGATATAAAAATAAACTTTGTAATAAAAAAAAAAGAGGAACACAAATAATCTTTTATCTCCTTTTATTTTCACCGTGTTTAAAAAAGCCTTAATAGGGTCCTCTGAGGTGGCGCAGCAGGTTAAAGCACAGCACTAAGAAGCTAAAGCCACTTCAGCATGAGTTCAATCTCCACCCGTCCCAGAGGTGACCCACATGGCATTGCAGACCTCTCCTGACCCACCTGCTGCTCCTCTCAGCAGTGTACTTTGTCAGTCAGCCTGTTCTGCTCCCTACTTTGTCTCTGGTGAATCCTCTCACCACCCCTACACCCCAGTTCTGTATACAAAAATAATCTTAAAAAAAATAAAAAGCCTTAATAATGGCACTTTAAACACATGCAAAAGAAGGGGAAAGTATATATAAATTCTACCTATCCTGCTCAGCAACTATCAATATATGTCCACTCACTTTTTCAGCAACTATCAATATATGTCCACTCACTTTTTCCCAACCCAGCTGGTAATTTTGGAGTAAAAACTTAATGCTATAGCATTTCATTATATATGTGTCTCCATGAAAGTTAAATACTTTTTAAAAAACATAATCACATTGTGATTAACACACACACATGCACACAGAACGCATGTCAGTGTTAAAATCTCTAATTGCTTCTATTTCTTAAATGTTTTCATTTTGTTTTTCTTTTACAGTTTGTTTAAATCAAATCCAAAAAAAAATTATTGAAAGTGGAAGATACGTTCTATAGCAAATAAATGCTTCTTTCCTTTCTGTTTCAATATTTTTTAAGAAACATGGATATTCATAGGTCATTTCCCATAGTCTTGTTTTGCTAATTACATCCAATGATATCACCCCCCCCAAGTTATTCTCCTCTGAATTTCCTATAAATTACCTGATAAACCTAGATGCTTGATCATATTTAGATTTGGGGGGCAAATTCCTTCACAGATGGTCATACATACTTTAATCAAGAGGCAGCATGTCTGACTATCTCTGCTTCTGTCAGCAGCCACTGATCATTCCTGTCTTAAATCAGCTACTTCATTGAGGGCTGCAAGTTGGTGATATTCTTTATTTCCTCCTTTTTTTTTTTTAACTGAAATTATTCTCTAGAGAGAACTACCTCTTCATCAAGTATTAAATTACACAGAGGTACAGCTCATGGAAGAAAAAGAAGATAAATGTCTAATTTGTTTCTCTATTTTTAGATTTTCAAACTAACGAGTTGAACTTCAACATCTTCCAAAATCTCATAGGCTTTAAAAAATGTTACTAGTAATTCATGGACTTAAATTTTTCAATGAACTTCAGTACACTATAATTACTAATCCCAAATTTTTCCATATTTGAGCTGTGAGATCTTCTTCACGTTGACTCGTCAGTCCATCAGATAAGATGCCATTTTCCCTGCTTTCTGGTATATTCTTTGGTGTCCTTCTTTGAACTTTTCTCCAAAGAACTACAACACTCATAGGCTACCACACTGGTAATGGGATGTTACTACTTATTCTATCATGGTCTCTAGGTCTTACAGTGCACAAAGCTAGAAAAGGTACACAGAGCACCTCTCCTTCTAGCTGACATACATTATGGACCATACTAAACCCTAGTCAAATCCTGTCCTACAGGATTTCTAACTGACCTTATCAAATCTCCAATCTTTTTCTACTGCTTCCCATTTTAATGACAGTGAATTGTTTTTTCTTTTGCACATTTGCTTTATCTCAAAGAACACACTCTGTAGCCTGAGACTAACTAAGCAATTGTATTGTTGAAAACAATAAGAGTCCTTTTGCAGATATGTCATATGATCTATGTCATATGATCTATGGGGATGAACACTAAAATTTTTATGTTTTAAAGTCACTTGGTATAGTTCCTTTAAGTCTGATAATGCCAGTAATTTTATATACAGCTGGGTACATTTCACCATTTAATCTTTATACTTTGAGATATTTTCCAAATTTAACTTTTCAAATCATATAGTTTTATGTATCTATGTTACATGTACAAAACCATATCTACTTATATTCCTATATTCTATCCTATTGCCTTTACTAAAATTATCCTTCCATTTTTAAATAAAGGAAAATATTAAAAATGTATCCATACATACACATGTTTATACATTTATGAATTTCCTCTCCTTCTTATATATGTAGAGTAATATATTAGGCTCACTTATTTTACCTGCTTTCTTCACATAAAATAACCCCCTTCTTTTTTTTAGTTCCATAGTATTCCACTGTGTGATAAACTACGTGTATTTCACTAGTTGTCATATTGATGGGCATCTGTGTTTTTTCTTTGACAAATAAGTTCTTTTAAAAAAACTGTATATTTATTTATTTATGCATATATATTTATGCATATAGAACTATAGGTGCAGGGGCGGTGAAAGGATTCACCAGAGACAGAACAAGCAGAGCAGAACAGGCAGACTGAGGAAGCACACTGCTGAAGGGAGCAAGAAGGTGGGTCAGGAGAAGTCTGCTGCGCCATGTGGGTCACCTCAGTGTGGGGGACAGAACTCGCACGGAAGCATCTGTGGATGGCTTACAGTGGAGCATCCTAACCTGCTGTGCCACCAGGGAGGGCCTGACAAACAGGTTGTAAAAAATAGTTTGATTCATTCCACTTTGCATTTTTTTCTCCTGGATTATCTTTAACATTAGGAACACTTCTAAATTGCTAAAAGTACAGTTGCTAATTCAAAGGTAAATCTACAGATAATTTTGCTATATATTGCCAAATTCTGTTCTACAAGTGGATATGTGTTGTATTCCTACCAAAAATGTCTGAGAATGTCTGTCTTTTTATCATCTCTCCAAAATGAGGCAATTTCAAACATTTTGATATTTGTACCTCACTGAAGTTTTAATTGACATTTCTGTTATTATCAGAAAACCTGAACATCTTTTTATTGCTGTAGAGCAATCTGTATTATTTTCAGTGACCTACCTGTGCATATATCTAGTCTATTTTTCTGTGGAGTTGAGGACCATTTCTTTCCATGTTTGAAAGGTCTTTACATATATGGAATCTATAATAAAATTTGCCAATATTTCCCCAACAGTCATATATTTCTTGACTTTGCTTCTTGCATTATTTATGCTCATATATTTTTTTTTTATTTTGGGGGGAGTTTTATGTTTATAATGAAATTTATTAGTCTCCTTTATTTCTCTTAGACTTGAATGCTGGAGGAAAAGTTTTCTTATCCCCAGATTATAAAGGAATTCACATATGCTTCTTTTGGAACACACATTTTTTCTTCTTCTTTTCTTTTTTTCAACCTTTATACCTTTGTCACATTTGGAAATTTAATTAGGATAGGTTTTAAGAGTGAACTCAATTTTACTTTTTTCCATAGGGCTATATTCAACCTCATTTATTAAAGTCTATACTGTTCCCACTAGCTTGAGATGGCACCTTCACTGTATCTTGCCATTTTCATTTCTGGAGTTTCTATTCTGCTATATTATCAATATACTTCCCTGACCTTAATTTCTAATATACTATCTCTACTACTTACCTAAACAATCACTACTAATAACAAAGTAATGAATTGCAACTTTAAAACTTAAGCTCATCCACTGGTGTAACTCATTTTCATTACACACCTGGAATGTAGGTAGGAAGAAAATGACTGAAATGGATCCAGAACCCAGGCCTTGTATTTCTGAGTCTAGAGCTCATTCAGGACACCAACCACTGAGCAGTAAATGCAGAAAGCAATATCCACAGAAGCCCTACCACTGTTTCTCAGAGTTTCTAGTATGTAGATCACAGCTAAGTAATACACGCCCCTTGGAAGTCTGTGGAATGGGTTCAATAAACAAAAAGTATCTGAGAGTGTCTCTGACTACACCACACAGCAAAAATGAGGAAAATGTAAAATATGAACTTTTATTGAAAGAACATTTTTGCATTTTCTAGAGTGTGTATTTATCAAATAATTTTGAGGTTTTGTGACTATATATATATATATATATATGTATGTATGTATATATATATACACATATACAAGACATATGCATACATATAAAAGGCATATATATACATATACACACATATATGATTCAAATTGTCTAAATAGTAATTCATTTACTTCCCAGTCTCTTATTTAAAGATACATTTATCTGAATAAAGAAATACTATCCTTCAAGAAATGAAGAGTATATAATCAACTGTTTTGCTGCCAGCCTGTGTAGTGCACATGTTACAATATGATAAGGTTACTCTTCTTTGGACATTTACAAGAAAGATTTTTATTAGCTGCTAGTAAAATTATAATAGAAATGCCCATCAATGGTTTATTTTATACAGTACTCTATAAAATGAACATTTTGGAGTTGTTTTGTTTTGTTTTCTATTCCAAGTTACAAGATCACCTAAGTATGATGAAGTAAAATTCTGTCTTTCTTCTATCAAAGTATATAATCCTTATTTTGTCTCCTTCCTCTCTGATGACTAAATTGGAAATTCCTTGAAGCTATAATTCAAAGCCATAGGTGACCTTAAAGAAATGATTTTTTATACGCTACCTTTTATTTTAAGGTAACTTTTCAAATGTGGACCATGCATTCCATTATGTTTAGCTGTCAAGCACGGTCTTCATTTGCATTTCTTCCCACTGCTATAATTTTGAGAACTGGCAGGTGACCAAAGAAGAAAAAATGTGCATCTACCATCTAGAGTGCAATGTAGGCTTTTTTTATTATAATTAAGTAGCATAGATATTCATGATTAGATCAAGGTCAGAGGAGCAGAACATCAGAGCCAAGGACTTAAAGGAACAAAGAATAGAAAAATTGCTTTCTAAAAGTTTTTTTTTAATAGTAATAGCTACAATCTTTAAGTTTTGCAATAAAACATTTAAAATAGCTCATCTGTTTTATTTTAAAGTGTGCACGCCTGGTGTGTTTGCCATGCACATTTAAGCTGGAGCTTGAAGTCTCCGTTGCATTTTCATTTCAGTTTTTTTCAACCTCCTATTTCTGCCCCTGGTGTAGAAAAGCTATTTGAGAATTATAATGACAATGGATTTGTTTAAGGCTATACATGATGCCCAAAATTATCTGTACAAAAGGCCTGAGCCTTCTATGAAATCTAATGTGTTCCAAGGAGGTGGTGTGCTATTTAGATGTGGATGCTTTCAACAGTACCTCCTATCGCCTAACATTCAGTGATAACTCTGGTTCCATGAGCACATGGCAACTCCCCTGGGACACACAGTTCTCAATACTGTTCCACCGCTTGTCCTCTTTAAGTAGCTCCGTGACCCCCCCCACCCCCCAGTGCCGTTGCTCCATTTAGGCTTGTTACTTCTTTGCGTTCCTTCCTTGACTTACAGCCCATCTAGCACAAGGTCCACACTCTCTCTTCTCCTCAAGTAAGTCTCCCTATCTGAGCCCTGTGATTCATTCCAAGTCTCTAGTCTTCTCACTCCCTTTCCTCAAATATTTTCTAATCAAGTGACTTTTAATAACCAACTACTACTCAGCTACACCCCAAGCTTTCAAATTCCTATTGACTTTTCTCCTCACCTTTGTGTGTGTGTGTGTGTTTTTCCTTTAAGATGGGATTTCATTTCCTTTAGGCATGAGGCTTAATTATTATCCCCAGCTGAATAAGTCAAAGGGATTTTGAAAATGAAGTCCTTTGGATTTATACCCAAAAGGGGGATTGTTGGATCAGATAATAGTTCTGTTTTTAAAATTTTGAAGAAACTCCATCTTGTTTTCCTTAGTGGTTACAGCACTTTATATCCCTACCAACTGAATGTCCATTTTCAGTTTTTTAAGGCAGGCCCAGACTACTTTATAGCAATGGATATACCAGTTTACATTCACAACACAATTTAGTAGTGTTCTTCTTTCTCCACAGCCTCTCCAGCAATTTTTAATATATATTTTTAATATATATTTTTAATATACTCATTCTCACAGGTGTGAGATATCTCATTGTGGTTTTGACTTACATCTCTGTCTTCCTCATTGAAAATATTAAAAATGAAGACGAACATTTCCCCGTATATCTGCTGGCTTTCTGTATATTCTTTTTGTCTCTCAGATATGTTACCCATTTTTTAAATCAAGCTCTTTTTTTGTTGTTAAATTGAATAAGTTTTTTTTTTTTTTGCATAATTTGGACATTAATCCCATGCCAGTAGTATGAGGTGTGGATCTCTTCTCCCATTTGGTAGGATGTCATTTTAATCTGCTAATATTTTCTTTCTCTGTGTAAAAGCTTTTAATTTGTTCTTATCCCCCATAATATCAGGGTCAAGTCTTTAAACATATGTCTCACTGATGACATCAAGCATTTTACCTATTTTTTTTTACACATTTTGTTGTTGTAGGTCTTATATCTAAGTTCTTAATCTACTTGAATTTACTTTTATGTATGGAGTTAGACTAACTAAATTTCATTCTCTTACATATGTCTGTCTAGTTTTCCAATACCATTTATTAAAGACAATTTGTTAACTTGTCCACAGAGCTGAGAAGTTAAGCCTTCCTATTTAGCCTAGACTCACTCAAATTTAGTCTCTGGACTGTTCATCAAGACATTCTCTATTCTCATCTTAAACTTTAAGCAAGCTATTGAAATTATAGATAGGAAAGTCCGTAATAGAATGATTCTTCCTGCTATACTAAAGAGATATCCCCTCTACTTTCCTAAGGTACACAAACCTTGGTACGCACAGGTGCATTGTCCCCTGGGCCTTCCCAGCCCTTGGCCTTTCATCTTTGTTTGGCAATAGTGACTATAGATATGAGCCCAACTCCTGGCAGCAATTATCCTGACATACTTCCACTTGACCTAAACACTCTTCACAAAGGCCATCAAAGAGTCACTGCTGCAATCACTCTTGGTCATTACCAATTTGGGCTGGATTTGATTCAATGACTTAGAGGTGAAAGGCTCCATATTCAATTACCAGGCCCCCAGCTTCCTCAATTAATCAAAGGCTGACATAATAGGTCTTCTACAGCTCTTAAGGAAAAGACCAGATCAAATCAATATAACCACTCTATAACTATAAAAAAGAAATATTAATAAATATTCCTTATTTAAATTAAAAAATAAAAACAGTGCCCCATGGCATTGAGATGAATTTGGTTGGAATGTATTTCATCTAGAATTACATTACAGGAAACCTGAACATAATAAAAATGGCAATAAAACTACATTTGAGTTCCAATAACTCTTTGAAGAAACTAAAAAATGTTCACATATGTTGTACCAAAGATACTGCAACTATTGTAGATGTCTAGGTAATTCATGGAGGAATTTTTATGGTCAAAGAAGGCACTATGAAAAGTGGTGATAATCATGATTGCACAGCTGAACAGCTAACTTGATGGGGGTCTCTAATCTGTCATTGTATCAGAAAGCCTTAATGGAATCAAAGAAAAGGTGGAATCTGAACAATCACAAAGGAAGCACCAATGAGGTTGCATATCACTAGGATGTGTGACTGCTCACATCTGAAGAGACAGAATGCTCCTGATGCTAAAACAAAGCCATATAAACCCAGAGGAAACTACCGGAAAAGTCAAAATCCAACTAATCCAAGTTGAACTTTAAGTGACACTATCAAAATGTAAAAAGTCATTTGAGGAGTTCAAAGTTTAACCTTACATCTGAAACTCAAGGATAAAGTCAAAACAGAGAATAAATTTCCCTTCATCTCCATGTCATAATAAGAAACCTCCCTCTACCTGACAAGTAAAGTGAGGATTATTTATATAACAATTTATATTAAAAAATAATACTGGTTCTCGGTGTTAAGCTGTAAAAGAAAGGAAGTTCAGGTTACTTCATTAATGAGTTAAAGTTACTGACACTGAGAGATTCTGAAGTCTTTTACTTTGGTGTTTTATTTTATCACCTTTCTTCCCTTTTTAATATGTTCCCATTGATCTTACCTTTTACATTTTTCACATCAGCTGTCAGGCACCACCTTGGGCTGGTCACCAGGATGTCAGAGTCTTTGTCAGAAGCTTGCTCCTTTGAATTCAAGCCCTTGGGTTCTGAAACCTTCTCAGTCACTTGACTGCCCTTCATCCTCGCGTTTGCCATCTTCCTGATTGACATCCTGGAAAATGTTGAAGAACACTTCCTTTACTAATACATAATATCTCCCATTATGTTTAGGCTACTCCCTCCTGACAACGTTTGGGGTGTTTGTTAATGCACTAAAAACAAGCTGTCTGCGATATTGCCCTCTGGGTGGAGATGTGACAAGCTGGCTGGACCATGCGAAAGCCAAAAATGGAGGCAGCTACAGTGAGATCCATGTGGAAGACACAAAGTTTTTCATCACTCTTTTCCCCCTCTTTGTTTCTCAGCTCCTTTACAGAATGTGTATTGTACAGGTAAGGAAGAGGAATGTATACTTTTCCAACAACGATGAAATGATCCATGTTAACATTATAAGTAAACATTTCTTTTCACTCCAGTGAGCAATTTCCATACACTTCGTAAGGCAGTTATTCTACCAAATATTATAGGTTCTACTTTCAAAAGCTAAGCAGGTTCAGGAAGAGGCATACTAAAGGAGAATCTGGGTTTGCATTTTCCCCTAGAGAACTATGAAACCTTGTCAGTAGCTACACGCAGTACTTCTGAGAGCATCATCATAAAGAATAAGAACGACCATAAAATTTATGAAATCAATGGGCAATTACAAAGCTTCCCAATAGTCAAAGGTTGTGCCTTCCCCCAGAAAACTTTTAAAAAATGGTCCTACCAAGTAGTTAAACTGACTAATTTGAGTACCACCTCCACTGTACTCTTAAGTATAAATACTAATGAGCAAGTATGTCTCTCCCCACCCACTCATCGTTCCTTGGTGAGTCAGCCCTGATGTTGTACAGAAATCCGAAGAAAAACACTAACTTCCAAGTACTTTTTATAAATATAGATTATTTTTTTAAAATTTAATGTGATAATGGTAAAAAAAAAAAGCTAACACTACGTATAGATAAGTTAAAATGATTATCAACGTCATTGAAGAAATTAAGACTATCTTTTTTTTTCTAACCCCCAACTTGGAAGTTAGAAGGCTAATGAGTGAGTCACAGCAGAAATTACAGACCAACAGAGCTAACAAGAAACTTAGAGGTTACCTTACTCAACTACTTCATTTCTTAAAAGGAAACTAAGGCTCAGAAAAATAAGTGATTGTGCAGTAGGTAGGTAAGTCACAGTTAATAGTGAAAAGAAAGGCAAAATCTACCTTTAAATCAGGAATTAAACTAGTTTTTCTGAATAAATTCATCTCCCTACCCCTTTTTATATGTTTTGCATGCTAAGAAGAGTTTACCTTTTTATATCGTTGAAGAAAACTAGAAGAAAAATATTTTGTGGCCTATGAGATTATATGAAATTCAAAATCCAGTGCATACAATGCAGCTTACTTGCAGCAGCCATTTTCACTGTGGCACTACATTTGCTGGCGCATGAAAACAGCAGTCACGAGGTTGCAACAGTATCCATCCATTTGTAGAAATATTTATTAGCTAGTCTTTACAGAAAAGTCTGCTGACCCTTGCTCCAAATACTGCATGAAAGCAGAACAAATCTAGCAGTTTCAACCTCTCTCTTCACTCTACAATAGTAGCTGGCACACACACACACACACACACACACACACACAAAACCCACATAAATATTTCCCATCTAAATGATTATGAATATCTTAAAGTATCTTAGCATGGAAAAACTAATAATGAGTACAAAAAGAGTCGGTAGTCTATAGCTGTCCTCAGACCTCTGTGCCAAGAGCACAAATGAGTGATTCTTTTTCTTCATGAGTGACTCCTGATATTTCTTTTGACTAAGTTTGAGCCTCCTCTGAAAAATTTCACATTTTTAACTTGACATGAATTACCATCTATTTGGATAAACTAAAAATTAAGCATCTCACTAAATCTAGATACAAAAAACAACTAATACGTGTTGCAAAGAACAACTAATACTGGTTTATTGCAAAGAACAACAACATCTCCATGTACTATAGCTTCTTAAAGATGACTTTATAGTATCTGATTTAATCCCCAAAGGAAGCCTACATGGATGATGTATTATCCTGAATTTGAGATTCAGAGACATTAAGTAACTTGTAATTTGCTTGTCGTCATTCTATTGGCAGAGGGCAGAAAAGTCCACCCCAACTAAAGGTTGGTACTAACATCTACACCTTACTCTCTCCTGCATCTGGGTTAAAAACCCCTAACACAGACCTTTGAGTGTCTAAAAATATATAGAGGATCATGTTATACCAAACTTTTTAAAAATATACATGGTCAGAACATATTTCTCAAGGGAGGCAGAGGAAATTCCTCTTGGGGCAGGCTGGAATTAGGTTTTTGCCTCCATGAAATAATTACTAAGGCAGTCAAAGTACCAAGAATAAAACATCCCATGATTTCATATTTTAAGTCTAGTATCCATTATTGACCTTCATTTCCTAGACACACATTTAAAATATGTTGATGTTAAGGCTGATGATGTTGTCATTTGACATGACTGCCTATTCAGAGGTGAAAATGAATCTCTATTGACAGCAATTACTTCTGAATACTCAAAGGCTTGTATGAAATAAAAGTATTTAAAATTTTAAAAGGGGATCATTTCAGAACTTGAGGCAGAAGCAGAAATGATTTCAAGCTTTCAAGACACTGCAGCCTTTTCTTAGATTAGGCAATATATTAATATTGCTTCACTAAAGATTAATAGTACATTTGCCACATTATTAAGTTAACAGGTTTCTGTGTCTGTGATTCATGCCGATAATAACTTTATTCCTATTAACAATAATTCTCATTTAAAATCAGTAACAGAAACTTCCAAGTTGGGCTGGGAGCCATTCAGTCTTAAAGTGCTTCTGCAGCCAGCACTTAAAAAAAAAAATCATTCATTTTCCTGATTGGGGGATACATACTAAACAATTTTATTGAACGAGGGCAGAACTAGTGTTCTCTTCACTAGCCATCAGAACCACACCCAAGCAGTCTTTGCTTACAATCCTAAGGGTCAAATGAAAGGCTAGAAAACAGATTGTCATCAGGACATATTTCATACAGATAGAAATCATGTCCATGAAAATATGGTCCATTCCTGGATTTAGGCAGTTAACCCAGAAATTTCATTTTCCAATTGGTGGGCTTGTTAACAGCTGTATGGACTTGTGACTGATTACCCTTATATTCTCTCAAATTGTACAATTGATAATAGATTAGGAGTTAGTGAAGGTTTCAAACAAGAAGTTATCATCTGGTTGTTGAGCATGGTTGTTCTCCCAGGCTGGTGTTAATGGAGGAATCCTAACGTAGGGCATGCATTGTACAAAAAGAAAAAAAAGAGCTTGAAGAATCCATTCCTCAAAGACAAGATTCAGGTTGATTTTCTCTACAGACTACTCAGTGGCACTGTGTGGCTCAGGAATGCAACAGAGAGCAGGTGCTCCTCAGGAGAGGGTTCACCATGTGGTGATCACAGCAAAGGTCCTAACCTAGGAGAGGGAGGAGCCCCAGTTCTGAGGTTACTGCCTGACCCGTACAGGGTTTGGAAAAAAGAAGTATGTACAAGTCAGGGCTTGGTTTTAGTGAATGTTGGGGTTACTTGAGATATGAAGAAATTCTAATACTCTAAGGAGGGTTTGGGGAGGAGAGAGGACTTAACGTTTATGATATCTTCTTTATTATGTGCAAACTTTCCACGTAGTTCCCTTTGTAATCCACTAGTGCCATAGATCATTTAAAAGGAGCCTTGTACACACAAGTATGCTTTTCACCCTTTGTTCCCTTCATTTTACTTGGCTTTTTGTTCCTCGTGTTACTTTAGGAACAACTCAGCAACCCACAAGGACAAGCTACAAGAAGTAATGTTTCTGTGCTTTCTCTCTCTCAAAAAAAAAAATCCTTTCTGTATATTTTGCCACCAAATCAGATGCTATTTTCAGGATATTCTAGCCCAAAACTTTTCTTCATCAGGGTGAAAACAAGTATCTTTAAGACTGTCCACAGGGTTTTACTAGTCATAGAAGGAATCTATTTGCTTATGTTCAGAACTGAACTTACTTGGTGACTTTATGTGTCACCTAAGCACAAAATTGGAGGAACAACTAGGAAGACTAGTTGGCCAAAGATTCTTCCACAAAAAATCAGTAGTACTGGCCACAAAGTTTCTGTGGTCCCTGGGCCACTTATAATCGAGACCTTAAAGACATTGGAGAACAGCCCACTCAGCTGCCATGGGGTAAGTGCAAGGGGCAAGGAGGCTGTTGGAGGATTCTTTACCAAAGGCAAGCCACTGTCTTAATGCAGGACTATTTTCCCCTCAAATAGATTCCTTCAGGATATTATCTGCAGACCATGAATTCCAACCTGAATTTGGATGGATTACTCCTGCCCATTGCAGGAATGAACATCACCAGCATCCTCCCACTATTAATTCTGACTCCGTGTATGGAGGTTTTCAGCACCTGCCTGTTGCCCTCTACAAGAGATGGACCTTTTCTGTCAGTATGCATTAGTAAGTACAGCTTACAATCTCAATTGAAGGAATGTTTGCCACTTAAAAAAAAAAACACTCTGCTGAGATCTATGCTGTGTGCTGTGGAATAGTCCAGTTCTGACAAATTTAGGAAGGTGTATTTGAGAGAATTTAACATCCTCTCCAGCTTCTCAAATCTCTACCCAGACATTGGTATCTTATTCTTTTCTTGTCCTTTTATGTCTCCTCAGCAGACACAGCTGATATAAAGATATGGTACAACTTCTGGCACCACCAAATGGGCTTTCTTCCTTAAGTAAGGTAGTCTTCACACCTAAGTCAATATTGACTCTGATCTTAAAATCTTAGATAGATAATGCATCTAAAACAATAATAACCTTATATCTCTGGAAGGCATTAATTTTTGAACCAGTAGTAAAACTTGTTAAATTAGTACAGTGATTCATAGCTTCAGTCTAGTACTTCTTGAGATAGTAAGGTGGATAGCAACAATTTTCAAAGATTTTTCCAATTTTACTGAAATATATTTGACATGTAACGTTATGACAACTATAAGCTATACAGTGTGATGATTTGATACATGTTCTCATTGCAAAATGTTAACCACAATATGGTTGGCTAACACATCATTCACCTCATGTAATATAATCAGTTGTGTTTGTGGTTGAGAACATTATTTTTTGAAGGTGAAAAAAATTAGGATGTCTTCCTCATAGTGTATTCAACAGCCCATAAAATAAAGTTTCTCCAGCTGAATGGGAAAAGAGAGCTGACATCTATCCATTCCAATCACACTGTCTTTTACCCAGTGGTGCCCTTCAGGCCGAGAAGATAAGTGCCGGCCAGTTAAACCAGGGCAATCTAACAACCAGAGGTCTGGGTCTCAGCATCTACTCTGCTGCTGGGCAGCTGCCGGGTAACTGAAAAATGACCTAAGCTTTCTTGTTTTCTAGTTCACTACTTTTTTCATGGACGGACATACCCTATATAAATGTTGGGTCCTTTTGTTCTGTCAAACTTTTGAAATCACTCAGGATGACATCAATGCCTGGAGCAGTTCCTGACACATGGGGAAAGCTCTATAAATGGGAGCTAGAGTTAAGAGCCATCATCATTCGCAGGGAATGGGGCTGTTTGGTGGACATAAATAGAAAGAAAACTCTTAAGAAATATCATGAATGGTAACATAATATCTTATCCTCTCCTTAAAAAATAACTCCATTGGTATAGAAAGGGTCAGGTATCTAAGATGTTCATCTCTTGGCTAACCTATTCTTTTTAACTCTTCTTCTTCAAAGACCTGTAGAGACTATTCAATCTTCTAGCAACCCATTGTTTTAGTTATTTCTTTGCTTATAGAAATTAGATTTTTGAGAATGTGCTTGTATTTACCAAAGCTGTCAACAAGATCCCCCCAATTCATCAGGTAGATTTGTTTTTGGAAAGGACTCAGAGTGAAAGAACTCACCTTAGTTTATTTTGTTATATTCAATTGTAAAGGCCTTTACTATAATGCCTTTTTGATTTATTCTGTAAGCTAACAACTCTGGTATTATTTATTATAATAGGTTTAGGAAAACTATAAATCTTAACAGGGTTTGATAACCCTTAAATCATAAAATGTGCCCTTTTTTCTGCCAATGTAGAAATCCAAAAATTAGTATTTAATGAATGCCAAGCACTATTTGCACACAAAAGAAAAAGAATACATTGTATATGTTCTCAGCAAACATACTATTAAAACAGAATGAATTCAGGACAAAATGGCAGTAACTTTACATTGCAAAATACCCAATTAAGGTAATTTTTTTTCAAAATTGGGCAATTTTAACAAAATATGCTATACAATATGGCTGACAGAACTACTTTAGGAATATTTCCTTGGAATAAGAAATCTTAAATCAACTTTAAATATGAGGAACTTTCTCTTGGATGATTCTTCACTCTTACATATTTAAACTCATGTCTATTCTTAAAGAAGGAAATGTTCTGGATAGAGGATATTTGGGGTTATCCAATATGTTGTTTGATGTTAATGAACTAAATATTCCCCTTCAAGACTGGTAGCAAGAGTTGCTGGGCAGGAAAAAAGAAAAAAAAACAAGACCCATTAAAAAAGGCTGAATTAGGCCCTCCCTGGTGGCGCAGCGGGTTAAAGCACAGCACTGAGAATCTGAAGCCACTTCCGCATGAGTTCGATTCCCGCCTGCCCCTGCCCGGGAGGAGCCCACATGGCGAGCCAGACCTCTCCTGGCCCGCCCGCTGCTTCCCTCAGCAGTGTACTTCGTAGATCTGCCTGTTCTGCTCCCCACTCTGTCTCTGGTGAAGTCTCTCGCCGCCCCTGAGCCTCTGGCCTGTACCCCAGTTTTGTATGCACAAATAAATAAATAAATCTTTAAAAAAAAAAAAAGGCTGAATTATATTCCTCTGAGTACAGAATACTGTATTTAGTGATTCCATTCATTTATTTATTTGCATATTTGTTTATTTATTCGCATAATATTTTGCTATGGGAATAAAAAAATGATATCCATCTTTTAAACTAGATGTTTGCTTAAGTCTTCCATATGCTGTTTGTGTGATTATGGAAGATAAACAAGTTTTATCAAGACACAGAAGCACAAGCCTAGGGTGCTTTGTGATAGCAATTTACACAACTGAATTAATTTGATATTAAGTAATTGGTCTGAATGAATCTGATATTAGGTTCACTTTACACCTAAATGCCTTGAAAATGTGAATGAAGTACATAAGTAAGTTATTAACAAACAAATATGTATGAATTCCTAATCCAAACCCATCTAACCTCATGATAAACCAAACTTTAATACATCAAGAATCAGAAAGAGAGGAAGTGTCATTTGAATTCAGGTCTTCCGATTCAATGTCACATGAATTATTATCACTGTTGTTCTTGTTCCACTCCCGCTACACATGGCAGTTAAGATTGCAGCTGTTAAGTTACTAGCGTTCAATTGTAGTTCTATCCATTAATTCGATTCACCCTATGAAGTGAATGAAAATCACCTATTGCCACAATGGGCAGGGACCCTGCCACTGCCTGACTCCTGCACCAAGCCATCCCCTTACAGGGATGGTCACATTTGAGGAAGTGCATGCATTATGCATCACTGCAGCCTGGTGTTTAACCTGGGAAATCACAGCTAAGGTAAAGTATGAGTGGTAGGGAAAACTCAATTGGCCCAGCTAGTAATTTAGGAAATTTTCTTACCGAGCTTGTAAAATAAAGCAACACAAAAGAAGGGCTATTGATTCACCCCTTGACATTCCTGAGGTTATCACCTAAAGAAATCAGAAAGTATATTACAGTTCCCACTATAAAAAAAAATCACCAAACTAGGGCCTCCCTGCTGGCGCAAGGGACTCAGCACAGACCTATGAAGCTATCCTCAGCCACTGCAACACCAGTTCGATCTCCGAGCCAGGGAGCTGACCCACATACTGCAGCAGACCTCTTCTGCCTCATCCACTGCTTCCCTCCATAATGCATTTTAGTCCATCTGCCTGATCTTTTCTCCATACTATCTCTGGTGAAACCTCTCCTATCCCGCACTTCTGGCCTGTACGCCAGTTCTTGCATGCATGCATAAATATATTTTTTAAATCACCAAATTGGTCCTCCCTGGTGGTGCAGCAGGTTAAAGCGCAGCACTGTGAAGCTGACTGCAACTACTTCGGTGCAAGTTCAATCCCTCCCGGAAGGTTAATCACATGGTACAACAGACCTCTCCTGTCTCACCCTCTGCTCCCTTCAGCAGTGTATTTCAGTCAATCTACCTGTCTGCTCCCCACTCTGTCTCCGATGAATCAGTACTATAACCCAGTACCTTATGAATAAAAAAATAATTTTTTTAAAAATCATCAAATTTTCCAGAACAATAAAAGACGAAGTCTTGCAATGCTCAGATTGGATATCAAGACTATATTTCCCACAGAAACGTGGGCAAATTTACCTATTTAAATATCAACCTTAATTTCCTCAGATTTATCCTCTGTCATAATTGAACATTCTTCCCTTTAGCCTTTTCTGTTCGAAATTGTTTACACCATAAGTATTTCCTTTCCATAGCATTAATTAAAATCCTACAGTATGTGGCATTTAGTCATTAGTGCTGACACACACAAGTATTAATCTGACTAAAATTAGCCTAATTATGATTGTTAATAAGCCTTGCACAAAGCAGAAGTATACAACACAGTAGGTAGAAATTATCTTGGCTTTTAAATAACATTTACATTGAAATGTAGATAAAGCATATCTAAATATCTGCCAAGTCTCATTCTTTAATATATAAAACTCAAAATTTCAAATTTTATGTAAAATTTTGTTATGATGTAGGTACAGCCAAGGTATTGGTCCCTTTTTTTACATACCCTTTTTTTACATAGCAATTGGCAATGACATAACATTCATTTCTTGTTTGAAATGAACAGATTCTAAAATTAAACAAGACAAGAATCAATCCCCTTCAAAGGATGTAAGATTATTTCAGCAAAAGTACTTTGTCAATGTTGTAGAACTGATATATTTGTCTAAGGATAAACATCATAGTGAATACCTATTGCAAAAATACCTGATAGGAAAGAACCATAAAACATCAAAACAAGTTTATTCTGACTATAAACAACTAGTATGAATTAGTCATTCATTCAGTTATACATGTATTTAATAAAAGAACATTAATGTCCTGAGGTCCTTAATTTTTAAGTCAATACCAACACTGTAATTAAATTTGAGGTGTAGCAGACCATCTAACATAAGCAATAATTGATGTCTTATAGATGTAATTGTGTTATCATATCTCCATGGAAATGAGTTACCTATTCCATAGTGAGAAATTAAAGCACAAACTGAAGCTGAATCCCTTGGAATGAGTTCTAGTAGTTTAAAGAGAAATAAAAGAAAATAGATATCTTCATCTCTCTCTAGATGTGCCTCAAATGTAAGAACACACCATTAATAGAAGAAACAATTAAAATCAAAAACAGGCACCATTCTAACTGTGGGTAGAAGTGTCTTTTGCAAAGGCAGTAGATACATGTGGCAATGAGATTATAGTTGACACTATAAAAGTGGTTTATGGACACTACTATGTTCTCACATGAGCAAATTTCTTACCCTGGGAATTTGCTAAAATTATGGATCCGGGGACAATTTCTCAAGTACTCAAAAAAATTTCATACTTACAGCTGTAGGTTTATAAATCAGAGATACATAAGTTAGGTATTTTCCCCTCACTCACACACACCAAAGACCACAGCTTCCTCAGTGAGTAAACATAGTCAGTAACTGAAGAATTTTAACTTTTTTATTTTTTAGTATTAGATTTTCACTTTTATATGTAATGGCATGTGCAACTTTAATGTCTGAAGAAACTGTAGCACTTTTCACTGTGGTCTAATTTGGAAATGGTTGCATGGTAGGATAATAACAAACTATAGGAGCTTCAAGATTCTTATGGACTAGTCTGCAACCACACTGCCAATATTAAAACATACATTATTTATCTGAATATCGTATTTCCCTTGGAACCATTGTGCTTTATCTTATAAACACAGATCTGGAGAGGTTTAAAATGTGTGCATTCTGATAAACTGTTCTGGACATGTTATGGGCTCATAGAAGTTAAAGGGAAAGTGGGGTAGATTAAATTTAGGCTGGAATCAAACTTTGTTTTTGTTTTTGTTTTTGTTTTTTTTTTTTAAGTCATTGCTCACTGGCACCAGAATATAGTAGCCAATGAAAAGCAAGCACAGTTATCTAGATCCTTCGGGTAAAAATATCCTGCCTTAAAATGTCTAGGTCAATGAGTCAAAATTGTGTGCTTTCCTTGAAATTGTCTGGAGAATGTCTTTTGTTGAATTTTGCTAGATCAGGTTCCAGAATTCTCTATGCTAGAGTGGTGTTTTTCAAAATTTAATGTGCACAGAAATCTTCTGGGGGTTTTATTTAAATACCAGTCTGATCCAATGAGAATGGATGGAGTCTGAGATCAGCATGTCTAACAACTCCCAGGTGGTAACTGCAACAGGTCAGATACTGCTCTTTGAATATCAAGGGCAGGGGGAGAGGCTCTTTCCTATGTCATGCCTATGTACAGGGAGAGGTGGCCCAGGAAAAAAACACCACAGTTTATCATCATGTCAAGCTGAAACTGAGAAACAGGCAAACAGAGCTGATGGCTACACCATGGGTTGGCCAGCTACTCTGCCCATGGGCCCCATCTGACCCACATCTGTTTTAATACCTTTCACAAACTAAGAATTGTTTCAGAGATGAACATTTGCAATTGATTTGATTTTAAAAAAAAACTTTGAATACCAATTAGACTATGCTATGCTCCCCCAAGAATCATTATTTTGAATTCCATCAGTAAAGCAAATTGTAGAAATGTAGCCTGTCTCTAGTTATAGAAGCACCTACAGATATTCAAGATGTTGCCTTTTCTCCATAAATACTGTGCTTCAAAAGAATTGTGCTTTTTCTCCAACTAAAATATTGATTATGGACCTGCTATAGAAAAACCTTTGAAAAACCTTTGCTGATCCCTTAGCTAAACTAATTTCCTTAACACCCTAAATTTTCTGAATAAAATAGAAGCCTTTTTATATAGCAAAACAAAGTTGAGGGACTTATATTTCTTTATCTAAATTGCCCTAAATACCTAGTTAGAATAAATGTGTCTGATGACTCTAGTAATTTTATTATCTGCAGAATAATATCAAAATCTCTTAAAAGTAATATATTAAAGGCCTCTTCTGATCTGTCTCTGACCTATTTTTCCTTCTGATTCTCCAATAACTTGAGTTTCTTACCATTCTGAAAATTCATCAGGTTCCTCAGCATCCTAAGCCTCACCAGGTGGGGCTGCCCTGTCTCGGGCTCATGCCCTCCTTCCTTTTAAAGCACAAGGTGGTCTTACTTCCCCAATATAAGTCCATCATCTGCCAGTGTGTGCCCCAGTGACTGACAGTCACTCCTTTCATCCACCATAAAGACTGAGCCCAATTTTTCTAAACTGCCTACTGATCTAGATCAATGCAATAAAGTGATGAATTTGATCTTCAGGTAGATAATTGATGCAATTCATATTTTTATAGGAGTTGTTTATAGAAATAAAATCTCTATTTCACTATGAAGGAGATTTTAATTTTGGTGAAGGTGAGAACTGGATTTTAGTGGTGAACACACTGATTCTCACACTTGAAACTCTCCTAATGTTACAATGCAATTTTACTCAATTAAAAAAAATAAGAACTTAATTTAGAAATAACAATAAATAAGAATTTCCTCAAAATTTTTAACTATTACTTAGATTTCTTCCATTTTTTACAGCTTCCATTTCTTGGGAAATTCAGTAAAGAACAGACTTTATGGATATATTTAAATACTAAGATATAATAAAAAAAAATACCTACCAGTTTCTCTATCAACCTAAACAAACATGGACCTATTTAAACATTAGATTGATTTTTTCTGAATTGAAAGCTCTGCCTTATCTGAAATTTTGTGCAACTTAGCAAAATGTGACTATCTCTAAATTTCAAGTAACTTCTATCAAACTAAAGCTTGTGACTGCTCTAACAACGGGATTAGTCAGTCCAGCAAAGTGAATGGCAACTTGCCATAACAAATGGAATGGGCACAACAGACATTAACTGTAACAAAATCCTGGCTCATTCTCAATCAAAATTTTCTAGATAATTCCGTAGAAGTAAAAGGAAGATTCGAACTGGACAACTAACTGAATAATTGACTACACCTACCGAGCTAACTCACCCTTAATATTTTTCCTACACAAAAATTTATAATTCTAATTCTCTATTGACTGCTTTATTTTTTCTGCAAAGATTAACATCAGAAGTCTGAAGAATAACAATGTGCATAGCTAATTTCAAAGCTACTTTTTAAATGAATGATTAAAGCCATATGGTAAGATTTTACTTTAAATTCCCCCCAAATCATTTTTGACCTGTGTGTGTGGTGTGTGTGTGTGTGTGTGTATGTGTATGTAGCATCTGAGAATAAAAATTCAAAATGATCACTTTATCTGTAGTGATAATTGCTACTGGGAAACCTCAAACCCAGTTCCTATCTTATTTAAATTGCAAGGCCTTCCTACACACTAAGTATCATGAACCTGATACTAAAACCAAGGAGCATGATAACGAAGTGGTGCTATTACCAATATGTCATGAAAGAGTCAATGCAGGCATCTGTGGGAAGCCAGGTCTTAGCATTGTCTGGGCAAACAACACAGATAGCTGGTACCTACACAAACCCACAGCCAAAAAAAAAAAATGTTGAGAAAACATTCACTGATGCCCATGTGTGGTGCTATGACCTACCAGTACTAATAAGTACTGGCAAAGGTGTGGAGGAAAAAAGGAATCCTCTTACACTGTTGGTAGGAGTGAAGACTGGTCTAGCCCATATGGAAAATAGAGTAGAAGTTTCTGAAAAGACTAAAATGGATCTGCTGTACAGCTCAATAGTTCTTCCCCTAGGAATCTACCTCTGAAATACAAAAACACTAATTTGAAAGGAAAACTGCACTCCTATGATTACTGCAGCACTGTTTACAATAACCAAGCTATGGAAACAACCAAAGTGCCCCCCAACAGATGAGTCTATCAAGAATATGTAGCATATAGACACACAATGGAATACTACTCAGCAATCAAACAAGACAAATGCAAGCCATTCACTGCAACTTGGATGGTGCTGAAAGGGATTATGCTAAGCAAAATGACACAAAAGGAGAAAGACAAACACCAGAAGGTATCCCTTATAGATGGAATACACAGAAGCCAAAGGGTCAGACAAAGACAAATTTTAAAATCAACCTTTGAGGCCCGCCCTCCCTGGTGGCGCAGCGGGTTAAAGCACAGCACTGAGAAGCTAAAGCCACTTCCGCATGAGTTCGATCCCCGCCTGCCCCGGAGGTACCACATGGAGTGGCAGACCTCTCCTGACCCGCCCGCTGCTCCCCTCAGCAGTGTACTTTGATGATCTGCCTGTTCTGTTCCCCACTCTGTCTCTGGTGAAGCCTCTCACCGCCCCTGAGCCTCTGGCCTGTACCCCAGTTCTGTATGCACAAATAAATAAATCTTTTTTAAAAAAAATTCAACCTTTGAAAGCCAACCATATAGCTGAGGCATGGGGTAGGGGTGCAGTGGTGAGAACAGGGTGTGGAGAGAGCATGATGGATGAAGGTAGAGGAGTCGGGGTACTTCAATAGTGGGGGGGTGGAGGGTTGTACAGCTGAAAGGGAACATCTTATACTTCCAAAATACAAACAGTGATGTAACCAACAGTATTACACTGAAAAAAATATTAAAACAAAAAATAAAGAAATGTTATGGCTTATTACACTGACCCCTTGCTCTTTAATTTTTTTCCTTTTGGATTCTTTTCCCTCAGTCACTGGAAACCTTTCTGCTGCCTTGTCTGTGATGGTAGCTGGCTTCTTTGAAATACACAGGAAACATTTTCCTCCAGTGGAGCAGCTTCATTCAGGCAAAGTTCTCACTGTTTCCTCCATGTCCTGTTCCCACCTGGTTCTTCAGTATATTTTACTTGGAGTGGCCGAAACACTGGTCAACCCAGCCTGTGAGTAACAATTTTATCTCCTCCTCTCAGAACATACTGAGCTGCTTTACTCAGAACTTATCACCTCCACAGGAACAATCCAAACAACTGCGATCGGGGTTCCACCCATGCTTCACAAGGCAGTCAGGTTTTTAAAAAATGTTTAATTTCTCTTCATTCCTCTACCACATACAGAACAATTGTTAACTCTTTGTGACTGTGGATGAAATGAAAGTTTCACTAATATGGTTAAGGGCAGTAGTCATTTGGGCTAGGCACATTATGAGAGAAAAATGCTATAATCTAGAAGACATTACCAAAATAACCAGATGAAAACTCTCTTCTTCCCTCTTCTACCTCCCCACCTCTCTCTCAGAGATAAACTCACATATATATACTCTCCAAAAATGACATTTGCAATGTACTTTGAGTGTATAAACATGCAAATGAAATGAAATTTCAGCTAATTCTCCAGATAACTCAATGTCTTTCAATTAAATTAATCTAAATTAAGTGTCATTACTGCTGTTTCCTAAGACATATTCAACATAACTTTATTAAATATCAAGTGTTTTCCAGATCATCTAGAAAGCTAGATTTAAACTAGCCCTTTAAAATTGATCAGAATATTTCAGTGGAAACTTCTAATACAGTGATGTATGTGTTAGTGTAATCTACTGCATCCTATGTTTCTACCTTCCATACAATTCCCTAGAATAGGAGTCCTGATTGTACCTCAAGCCCCAATTACACCTCACTAAAGTTATTTTTATACATTCCTAATCATCTTCCTGTCTCCCGTACCTCTTCCATTCTATCTACTCGGCATTAGATCTTTAGGGTAATCCAATCACCCTAAATGTCAATTCTAATTTTACTTGTGTCTAAAATCTTCAATGATTCTATTATCTCAGAGCTATTTAAAATTACTTAAACAGATTTATTTAATAAAGATACACATCATTTTTTGCTATACACACATATACACAGAACATGATACCAACACAATATACTGAAAAAGCCAAAATAAAATTAGTCAATAATCTATGTAAGTGCCTTAGGCTTTTTTAAATCAGAAATAAATGCATTACATTCATTTTGCATGACTAAATCACTTTATGAAATTCTAAGTTGCAGATATCATTCTCTGTCAGTCATTACAAGAAGTATAAGAGAGTGCCATTTCACAAACATTTGTTTCTTTATTGACTTTGTTTCCAAAAAATTATTATAAGTGGTCAGTAGAAATTTTCTGGACTAGATGTGAAGGACGGTGAAGAGTAAAGTGATGAGTGAACATGTAGAAATTCCCAACCAGCAGATCAACAGTGGTCAACAGACAAAAGCCAGTGAGGCACCTACATTCATAGGCAGATTCTGCCATATACATCACACAGTCCACCTCTCCCTGATTTTCTCATCAACAAACTGAGGCCCAACTAAGTCAACTGACTTACTGGTTATTAGACATCATGGAAGAATTTGGACTTCTAGCTTTGTCACTTACTATATGTATACCTTGAAGATTCATTTAACCTCTAAACTTCACCTTTCTAATCTTTAAAATGGAGCTAATTATAACTCTTTATATCACAGTATCAGTGACTACCAACCTGAACTTGAGAAAATAATTCTTCGTTTTTGAGCCTTTTATATCAACTATAAAATTGGGAAGAGTTATCGTAAAGTCTAAGTAAAATATTTTACATAATGAAAAAAGCAGTATGTAGACTGCATTCCAGTGATTAGTAGCTACAATGGGTGCTACTGTTATTAACTATTGCCTAATTTCACGTGACTCAATAGTGTGAACTTCAGGGCTCACACACAAGTGTCCTGCTCATAACTCTTTCTATCATATCTACCACAGCTTGAACACTAGGAGACCTAGAAGTGTGAACAAAATCAGGACTTCATCACACAAAGCATCTTAGATTACTTTCTTCCTCTTCTTGCCTCCAATCCAAGAGCAAGTCTTAGTCCTATTCTGAAATATAATCCAAGTCTGGTCATGCCCTTACCTTCTCTTCTGCTATCTGTCTAGTCCATATGACTACTGTCTCCATCCTCAATCCTATTAGAGGCTTCTAAATTGTCTCCCTGCTTCCTCACCTGTCCCAGAGGCCATTCTCCTCATTAGGTATTTGATGGGCTGTTTCTTAGGGATAGAGCTTATCTCTGCCCCCACAGTCTTGCACCTGCCCTTCTCTCTACCTGCAATCCCTTCAGCAGTATAGAAAGTGAGAAATACTGAAAGTTTACATATGATGATAGGTCCAGCAGGATGTAAAAAAAAAAAAGGAGTTAAAAAGTAACATCAGGCCCTCCCTGGTGGCGCAGCGGGTTAAAGCACAGCACTGAGAATCTAAAGCCGCTTCTGCATGAGTTCGATCCCCGCCTGCCCCAGAGGTGACCACATGGTGTGGCAGACCTCCCCTAGCCCGCCCGCTGCTCCCCTCAGCAGTGTACTTCGTCGATCTACCTGTTCTGTTCCCCACTCTGTCTCTGGTGAAGCCTCTCACCACCCCCTGAGCCTCTGGCCTGTACCCCAGATCTGTATGCACAAATAAATAAATATTTTAAAAAAAAGTAACATCAAAGTTTATGTTCTGAGTGACTAATGGGAAGAATGGAATAGCCATCTGCAGAGAAAGAACAGGTTACAGGTGGAGAAGGCTTTGGGGAGATCACAAATTTAGTTTTGGACATGTTGAGATTGCGAAGTCAGCAGATATCAAAAAAACAACTAGATATCCATCTTTGGAATTTGTAGTGATATATGAAATAGACATGGATTTAATAGCTGTAAACATATGAGCAGTATTTAAAGTGGCACAATGGGTTAGGATGCAGCACTATAAATTAGCCGCAGCTGCTTCAGTGCAAGTTTGACCCCAGCCTGGAGGTGACCCACATTGTGTGGCAGACCTCTCCTGACCCACCCACTGCTCCCCTCACTCTGCCTGTTCTGCACCCCACTCTGTCTCTGGTGAATCCTCTCACTGCCCCTGCACCTCTGGCTTATACTCCAGTTATGAATAAATAAATATTTAAAAAATAATAAAGTAATGGGATTTGTTGCTATTGCCCAGGCAGTCAGTGTAGATAGCAAGTTTAGGCAGAGGCAAGGATTCAAGAACTAAGTGATTACTCAGCCCATCATTCAGTCATTCAAGACAAGAAATATGCAAATGTGGTAGAAGGGAAATTACTGGTGAGTAAAGAAGAAAAACAAGGGAGAAATAACTTAGAATCCAAATGATAAGATGTCAAGGAGGAAGGAGGTGTCAACTGTATCAAAAGCCACTGATCAATCAAATTCAGTTAGCCACAGTATTAAAGAATAGTCACCAGTAGTTACTGGCATTTTTGACGAGAGCTTCCGCATGTAGATTATGCACAAAAGCCTTAATGGAAACAGTTTTGGGGCTAATTCACTTGAGAAATTTTGCTGCAAAGGAACAAAGAAAGGAGCAGTAGCTGACAAAGGAGTGAGGTTAAAAATGGAGTTGTTTGTGTTCTTTTGTTTTTAAGGAATTTAAAATAAGAACATTTTTATTTTGAGCAGAGATGGTAGACAGTGACTTGTGCCTGGTAGATTCCAGAAAGTAAGAGCTAATAAGTTCATTGGGGTGATTCAAGAGAAAGAAAATTGATGGCATCAGGGACAAGAGAAATACTTACTGGAAAGACAGAGGTTGGGATCTAATTTATAAGTTAGGATTTGACTTTGTATAGTAGCCAAAATAGTTATCAGTGGTAACAATTTAGAAGGCAAGAGTATATAGGTACAGAAACTTGGGGCACATAAATATGGTGGGGAAATTCTGTGTAAATTTTCTTCTGGTTAACTGAATCATTTCAGTGATGCAGGGTTTGAGTGAGGGCAGTAGAAAACCATTGGCGACTTGGAGGAGGAGAAGAATGAAAGTATTGCTTTAGGATAATAGGATATAGAATTAGATATAGAAAGTGGCAAGGGAATTAGGAATCCACGTGAGTTTGTGAGCAAGAATTTATTTATTTATTTATGCATACATGACTGGGGTACAGGCCAGAGGTGCAGGGGCAGTAAGAGGATTCACCAGAGACAGAGTGGGGAACAGAACAGGCAGAGTGATGAAGTACACTGCTGAGGGGAGCAGCGGGCCGGTCAGGAGAGGTCTGCCGCGCCATGTGGGCCACCCTGGGGGTGGGGACTGAACTCATGCTGAAGTGGCTTTAGCTTCTTAGTGCTGTGCTACCACCCACTGCACCACCAGGGATGGTCTGTGAGCAAAAAATTAAAATGGCTTTTTCTCCTGTCATATTCGGCTACATGTATTTAGGAACAAAGACCGCAAACAATGAATTGTTTTGCCATCCAATGCAGAAAGCAAGATATAGGCATGGAAATGAGGGAGAATAAAAGATATGATTATCATAATTGATGATGGGACTTAACATGGGTAAATAAAAAAAGTGTGGACATGAAAAACATGAGAAAGGTGAAAATAATGAAAGGAGAAACAGAATTGAGTTCCTGGAAGAGGACAGCATATCAGTACGTGAGGGAAGTCAGAAAATGGTACACAAAACTGAGGTTATGGTCTAGCACATAGTCTGGTAAACTGGTTCTGAAAAGTGCCAGGCGGTAAAGAGCTTAGCCTTTTCATACCAGACCACCTTCATTATAACCACTCAGCACGTTAGTTGTGGTCTATAAACAGTCTGACAACATGCAGTGATTGGCTGCATTAAATAAGTTCATTTGTGAAAATAAATGTTGAGCTTGACCTTACCTGACAGAAGTTAACCAACCCCTGATCTGGGGTACAAGGACCAAGGTGTGAGTGTCGAAGGTAGAGTAGAGTAAAAGGACATTGGCATTTGGGTCAAAGAAGCAAGAAACCAAGGGTTCGGCAGCATGGGAGAGTGGTAGGATTGTGCGTGTGTGTTAAAATTGCCAAGAATTGAAACAGGCCAAAGCTGAGGAGTATGACAGTGAAGGAGGACTAATGGCTCTGAATGATAGAGGGACATGTCCTAGAGTGGTAGATGGCACATCAAAGAGGAGAAGCATTAAGTTCTATAATCGGATAACGTGAAGTTCAAAGCTGAAACTCTTTCGGGAGAAGAAAGGAACGCTGATCTGAAAGTCTCTTTCTGAGGCTGCAGTGCTTCTCCTCCATATGTTCACAATAACTTTTCACCCAGAACAATAAACACGCTTTTAACTGTTTAAGAACAATTGGAGTCAAAGATATTTCCAGCAATGAGTCCCCAGTACCAGGTGCCTTAGGAAGGTGATTATGGCCCTATAGTTTGTAGATTCCACATTTGCTGCAATGGGGGACCCTTGCAAGCCCTACCAGCCACCACCTGGAGGCACATTTTGCTTCTCATTGGCAAGAAGATCAGTTTTCACATGCACTTTGAATAATTTTTTTACCATGACTTCAGAGTAGAATGAGATTTCAGAATAGTGGCAGACTTGTTGGTAATATCCATACTATAACGTGCTAAAAGTATGGGCGAGCCGCAACCATCAAGCCAATGATCAAACTACAATCCGAACAAGCAAGTAGGTGCCTGAAAATGGGGATCCGAGGCACTGAAAAGCTAAGCCTTGTAAAAGGGAACCAGAGGCTTTCGAAACGACTAAAATGACACCAAAGAGAGATTAACCAGCAGGCAGAGAGCTGGCAAAGTGTGTTCATGAATTATATACCGCACCAGAAGTTCTAGCGCGAGAAAGGCCTAAGATTAATAATTAACTAGCAGAGTAATAATGGGCTTGTACATTCTGCTTTTTCTCCGTGAAGGAAATCGGCCTACTTAGTCTTTCTGTTCATTGTTTGCCTCCCCATATTTATAATGAGGGAAGTTCCTAAGCCAGATCTTTTGTACAATTGTGAATCATTTCTTCCCAAAGCCTCTTCTGTGGTGCCTTCACACTGTCCTTTGGATATTCCTGAAAAAAGTGCAGCTAGGGCAGATGATTTGCACCGCACTAGGGAGCTGGAGTACCCAGAGCCCCTTACTCTGCAGTATTTTATTTATTACCATCATTAGCTTTATCCCCAATAAGTGTTCGGCCATCCATTGCCTTTTTAGCACTGTCCTTTGCATTGTGAACCTCTCTGCTCTCTGTCCTCCCAGATCTGGAGCCCAGGAAAAAATGTCTCAATGCCTTTTCTGACCCTCAGTCCCTGCACTCTGCGCAGACAGGGACAAATCTCAATGTTTATTGGATACTAACTAAAAATATGTGGAGTACACACAGAACGCAAAACAGAAATATCCAAAGAATGCGGGAAAGAACGTGACTGGAGTAAGCTGAGATGTTTGCAAGTGTGTTTCAAGTTGCTGGGCAATCACATTTTTATTGCAGCAAAATAAAAGTAAACCAGAGATGAAATTTTTCTGGAAAGGGAAGGAAATAAAAGGAGGATACACAATGGTTTAGTGTTTTCTAAACACAATGGTGTTGTTTTCTATCATCACTTTCCTTTCTTAAAAGAGATTTACTGTTTACTCATGATGCCCCTTAGAAGAAGATTTTGCTAAGTCCCAAAGAGTAAGAAGGAAAATTTTAAATCCAATAATCCAATCAAGCACTCAAACTGCTAAAACTGTTGGTGATGTCTAATGAATTCCCTTACAATTTATTGCCACACACATACAAAAAAAAGTAATTAATATAAAACACTCCATGTTGCAACTTCAATACTTTTCAGTATGGTCAAACTTGTTTCATCTCTACCCTCGTTCATAAAACCTCTTCCTCCTTGCTATGCAATGTTGAAGTAAAACCCTGCTATCACATTAAAATAAATATCATAAATATTTTAGCATGCTTCCCTAAGATTACCATACATATTTTAATATAGTTATGTTAATAGGGTTTGTACAAATCATAAATACATATTTTTACCTATCTCTGCTATCAAAAAATATTTTAATTGAAATGTTAAAACAATTTCCCTCCATGGTTTTCTTTCAACCTCTGCCACCATCACTGTACCAATAACATCCTGAGTGGGGGAGTGGGGGGGAGATAATAATAATTGTGGAGACCCAATGCTTAATATGTTGTTGCTCCTAAAATGGAATAATTAAAAGGCATCTAAAGGGATTTTCACAGTACCTTGAACAAATAATGTTAAAAATAGCTAACCTTTATTCAGCCCCAATGAGACGGCAGTGTTCTAAACACTTTACATATATTTATAACAGAACTGGTTCTGCAAATGAGTAATGATATCATTCCTACTTTATAGAGAAGGACTGCAAACTTGAACAACTTAACTAAAGCACAGCAGTAGAAAATGGTTGACCTGCAAGTTAAGCACAATATTGTCTGACTCTAAAGCCCATCCTCTTCACCTATATGCTAATTTGCTATGAAAAATTCAAGTTTCCATAAGGATCCTAAAGATTTACACAGAATCACAGAATCATAGACCTCATTGATAGATTGATATTATTGCATGAAGTCTCACTTAATACAAAATTAACCAAAGATATTCAAAATGAGGTGAAATTTGGGTGACTGCTTTAAGACATGACAGTCTTGTAGCTGAATAAGGGCATATTTTGCTGTATTTTACTCCTTGTAGGCTTCTGTAAATGTAGTATCCAAAATACATCTTACTAGAGTAACAAAATCCAAATTTTGACAGCATTAGTAAACTGTCTCTGAGGTATGAGCAATACTAACTTGAACAATATCTATGACAGTATTTTTGTATCTAATACTTTAGATACAGTAGTAATTTGAACAGTATCTATGAACATGTTTTAGAGAAAATGTTCTAAATTTTGACCTCTTTTCTCTCAGACTCTGTAATATCATACCAATTTGTTCCAAGTACCATGAAAGGGACCTCTTTGAATTTCTTGACACTGTTCAATGGATTTGGCTGCTTCACAGGAGCACTGCTGGTGGAGTCGGTGTATCTCATCTCAGAAGGTAAAGATAGGTTCATGGTATGCTTATATATATATATTGATTTGATGACTAGAGAATTGGGAGACAAAACCTTAAGAGAAGGGCTTTGCCAGTGTAGCCTTTTTTTAATTGATCCACTTTTGCAATTAAGATAGAATTAAGATAGGAAATAGACTCTTGCTGTATTCATTAATTTCTGGGAATTGTTTTTCTTTTGATAGGAGGAGGTAATTACAGAATGTCACTTCTCATGAGACCCTGCCTGCTGTCTTTCTTTAGTGTATTTTAAAACAAAGTGGTCATTATATTCTTATTAGGTCTTCCAATGAGGCTATATTCAATAATGCCTTATAGCTAGCATAGATAATCTTAAGAAAAGGTAAGTCCTGTGTAAATATAGAAGGATGGGGTATCTAGATGATCTTTTTTTCATTGTGATTTGCTAGAAACCTTGCCTATGCAACCAAAGAGAAATTGTGAGATGAATACCAAATGATCATGGAAACTTTTCCCTACAGAGACTTTGGTCAGGAGAAACAATAGATCTGAAAAATTCACATGCAAACATGAAAGTACTATTGTTTTTGTGCTGGCTGAATTATCAGGCAGGATGACAATAATGTCTATCCAGGAAAATTCTTCAGCTACATTTAAAATATACAGATTTTTTTTTCTTTATTTTTTCTAAGACATTGATATAGCATTTTTTTTAATTTCTTTTTGCTTATTTTGTAAATAACACCACAAGCTTATTCTTCTCTATTTTTAAGAATATTTCTAGTTGTGCACTTGAAATCATGCTTTAAAAAAAAGTATGAGCTTTTGTTCTTTTGTAACTAATTTACCTACTTTCAAACTATGGCCACATTAATGTCCGATGAATGACAAACTCGTTTTAATACCAGATAACTCTTCAAAAAAATATTTTCTGATTATCTACTCTGTTTTAGTGCCCTATTAGACACTAGGACACCACAAGAAGCAAAATAAACATTTCCAAAGCCCTCATGAAATTTCCAGGGGTGCAAGAAATCAATCAAGTTGAGAATGATAAATTCAGTGTAGGTATAATAGAGTTCTAAGGAATAAATCTACAGTCCTTGATTAACTGTGAGCAAAATCAAGCTCTGCCACTTTTTTTAGTTATCTGGGAAAGTTAAGCAATAACACTTATTAGATACTTACTATGTGTCAGGTACTGTGCAACACAAAATTATGAGATGTGATTCCAGTTCTCAAAAGGCTCCAATCCAAATCCAACCCATCATGACTAAATGTGTGAACTGTGGCAAATAGTTGGCTTTTCTGGTAATTAGATTCTTTATACGTAAACAAGGAATAAGTATAAGGATTTTATAAGATGACCTGGAAAGTCTTACATAATACCTGTACCTAAAACATCTTAGGTGGTTAGCCTGTTTCTTTTATTCACACTTCTCAATGAATATGTTTCTGAGAATTTGCTAATGATATTAACTTATATCATCAAAATGCATTTGACACTCTGGAAGAACTTAAAGTCAAATATTACTAGTAGTTTATCTTTCCGGTATTTTTCATATGCATACCAGAATTAGGTCAAACCTCACAGGTTAAATTCTTCTGGAGAACTTGCCCTTTCTTTACACATTAGCTACATATTTGGAAATACCCCAAAACACCATCAATTCTGATTAGCTTGCTATAAATTTGGAGATCTCCACAGACTCCCTAAGATTTGATAATTGATTAGAATGACTCACAGAATTCAGGAAAGTGTTTTATGATTACAGCTTGTTTTTATTTATAGCAAAAGAATAAGAATCTGAATTAGTCAAGGAGAGAGACACACAGAACAAGGAATTCCCAAAGTGACACTTCCTTCATCTACAGGAATGTAGCCAACTGGTATGTCAATGTAGGATAATACTTAGAAAATATTGCCAACCAGGCAAGCTCATCTGAGACCCAGTGTCCAGAGATTTTATTGCTGCTATGTTATGTTGATAGGACTGTTAAACTACTGGTCATGATGTTGAATTCAATCTCCAGCAAGTGTATGCATTGCATCTGAGTCATCGCCTTAGCAGAAACACTAAGGGTACCACAATGAATAACTTTATTAGCATAAAATTCAGGTAGAACTGAGGAACCCACCATGAATGTCAAAGCCACCCTAATAACTCAGGAAATTCAAAAGATCTGAGTTTTCTCCCAGGAGGCAGGGACAATGATTAGGCTAATTTGTTATTACATACAACTGTTCTTGCAAATCCATTTCACTGAAAACCTAAATTTATACTGAGAACATAGTATGTGAAGATGAATTATTATGTATATTGCAACAATCTAATAATGATAGTATTACTTTCCTTATTTTTTCCCATTTAAAAATAAAAGTAGAAAAAAGAAAGTAAAGTTCTCCAACTATCACATTTAATATCTGACAATATGTAATTCCCTTTAGCATTAAAAAAAAAAATGCCAAGATTGATTTCAGAATCCAAACAGCCTTTAAGTGTCACCCCCCAAATAAAGACTTTTTTTT
>NW_004567137.1:10682954-10881117 GCF_000260355.1 Condylura cristata
CTGAGAAGCTAAAGCCACTTCCGCATGAGTTCGATTCCCGCCTGCCCCCAGAGGAGACCACATGGCGTGGCAGACCTCTCCTGACCCCAGCTGCTCCCCTCAGCAGTGTGCTTCGTCGATCTGCCTGTTCTGCTCCCCACTCTGTCCCTGGTGAATCCTCTCACCTTCCTCATCTCTGGCCTGTACCCCAGTTCTGTATGAATAAATAAATAAATCTTTTAAAAAAAATTTGTTAACTTCTGCAATACAATCCCCTTGAAAAATTCTAGATATAGTGAAACATGGATAACTAAGCTTATATCAATTTGTCAAGAGCTTACCAAAGACACTGGTGATGACATCTTAGTACAATGGGATGTGAGATGGAGCACAAACTAAACTTTATTCAAGAGTCCACCATTTATATCACCATTAATTAATTTACTACTTCATTTAGGGGATTTTCTCCTATTCATAATAATACTGTGTTACATCAAATAATATCCCAGAGAGTAAGAATAGATGACCTTACATGTCATCTAACCTAACATTATTGATAATTATGTTCTACAGAATATGTCTAATTTTATATACATATAGTAACTCCACAATATTTTATAAATATTTGGAGAAATAATGTTTCAATGTTAAATGTGTTACAATGTTAGAATAGTTTCCTTAGTCAAATCCAGGTAGTCTAACTATGTGTCTAGTTTCTATGCCAATAACAACAATAAATAATTCATCATGTTGTTGTTAGGATTAAATAATTAATACAGACAGTAAATGTTCAATAAAGATAGCTATTATGATCCCCTTATATTTTATGGACACAGCGCTTCAGTGTTTTTATATTACATGATTCCTGATTTTTCACTATCAAAGCACACCCATTCATTAAACAAACAATAATTTGTCACTATCTTTAATAAAAGGTGGTTTCCAGAAAAGAATGCAATATTCAAGATGGATACAATGAGGATAGAAATTTTTTATCAGTGTGCTCTCTCTCTCCTTCCCTCCCTCTTTGCCTCTTCCACCCTCCCTCTCTCACTCTCTTAATCCCTGCCCACCCCCCCCCTCCCTCTACACCTCCCTGGGCCCCTCTCTGAATTCCAACAGAGATAATATTGACTTTTCCAGTAGCTGCATCACATTTATGGTCAATTAAATTCTTAAGTTTTGGGTTGTTTTTTTTTTTTCCTATTCTTAATAGTTGTTCTCAGGTTACTTGCACTCATCTCATCATATTTTTTTTTCTAATTAAATGTAAGAGTTTAGGGCCTCCCTGGTGGTGCAAGCCGTTAAGTCTCAACACTATGAACCTATCTCCAGTCACTGCAGCATGGGTTAGATGCCCAGCCAGGGAGCTGACCCACACAGTGCAGCAGACCTCTCCTGTCTCGCCTGCTGCTCCATTCAGCTGTGTATTTCAGTCAATCTGCCTGTTCTGCTCCCTACTCTGTCTCTGGTGAATCCTCTCACCCCTCATACACAAATACACCTCTGGCCTATATCCCAGCCCTTGTATGCATAAATAAATAAATCTTTAAAAAATAAATGTAGAAGTTTGTTCTTAATAAATGTCAACCCATTATCCTAAACTGCAAGCATTTTAAAACTGGATTCCATCATCTAGCATATTTTTAATCCTAACTTCTTTACCATCTTTTTGTCATCTACAAAATTAATATACAAGATCCTACACTGCTTCCAGGTAATTGATATAATTGTTGAATTCAACAGGATCAAAATTAGAATCTTATGGAAAATTTCTAGAGACCTCAATGCAACTAAATGACAATCAACTAATGCTCTTCTTTTGAATAGAATCATCTTCCAATTCACCTTGTTACTATCCCTCAGCCTACATACTTTTTATCATTCCCTGAGTGACATGACAGGAGACTCGTGTTTTTCTATGAGGAGGATACATCTGTGTTTATGACTGTCCCTTAGTCATCAGAATAGCTTTCTCCAAGAAAGAAAGTGAAGTTCATTTAGATGATTTGGTTCCAGTGACCCCAAACCAGCTTACAATGACTAAGTAGGGCGGCTAACATAGAGTGATCTTTCCACCACAAGCATACCTTGAGTAGGTCATCCTCTCTCAAAAACTGTTAGCTTCTATTTGAATAAGAGAGTGCTCATTTCACTTTTTTCAGAGAGGGTGAGAGGAGAAAATCAAATAGGGTATTTGAGAACCAAAACACCAGCAATTAATTATTTCAAGTATAACATTTAAGTTATATATATATTCTGGTGACCCATTAGTTTTAAAACAAGATCAGTCTATCTAGTTAGACCTCAAACCAATTTTTCTGACAGAAATGACCATGCAGCTATATTTCAGCAGCTCGTGCGCCTTTGCATTCCATTTAGCATACAGGATATTTTAAACAATTTAGAATTCATGTCAGCTGAGCATGTGTGCGTGTAAGCGAGTGTGTTAGTGTATGATCGGAAAAGATGATAAGCTATCACAGGCTCTCCATCTCCAGGCTGCATTAGTCATTTTTAGCACCATGATAGAGAATGGTGTGAATACGGCAAATTCAAAAGATTGCTCAAAACTTGACTGTGCAGACAGATAACTGTTAGAGTGACATTTTCAGTACAAGTGAGAAAACTGATCCTTCTGGGATCTCTAACTCGGAGTGCTTTAGAGGAGAAGATACAAGACTAAACCCATCCTCCTACACTAATCATTTCAAGAATAGTTTATCTAAAAGTAGCAATGCTAATATAAGGGAGTGAAGAAGTCAGTCAAACTGCTTATTTCAACTCTACCCCATTAGCAACTAGATCAATTTTCTCACACTCAAGCTTACATTTTGACAAAAATAACAAAATAAGATTCAGTGAAAATGACATCTTAGTTATGGATGTGGAGAGGTGATTGAAAGATACAAAAAAGAAGGTTTAAGCAAAAAAGGATAATTGGACAGAATCAAGAGGTCAAGGTCAACATCTTCTTCCTACTAATCCTTCCTCCAGATCTCAAGAAAAAAAAAAGCAAAGAATTTATCTGTTTAATTCCCATCAAAATAAGTTTTGATTAAAACCATGATCTTTTAAATTCTTTCATAGCTATAATTATTGATGCCACTAAGAGTCTACAGAAAGCACCAAGGTCCTCTTGAAAAGAACACATAGTTGCCAAAAACTTGAAAGAATTTATGTATCTAGAAAGCTATACATCTGTATTGTGCTGACCATGTCTGTTTATTAAGAAATATCTTTCTTCAAATTAACATCAGTGCCTTGAATCCAACTTCATATGCGTTTTAAGATGACTTCATTTTTAGACACAGAGGAGAAAAGAAGTGGCCTTTGACCCCATAACCCACCTTTGGCCAGCCTGTTCTCTATCTCTCTGTCAACTGGTTCAGTGCCAGTGTTCCTAAGACTACTTTAACAACTCCCAATGCCACTGCTGGCAAACCTAGCTCCCATCCAGTCAGAATCAGGAGTAGAGTCCTACTTATGAGTGGGATTATGCATCCCAGACACACTTTTCCTATATCCTCAATCTCTGGAGCTGTGTAGAGATTTCATAGTTTATAACTGTATTAGCGTTACGCCCAGAAGACACCCCCAAACCCCAGAAAGCAACTATTCATTGTTCTTGGCTTATGACAGTTAGAAATCCCTGTAAGTCAGACCAACCTGAATTCAAACTCAATATAGACTTCAGTAAGCAGTGAGATAATTAATGGACACATTATGAACATTTTCTGAGCCTCAATCTCCTTTTCTAAAATGGTGTCAGTAGTAATTTCCGAGATTTAAATGAAGATCAGAGAAATATAGACAGTATAGGTAAGCTGTTATAATTTTAGTGGGATTTTGACCTTTCCAAGTGGTTTAGGATTATCTAGGCTTTGATGTTCTAGCAGAGTACTTTAAAAACATCTCAGAAAACAATGTGCTGCAAAAATGCAAAGCTAAGTTGCCTTGTTCAGGTTCAGTGCTGTGCTTTAACCCACTGTGCCACCAGGGAGGGCCACACCTTGTTCAAGTTTAATTCCAGTTCATGGGGAGGAGATGAAATAAAGTGGTTCTCTGAGAGTCTTTGTGGCCCCATGGATCTCTTCTGCATAGGTAGAGTTAGCTACACATTCATGTTCACATTGAGAATGGTATAGGTACTGATGTTTCTGCTTGGAGGATGGAAGCTATTTGGCTTGGTGAACATTGGAGTAAGTTATCTCCGGAAGGCAGCAAATATATCAAGGCTTGGGAGCAAGGAATCATGGTATACAACATAGGATTTTTTTTTAACTTGAAAGTAATTAAATCATAAAGGCATCAGGTCAATGATATGTTCTACTTGTGTTTCAAGGTGACTGGGGTACAGTAACATTTGGATGGGGAAAAATGATTTTGGAGAAGCAGAAAGGATACAGCTGAAGTAATTCAGGCAAGTCTCAAGCAGTAATGAAAGGAAACAGGCAGAGAGAGAAAAATGAATGGACAGAAGCCTGATTTGCACATTAGAATAAATAGTGCTTAGTGATGGTTTTGGTAGGGTCAGGAGGTAGTAAGGTGAAAGAGAGAGGAGGGGTCAACAAGCATCCCAGAGTCTGCCAACAGCTACTGGGTGGACAAAGATTCCATTTACTGAATGGAAAACACAAGATGAATAGATTTTAAAACTTGCCACCCATTCACTTTTCAACACATTCAGTTTGACATAGCTGTGAAATATCCAAACAGAAATAACTATACTCAGAAAAAAAGATCTGCTTTAGATATACAAATGAAAATCTTTGGCACACACACACACACACACACACACACACACAAATGTTTGAATTGAGATGGGAAAATGCACAAAAATATGTAAAAATAAACTATTATAAAATTTAAAAACAAAAACAGTGTTTGAATCCACCGAAGTAAATTAAATTACCTGAGGTCATTAATTAGAAATAAGGACAACAACAACAATAACAACAAAAAACTCACAGGACAAACTTGAAAAGCCTAATGCTAAAGGTAAGGGGAGAATAAGTGGTCTGTCAATGAATAAAAAAGTAGCAATCATAAAGATTACAGAGAGGATTGTTTCAAGCAGGAAATAGAATCGTGTTAAAGGCCTTTGTGAGAGCATGTGGCATGAAAAAAATGGAAAATGGAAGTATCCACAGATGTAACAACATTACGATCACTGACAACCTTAACAAGCATCGTTTCTCTGGTGAAAAGGAAATGGAGAACAAAATGGAGGAGGGTGAAGAATATCTAGTGAATGAGGAAATGCATGCATCATATTCACACAACTCTTCAAGAATGTGCACTAAAGATAATATAAAAGCTGAAGTGTTGGGTGGAGGGGGTGTGGGTGGGATTGATATATTTAGCAAATAAAAATACAGGGAGCTCAGTTAAATTTTAATTTCAGAGAAGCAATGATTTTTTTTAGGATAAGTAGTATGTCATATTTTGGACATAGTTCACACACACACACACACACACTTGTGCATTATTAAGAACTTGTTGAGGCTAAAATTAATTCGTTGCTATTCTGAAATTCAAACTTGTGAGTTTTGTATTTCTGGAAGGATTAGTTAGATGTAGAATCAAGATAACTGAACATATTTAACTGATGAAAAGTGGGCACCTGGTCATTTGTGTTTGCAAGGGGAGTGGAATGAGATTGAGGTGTAGGAGAAGATCAGGGGAGAAAATGAACTCCTTATTGTGAGAAGCAGAAAAGATGACTGAGAAGAGAAGCATTAAAATTGCTAGCAGACATGAGAGTTCACTTGATTTTGGTGAGGGCAAAAGCAAGAACAAATCAGCAACAGCAAATGCAGTACTCATAGGTATAGTGAAGACATTGGGGAAATTCTTTGATGGGCTAAAGAGCACAATACACAGGAAGAAAGGCACTGAATCTACTCTTGAATTAAAGTAATTTGGGGTAAATCTCACAATCTTTCCCTCCAAATATACAAAATATGAGAAAAGTTTTCTTTTTAAACTTTCAAATTAGTAAGACTACACCTAGGGGTACAAATAAAAAAGCAGACTGTACAAACAAGCAGATATTGGGCAAAAATTCATTTCTGCTGAAATCAAGATGCTAATAAAATTTAGTATTTTACTATTTGAAATAAAACTCACTTAGACAGATTGACCCAGTACACAAATGCATATTAGGCTCCTACTATGTGTAGGCACTAGCTAGATAATGAATTAATAATACCAAGACTGATGTTTAATTAACAAGAAGAGCCTTATAGAAATAGTTGACACTCAAATTAATATCAGATATATTCATTTGACTAATGCTACTGCAATTACAGTTCATAGCTAATGGTATCACCGGCCTATTATCACAAAGCATTACCTCACTTCTAAAACTCATTTCCATGATAATTCATTGAAATCATCAAGAGAACACACTATCTTGATGGATTTTTACCTCCCAATGCTCTTCAAGAGAATGAACTCACCCTTATAAGAAAGCTTGTTATCCCAAATATCACCCATGCCTATTCTCTCTGCAATTCAGGTGAACAATGCATAGCAATTTCTGTACAATTTTGAAAGACACAGTGTCCCTTCCTGGCAACAGCAACTTGACTTAATTTTTAGTCACAATTCCCAAGAACTGGAAATGCAAATTAAAGTCAAGATGCAGATATTGCTGTAAAGGGCTGATCACCTGCAGATCCTGGGCCAATCTCAGTTCATCCATTCATTCAACAAGTATTCATTCTGTCTCCTCTACATAACTTTAGGCAAACAGTTCAGCCTTTCTGTACTTCTGTTTCCTTTCTGTAATTTGAAGATAATAATTTGATTTCTTATTAGATAAGTATGAAAAAATGGTAGAAAAGTCAGTTAGAATATAGTTGTTAGGTATTATTTCCTTCAGGTATCATGAAAATTAATGTGTTTTAAAAATTAACTCAGGTAGGAGAGCTATGAATCTCAAATGTAGCATTTAAATCAGGTTACTGAAAGGAGGAAGGAAAGAAATTAACATTTATTAAGTGTTAGTTATAAGCAGTCCTTGCTATATGCATTTCACAAAGAAAGTATTTCATTAAATCTTCACAACAATTCTTTGGGGGTTAGATATTTGTAGCCCAATATATATTAGGAGAATGAACTCAGAAAGTTATATAAGTTGTCCAAAACATTGCAATTGTAAAGCTCTTCACTGCACAGGAGTTATTTCCCATGCTACACAAGCACACACCCCAGAGATCGACTATTACGTCTTTTTAATTGCCTAATTTTGCTCCCAAGAAATAAGTACATAGTGAAGTGATAGATATGCCTAAAATAAATTATGAAGTCCATTTCAGTTTTGTCTCAACAATTTTGGAATTCTCTGCTAAATCACAGCATAACTAAATAACTTTTTAAGAACTTAAAGAAATTGAGAAAAATAATTAATTACTGAGCCCAATTATCATTTGAAGAGACTTCAAAAGGCATATTTTAAGATTTGCAAAGTTCCACTACTTTTAAAACAAAGCAGTAATTAGTGAAAATACTGCATCTTCTTGCAAAGGGAGACAGCAGAAATCTGCCTTGAATCAAAAGATATGCTATAGCACTTAAAATAATGCTATGTATACTTGAGATATTTGGTAAATTTAGGATTTCAGTAGGGAATACAATGACATCTCATTGAAATGAGTGAATCTTAGTGCTCAGAATTGGGGTATCGTGATTTTCAAAATAATATCTTAGGACAGATTTATAAATAGCATGTAACTTCCAAGTTACAGTACTTCGATTGCTGAAGAATAAGGTAGTAATGAAAAGCCATCCTTTCCTCCTATTGTATTGTACATCAGAGTGCTTTTCAGAGTCAGATTTGTATAAAGATGTTTAATGAAGTTGTTTGAAAATATTTTTCTGTTATAGCAATATATGATGAAATAAAGGCAAACTACAAAAGGGCAAAACTAAAAAAGACAATATATATTTGTATAATCTCCCCCAATATTTTTCTGTATGTATGCATGTGCATAGATATTAAATTTACATATGTATAGATTTTATGCAATATGAGGGTCTGAATAAATCCTACTGAGTTGGTCATTAAAAAACTATCAGTTGTGTACCTTCTACTATTCCCTTATATAATATTGGAAGCATATTTCCATTTCATCTGAAATTCTTCTAAAAAAAAGATACAGACTTTTAACAATTAAGTAAAAAATTTATAATGGGAGTACATACCTTAGTTTAACCTGCCTTTCCTATCTCAAAAAATAGTTAGGTTCTTTCCAATTTTCCAATGCTATAAGTATTACTAAAATGAGCACTTTGTGTAATCTTTCTATGGCCTCAGAGTTCTGGAAATCAATTACTCCTTCAGTGAGGGTAAATATTTTAAAGACCATTGAGAAACAAAGTAAAATTGCTTTCTAAAACACTGTAGCAACTATGCTACCACTGCAGTAAGATAATACTTGTCTCACTATATTAACTTCAATCCTGAGAATAATATTTAAAACACTTAATATAACTGGCAAAAATCATATTCTATTCTACTTTAAATTTGTGTAATGGGAAATTGAAATTTTTAACGTTATGAACACTTTTATCTTGTCTCATTCATGAAATGCTTAATCATATTTTTTGCCCAATTATCTTTTGGTCTATTTATGTGTTTTTTACACATTAAGGATATTATCATTAGTCAATTTATTGCTAATATTTTTCCAGTTTTAACTCAACATTTAATTTTGTAAATAAGTTTGCTTATACCATGTCTGCTGGTAAATGAGCTCAAACTTATTGTGGAAAAACTAAATTTCACTGCATTTACCTATGGAATTTGAATAATTTCTTCATCCTTGTAGACTTTATTTTTGTGTGAAGTAAACATCTATTTGCTTCAAATAACCAAGTTTCACAATGTAAATTGATACATGTTGTAAAGAGAGTTAAACCATAAATAATCCACAACCATAAGATAAAATAAACACTAATCAGTGATGTACTTAGTCCTCAGGTGATCATAGGGTTGTCTCCATCCTAATTCAACAGTTCAACTGCTATTCCTTTCAGATACCTGTTTTTCAACTGAGTAACTGTTTTATTACATGTTTCAGATATACAGCTCTTATTTTGGTAACTGCGTATACTACTTATGATCAACACCAAAAGTCCAGTTTTCAGCACTACACAATTGACACCTAATACCTATTTTACCCTCTGCTCATCTCCCTCCCACTCGAGTAACTATCATTCTACTGTCAGAGTCTAAGGTCTACTTTGGTTTCATTTTGCTTGTTTGTTTATTTCTCTATCTTCCATGTATGAGTGAGATCATATAGTATTTTCTTCATTTGATCTCCTTCACTTAGTATAATCCCCTCAAGAAAGAGCAATATTGTCCCAAATTATTATTCTGTCATTTCATATTTTTTTTTAAGTGGGACTAATATTTTCTTGTGTCATTTCAATTTTGTTGTGTCTTGGTGTGGATCTCTTTGGGTTTCTTATATTGGGACTCTCTGTGACTGATGTCTGTTTCTGTCTTCACAATAAGGAAGCCATTATTTCTTCAAATAATTTCCTGGTCCTTTCTCTGTTCTCCTTCCGGGACCTTTATAATTTTATTCCTTTTGATGATGCCCCATAAGTATTTTATTAAGTAATCTTAAGGACTCTTCACTTTTAAAAGTATTCTGTCATTTTGATTCTCTATTTTGCCTTCTAGCTCACTTATTTTTCCTTCAATCAGTCATGTTAGGGTGCCTCTGCTTTAGCTTTCATTTCTATTATTGTATTCTTCAATGGTGTAACTTCTATTTAAACCTTCCTTAAATTGTCTAGTTCACCTATTCTTCTCCCAAGTTTTAAACATCTTTATAACTAACTCTGAGTATTCCATCAGGTATTTTGCTTATCTCCTTTTCTCTAAGGTCTTTTCCTGGGGTTTTGTTCCACACTTCCATCTTTCTGAAACCCATTTGCCTGATTCTTTCTGTTTGCCTCTATGTATTAGGCAACCACACTACCTCTTCTGTATAATCTTGAAGGGTAAATTTTGTACAGATCATACCTCAAAGAGTTTTATACCAGTGTCTGCTGGCCACCCACTCTAGGTACCTAGGGAGCTGTTACTGTATGGGCTACACCTACCTACCTGTTATGTCAGGGAGCACATCTGCCCTGTTGGCTCAATTCAAACATGGCATGATGGCTGGACTAGGTACAGGCACATGGTGCGATCAGTAGGTAGAACTGTAGGCACAGCCTAATTCTAGCATCCTGCCACCATTCAGTGTGTAGGTGGAGCTATCAGTCTTCTCAGCTTGTGGCATCGTGCACTTGGGACCCAGGCCCCAGTAGCTGGATGCAAGGTGCTGTATGGGCCAGTGTGCAGCTGCTGGTGGCCTGGAGCAGGATGACTTAAGGGTCCATGTGGGGTCACAGGTGGCAGAGTTATGATGCACTTATCAGGTGCAGAGCTCTGGCATGTTCCCCTGGTGAGTGAAGATGTGACAGCAGGAGTTCCAGTAGGCTGGGGGGAGGAGAGTAATATGTCCTCTTCCACTATGGGGGTATGAAGAAGTTTGCAAGAGGTTGTCAAGTGGCATCCATACGTATTTCTAACCCGGAGATTATCCCTAACGGGCCTACCTCTCTGTCCAATACTGTAAAAGTGGTGAATGGAATCCCTTCAGCTTTAATTTGGGCAATTGGGGCAAGTGTTACTCTACTGAGTCCCTAAGCAAATGAATTTGCATTTGATGCCTTTAAGAGCAGGTTCTCCACTCCCTGAAACTCTTGGATCCTCCTGGACTTATTTCCCACCAGTCTTAATGTTGAGGCTCCAGAGACTTAGCTCCACCCAGCCAAACCCAAAGGCTGGGTGTCGGATGCCGGACACAACAGCCCCCCAACTCCCCAAAGAGAAAGTCCCACACCTTCACAGCCCTACTGACTAAATGCCTCACCCGTTGTTGCATTTCTTCCTTACTTCAGTCCTCTTACCGCTTCTCATATCCTCTGATCTAGTAGAAACTATTTATCTGACTCTCAGGTCTTTGTCCATGCAAATATTTCCCTAGGTAGTTATATATTTGTTATGTCTATGGATTGGAAAAGGTGACTCGGGTTCTTTCTACATGGGCATCTAGAAATGGAGCCTCAGTTGCTCCTTTATGATTACCACAACTTTATGATATATATTACATATCAAGTATTGTTAATCATACCTTTCCTTATGGTTACTCTTAATCTATAATATAAATATCATATTTCCTAAGATTTATACTTCCAGGTAAATTTACAATCACTTATCAGTTTTCTCAAATCCCGTTTTTATTTTAATAAAAATTCATAAAACTTGTTAACTTTTTTAAAAATTAAAATTTTGTAATATTGAATGTTCTTTTTAAATATACAATTTAATTTTTACTTATTTGATGTTTAAAAATTCAGTTCTATAACATTCTCTTTTCTTCAATTATATCCTGAACATGTCTTGTTGGGGTTACTGGAGACATTTAATGTTCCTGTTTTTTTTTTTTCTATTACAAATCAAATCATTTTCCCTCATTACAACTTACTGAAATAATCACTGATTCCTGATGTTTATGTCTTCATCTTGCATTCTGCTTTTGAAACTCTCCTCTTAAATTTATGAAAGCACTGTAGTTGATTCTTTTCAGGTTACATCAAAATTACCTAATATTAAAGTAAATGTAATTTTTATCTTTATTTCCAATACTAATTCCTAAACTTTGCATATTTTTCAGTACTCAGAATTTCTAGAGTAATACTAGCAGGAGATGACAATTAGATATTATCTTGCATGATCTTAACCTGAGTATGTTTTATTTTTCATTAACAATGGTTTTAAGATTTTAAAGACAATTTTAAAGGACAGTCTTTATCCTAAGAAAATTTTTTTGATTTCTAAAATTTAAATCAACCTTAATTTTATTGAATGTTTCTTAAGTAGCTCTTGAAATAATCTTGATCTTTCTTACTACATCTGCCAATACAGTAGACTTAATATTTTTCAATATTAAATCATCTTTACATACACAAGATAAACAACACTTGGAAGCATCAATACTTTATGATCATTTTACTATGCTTTAGAGAGTCAGAGGAAAGATTCATTTCTTTCATATTCATAAAAATTAAAAGGTGCATTACAGCCTAATGTCCCCTTTGAAGATCTTGTAACTTTTCTCCTCATGTTTTGCCACTAAGATAGTGAATTTCCTCTTTGTTCAATTTTGGAAATAAATGTTCCTAGAAACCATCTCATTTTCATAAATTCTTGACATTAGTATAATCATAACTAAATATTGTTATCTCCTCTGATGCTTTCTATGCATTCAGAGGAAATATGCCAAGTTATTTTTTTTGGGGGGGGGCAGGGGGAGTATGCAGGGAGCTATATTTCCTGCAATATCTTATCTTATTAATTCTAACATACCTGAATGTATCAATGTTCTGCTCTCATCATTACTTCCTTTCCCTTACTTTCCTTAGATTTGTTTTTTTTATTTTTTGCAGTAAATGTTTAATTCATTTATTTTTTTTATTTAAATGACTTTTTTCAAGATTTATTTATTTATTCATACAGAACTGGGGTACAGGCCAGAGATGCGGAGGGTGAGAGGATTCACCAGAGACAGAGTGGGGAGCAGAACAGGCAGATCCACGAAGTACACTGCTGAGGAGAGCAGTGAACGAGACAGGAGAAGGCTGCCACACCATGTGGATCTCCTCCAGGGCAGGCAGGAATTGAACTCATGCAGAAGTGGCTTAAGCTTCTTAGTGCTGTGCTTTAACCCGCTGCACCACCAGAGGACCTAATTCATTTATTTTTATCCTTACTTTAAAAATGAAAAGAGTGCCTTTAAGTGCATAACTGAGTAAAATTTATATCTGTATCTGTGAGTTTCTCACTTTCCTTATTTTCTAAATACTTTGTAAGTGTGGATTTCATTTCCTTTGTGATCAACTAGTTATGTAGGGTCAGTATCTGAGTTCTAAAGGATCTGTTTTTTATTGACAACATTTAATCTTTTCAAAACTACTATATTCTTCCTTCATACTAAACAATGTTGTGACGTTCATCAAACTCTTTACATTCACATTATTCTGTTTACATCATTTTCTTTTTTGTTTGGATTAGCTAGCAAAACAACAACAAAACAAAACAAACAACTGAAGTGTGATAACACCACTCACAAAAATTGTCTACCTGCTTTTATCCCTGTATTTCCAACAAATTCATTATATTTTCATTACTTGAGAAATGTTCACCTTCAACTGGGATTGTGCTTTTCCTCAGTATAAAAATATTTTCAATGTCATACTACATGCTTTTCTTTCGAAGTCAACTTTCCCTGAAATGAGTGTTGTCTACTATTTGTTTTTTGTCTTTGCCTTAGGACTTTCTCATTCTTCTTCTTATCATTGTCATCATCATCATCTTAATCTCTGTCATTTCATCTTACACGATCTTTTACAAGCAACCAGCAGGAAATTCTAACCACCTCACTAGTTCCCAAATTAACCACACTGGTTGCAGCTATCCAGCCTTCAACCTAACAGGTTTCTCTTACCTACCAGCCTTCGCCCCTATTCAAACAGGCAGTCATGTCCTCTTGCACACCCACACCTCACCTCACCATTTTTTTACTACGCAGACTCTCCTCCCCAATGACCTTGTTTCTTCCCTGTTTTGCCGAGTGCAACTGCTAAAGAGCCCCAGTGGCGTGTCTCTTCCCTTGGGCTGAGAGTATATTACTACTGGTACCTGGTGATAGGCAGTTGTTAGTCTCCTCTGTCTGATATTTGGTGTTACCTCCAGCCATCTTCTGCTGCTTAGGGTGCAGGATCCCTTCCTCACCAGTAGGACAAATATGATAAGAGCATGTCCCTACCACACACTGGTGCCCCCATCTTGGTCAGTTCTAGACAGAATAAGAGTACCTGTTGTTACTCTAAGGCACAATTACTATTTTCAAAAGGAGAAAGAGTGCTCCCACTCATTCCTCTCACCAGTAACCAGCACCAGGGACCTCTGCTTCTAAACTACATCAGGGAGTACAATTCCACAGTCTATGATTCAAGAATAGGAGCAGGCCACAGCCAGCGAACACTGCATCCAGCAGAGTAGTTCCTGCAGTAAAACATTAGCATGCATTCTGGGGAGCATGTGCCTGAGCGTGTACGTTTGAGACTACAGTTCATAACCAGCCATCACATGGAGAGTTGGAGAATCCGAAAATGGTGTGAAGTTCTTACTTTCGCCCAGCATCTGCTTGTTACATGACTTGGCCTTTAATGGGACACTTTTGAGTGAAAATCTCAGCAAAAATGTGGGAAATTATCAAAGCTCAGGAAACCCATAATTTTGTTGGGAAATACTACCTCTCAACAAATTTCCTCTTTTGAGGCTGAATAACAAAAACATAAATAAATTAAATAAAATAGATTAAGAAAAAGTGACCACACCCTAAGCAGCAGAAGATGGCTGGATGTGTTACAGGGTAGCCCAAAGTAGACTGGGCCGCCTGTCTGTGGAGCCTCACTCACGTGCTTACAATTCAGTTACACTGCAGGTACACACAAAAGGGTCAATAACGAGTTTATTTACAAAAGGGGAAAGGAATAGGAAACAACCCAGGGACAGAGCGAAGGATACAAAGTAATTGCAATACCTTATGGCTACACTGAGTCATGAGGTCAGGAGAGCTGCTTCCCAAGCAAGAAAGCGAGAGATGCAAGCGCGCCCTATTTATCCCTCAAATGTCCCAGAATTCATTCCTGCTAGCTCCGCCCTTGGGTCCTCGCAGTTCTCTCCCTGGTACTGCTGGGAGTTGTAGTTTCCAATCACTGGAATAGGGGGTAAGGGTCCAGAAAGCTGGAGTAGGGGGTGGAGTCCATAAGACTCTGCAGAGTTCCTTTAGGACATCCTTCCCCTTAACAGATGTAACACCTAATATTGGACAGATGAGACTGACAGCTGCCTGTCACCAGGTACCAGTAGTAATATACTCTCAGCCCAAGGGAAGAGAGACGACACTGGGGCTCTTTAGCAGTTGCACTCGGCAAAACAGGGAAGAAACAAGGTCATCGGGGAGGAGGAGTCTGCGTAGTAACAAAATGGTGAGGTGAGGCGTGGGTGTGCAAGAGGACATGACTACCTGTTTGAATAAGGGCGAAGGCTGGTAGGTAAGAGAAACCTGTTAGGTTGAAGGCTGGATAGCTGCAACCAGTGTGGTTAATTTGGGAACTAGTGAGGTGGTTAGAATTTCCTGCAGGTTGGGTGGCATGTCTGACTGGAGTAGGGAAGCAGGTGGTTAAGTCTTAGGCCCCTGTGAGAAGAAGCACATGAAATTTGAGGCTACAATACAGGGCAAAACATGGGGCAAGAACTAAGCATATTCCTCATTCAGATTAGTGACTTTCTATTTATATTATCACAGTCTATGTGGGTCCCCATATGTATTTCTCAATCAAACATCTAAAATTTAATGTAATAAGACTCCATGAATCTCACACTTGTTTGAGTATCAGTCCTGGGATTTGGGTTTAAATGTTGTCTTAGGTATTTTAGAAGGTATTTCATGTAAGCTATTTCCAAGACTATTGTCCGGATATTTTTAAATAAAGATGTTAAGGAAAATCATAGAAATATTGTTCCAACAGCTAGAGTAGTGAGATGACTATAAGAGGAAAAAGTTAGGAATTCATTGAGCGGTGTCCCTTTACCTCCTCACACCTTTACCCCTAACTCTGTAAAAGGTAAGAACCAATCTAGATATTTCCACAGTCCTCTTTCTCTGAAGTGACCATGATAATTTAAGAAAGACAGAAACATTTTATTTAGAATCTATAAATTCTAATGACCCAGAGTCATTACCTGTTTATATGTGTCCCCTAGAAATGAGCTCCTTTTCTTAACATAGAATGCCAAGCAAGTTCCTGGTACTTGAAATTTCCTTTTTTTTTTTAATTTACTTTATTTATTTATGCATACAAGAACTGGGGTGTAGGCTAGAGGTGTGTGGGGGAAGTGGGGGAAGGATATGAGAGTATTCCCCAGAGACAGAATGGGGTGCAGAACAGGTGGGTCTACTGAACAGCAGTGTCTACTGCTGAGGGGAGCAGCGGGAGAGACAGAAAGGTCTGCTGAGCCATGTGGGCCAGCTCCTGACCTGCTGCGGATTGAACTCATGTTGTAGTGACTGATGATAGTTTGAGAGCACTGAGACTTTAACCTCTGTGCCACCAGGTGTGGCTAACTCTGCAGGACCTCAAGTGCACCTGTCCGCCCTGGCTAAAGTTGTGCCTGGGTGAGCACACTCCCCAGTAAGGCCAACAAATTAGTCAGCAGAACACAGTGCACTCTGTCCTGCAAATAGCTGCAGCCCACTACTTTGTTTCAAGTAGAAGCTACAATAAGCCCCAGGAAGGGTACAAACATGCTCCCCACTCCCTGTTTGGGGCACATTTCCTGTTTTCTCCTGCAGCACAGACCCTATATATACTCATGGATGGTCCTAATAAAGAGACTTCCGACTCCAGACCCCAGGGTCCTGCTTCATTCTCTCACATCTCAGAGTCTCCTATGTTCGGGCGAATGTAGCAGTCAGTGCACCCCTCAGTGGGTTAGCAACAATCAGGGAGGCCCAGTACTTGAAATTTTTAACAAATGATTTTCAAATGAGTGAATACATGTAGCTGAGAAAGAGATATTTGGGGTAATTCTGAATCATGCCAAATATTTTCCTCACAAAGTCAGAATAGTCTAACAGTCGTCACTAACTAGCTGGCTATACCATTACTTATCTAACCAGCATCCACTGTGAACAGGGTCACTTTGTGACCCTGCAGAGTCTTTCTGTGGCACATTTTTTTTCACATGTAGTTAACCTTCCTGTCCACCCAAGCTGAGATCTGGAGGAGTTTAATTAGTCCCATTTTGGACTTAATGCCTTCACTTGGTCTCTTTTTGCAAGGATGCCCCTGATTTCAATCAGTGACTAGAAATGTCAGATGAAAAATGGCACAAATGTGAATTACGACAATAAAAGTTTATAAGCTACTAAAATAAAGTTATAGTACCTAAGAGCTGAGTCAACTGACAATGTTAAATGAAACATTTTACAACCAGTCCTGGGATAATGATAAAAAAAAAAAAAAAGGCACACAAAACATGAAGAAATATCTGCCAGGAAATGGGGCCACACTCAAGCTCAGGCCCCACAATTTTGTATGAACCTTTAAGGGGTAGAAGGAGGTGATAATCTAATGTTATGGAGTACCTCCTCTGTGTCCAACCCTTGACATCTATAATTTCTTCTCATAAAATTTCAGCAAGGGAGTGTTGTCATTTTGGGGGAAAAGTCAGCTGGGCAAATGTCCAACAACAAAATCACTAAATAATTGAGGAAATTTTTGACTTCAAACCCTTCTCTAAAGCCTTTTCTCTATATTCTTATAACCAAGTTTTTGTAAAAATTAACATCGACAGAACTAAGCAAATTTTAAGTTTCAAGACGCATCTGTGCAATTTGAAGTTAGTGTTTGTTCCATGCTATCAATTCAGGTGATGATTCTCTTTTCCATGATACTCACCATGTAAACTAACTACAAAGAGACTGTTAAATTATAGCTCAGTAAGGCATAAATACGAGACTAGCATGAAGATCAGCATTAGAAAGAAAACTGAGCATTAAAAATGATACTTAAGGAGCAATATAGAAGCATTACAAGGCTTTGAATAAGTGATGTGGCAATTGTATTTCAATCACAAAATGTACATTGTTACTTGTGAGTTTCCACTCCCGTTCTCTAACTTTTCTAGTGTGACATCCTCTTGTTACCCCACAGGCCATAATGCCGAGTCATTTACTTCTCATTTGCATCCCTCCCCCCCCCCCCCGCAGTCTCCCCAAAGACAGGTAAAGCAAGCTGCAATGCCCAGGGTATCTGGTGTCTCTGATAGGCTGATATTGCTGTAATTTCTTAGATATATTGTGTTTTACTTCTAGAGATCTTAGAAAAATTTATATTCTTCTCCCTCATCTCACTGTTATAATATAAAGATAGTCTTTGCAATTACTTATTATGGAGCAAATTCATGCTCCAAGAAGAATTAATGTCATGTTAATTCTGAGGCTTTGCATACTCTGTGCAAACTCCTCTTACTCTAGGCAGAGAAACACAGTGATAAAATGGTATAATCGTGTGACATGCAAAGTACTGATGTGAAATGAAAAGGACAGAAATATGATTGGGATAATAATTCAAGAGATATAAGAAAACAGGACTGTCTGAACAGATTGAGGAGGATGGTTTAGTTCTTCCTGGAAATAAGTGCAATCCATTCTCTCCTGACCTTAACCTCTACCCCAACATTCCCCAACCAAGTACAATTAAATGTTTATTTCCTATACACGCACACATGCACACACACACACACAGAGGGTTACACAATACCCGACAGTCAGAGAAAGAAACATTCAGTGAAACTATTCATGTAAATATCAGATGAAGGCATTATGTCAATATAGCAATAAAAACATAAATTTATATTGTAATGAAACACAAATTAAGAAAATGGGGAGTGGAACTTACAAAATAGCTTTAAACTCAATACCAACCATCATTTATAGGTCCAAGACTAGCTAATTTTCATGGTTGATCCATAATAATAGTCATTGGAAAGTTAAATGACAGAAGAGAAACAGCTTTAAATGGGAAGTGGCACAATTAATCACAGCTGTCATACTTATGCACTTGCTGACTATCAACCTTGAACAGAGCATTTAATTCAAATCCCATTTAGAAGTGTGCACTGTCAAGGGAGAGGCCAGGAACCATTTTCTAGTTCAAGAAGCAGCCTACCATCAGTGCACCAAAGATGGCACTGAAGATCCAGTCTGCCTGGACAGAGACTGACTGCTTGGCTCCATAGTCCTCACCACCACTCCTCTAAGCAAAACAAGGAAGAGCCGAAAACCTTGGTATCTGACTACTCAAAGATAATCAGTTCCTGTCATAATATAAATGGTTTTCTGGAACTATTCTGCCCAATCAAAATGGCAAATGAATTTAAATCCTCTGCAAAAACACACTTTCCCTTTTAAACAACCCTTTAAACATTTTCTAATTCTGTGTGTGTGTGTAATATGTTTTAAAGTACTGCATAAAAATAAGTGTTGCATATATGGTACGTACCTCATTTGAGGAAATATTGAGTATGTATGTAGAGATAAGATGGCATAGATGTATAGATAGATACTGACATGGAAATACAGAGTTCTAGCAAATATCTAAAGCAAAACAAAGCTTAAGAGTAAGTTGAAAGCAATTCCCTTGAATCATATATTCTCAGTTTGACATAGGAAGTGAAGAACCCTTTCTAATGGGTGTTAAATTTGAAGGAATTACTCATCAGGTTAAAAGAACATTTTCAAGTCAACCAGAGCTGGCAAATAGGGCAAATATATCATTAATATATGGTAATAGAAGATTTGCTAAGGCTATCAAAATAATGTAATATCATGTGCCTACATATACAATCGTACTAATCTTACAGTAAACTTGTGTGGCAGGCTATCTCATATGGTTTGTTCACAAGGCAAACAATTTTTTATTCATTTAATGTACATGCACTGAACATTTGCTACATACCAGGAACTGTTCTAGATAGTAAAATTGTAGGATGAATAAGGCAAACAGGGTTCTTGAAAACTCACAGCAAAATCAGGGTAATTTTCACAGCTCAGTTCTTCTAACACCTAGCTTATGCTTTTTTGACCTTCAAAATATTTGGGGTTCTTTGCTTATCACTTTACTATTAATTGCAGAATTAAATAAATTTTGAGAGTGAGTTTCAGATGAGCTTTTAGGCTTTGTAGATATTATTGAAGCAGATTAGGCTCTATGAATTGTGGAATGATAAAATATTCACAGGAACTTGCAATTCTGCAGTTGAGTAACAATTACATTTTCTCCAAACAGGCAATTGGTTTCCAAACACATTAAACAAAGGCAATTTAGAAAACTTCTTCTTCTTCTTGGCATCATTAACGTTGTTGAACACCCTGGGACTCTGGAGTATTTCGCAAAGGTAAGTGTGTGGTAAGATGAACAATTTCTGAGCCCATGAAATATTGATCTGGGAGTCATCACCGAGCCAATGGGAATCCTGTATGTCATGATTGGACAAATTACCATATTAGAGAAATTTAACGGATTACTCAGAGCAACAAATTTCAATTCAGACTTCTCCTTTTGCATCGATCCCTGTAATAAAATAGTGCTTTACTCAATTTCAAAATACGTCCTAAAACAAGATTTTTTTCCCTTGTACTTTATAGAACCACTTTGGAATTAGAAATACCATGTTGATAATAAGAATGAATGAATCATTACCATTAAAAGCAAATATCATTAAACAAATAGCTAGAAATCTAATGATGCTTAAGATTTGGATTCCATTCAAGGTCTTTAAATCAGCAGTGACCATTTCAAGGTCAATAACAAATTGTGTGAAATCATTTAGCCAGTCACCTGAGGCCATTTCATGACTTAATATGTGTCATCTCCCTTCCTTCATTGCCAGCCTACTTCTCTCTCACTGATTTATTCTTGGATGGCTGTGTGCTTTTCAGTAACATGTGTAACTTCTCTGAGCTTGTTTTCATAAACATAAAATACAAGAGATAATAACAACATCTTAAAGATTTCAGCAAAAGGAATTTTGATAAAGGGCCAAGTACAGGGTCTGCCAATAACTAAATGGTTCTTCATTTTCCTTCCCTCCATTCATTTATCTGCCCAGCCCTACATTATCCAATCCACTGTCACTTCTCCCTTGCCTTTCATTCATTTATAAATCTCTCTGGGACACTGACCATGTGTTATGTACCACAATAAAAGTCAGTAAGCCAATAAATGCTTAGGGTTATCTGTACCCCTGCTCTCTTGACAATTATGGGTCGGTGTGAGTGAGATATACTTAAACCTCAGCCAGGGAAGAATTGATGGCAAAAATCAAAAGTCTCAGTGGCTCTCTAAATGTTTACCATCCCCAGCACATCAGTTTTTCAATGGACCCTCCTCCACAATTTATAATTTCCTGAAATGTCAGTCATACTCTTAGATTGAAAACCAAGTAGAAAATCAGCAAGACATACAGTAGGAGCCAGTAAGAATATGCTGAGCTTTGGATCAAAACAGTGAGCAACAGTCACTTCCAGACAACACCCACCTATCAGTTCTCATAAACCTATGCTTTTTTTCAATTTTACGTTTTCTCCCACTGTAAAATTTGACCTGCATCTTTCATGAAGTAGCTTGAAAGTCAACCTCTAGAGCAGTCCTGGAATAACTTGTCTACACAAACTCCAGCAAAATGTTTACACTTGCTAAACCTTGGTTCCCTCATTTGTAAAATGGAAACAGCAAGAATAGTAACTGTGTCCTTGGATTGTTGTAAGGGTGTGAAGATGCTCAAGAACCATGATGGTGATGATGATAACTTTAGAGCCTGCCTTCCTTGTTTTTATTCTCCTCCTACACTCATTTTAAGGTCTGATCAAAATGCTTACAATTATCGACTGAATTCAGATAGAACTAACACCAGGGGGCTATTAGCTCAGGGATTCATTCACTCATTCATGAACTCATCCATTCAATGAACATACTAAGTATTACTCCAGGCACTAAAAGACTAGAATTGAAGAAAGCAGAGTACCAGTTCACAAGGGGTTAACATCAAAGTATTCATATTAAAATACTGAAGTGTGTTTCTTTGTGATTGTTGAGTGAGTTACTATGAAGAAGGAAGGGCGGAGTGGAGTTCTGACAAGACCAGAAACTAGAGAAACCAAAGGTGAAAAGATACCTGACAGATACCTTAGTATTTATTTAATAAGTAAATAAATCTAATAATTACTAAATTGTCTCCATCTCCCATATATTTTCTTTTCTCTTGCTTGATTTTTGAAGGAAGAAAAAAAGGATATCTCAAAAATATTTTTTAAATAAGAAAAATTAATTTTTCATGTGCTTAACACTTCTGTCTTAAGTAGCATGCTAGCCACTCACAAATAACTTCATTTAACCACACTATCCTGTTAAATAAATCTTCTCACTCTGCTTTACAAATAAAAAATTAAAGTGGAAATCTGGATAAGTAAACTGGATAGGTAAGTAAACTGACTAATTCCACACAACTAGGATTCAAGCCCAGTTGTTTGTCTGAAAGCCCACACACATTCTCCCACACTGTGTAGCTGCTAGCTGCCACAGAGAAGCACTCTACTCTGATACCACCTTAACTCTGGTGGGTAGGTAGGGAATCAGTTAAAGAAACTACACTCCACTACTTCTTGGTCAGCCAAACCACAGAAAAAAAACTGGACATCACATTTCAGAAGAAGAGTCTGGAAAACTTGTCTGCAGCAATAACTAGAACCAACTACATTAGTGCAAAGGCACATCCTGACTGGGCAGCTGTTTGCCCCCTTCTACCAAGTTAGAGTTAGGCAAGAAATGGTTTGCTGTCAAAGGCTGTATGATCCATACCTGCATTTGGGAGGGCTTGATTCCAGTTATTCTATACTGATTATTACTGCCAAACACTATAAACAATAATTAGGCAAAGAAATAGGAGAAAACAGTTTTCCCAGGGAAAGTACTACTGAAACATTATTTATGAGTCAGGTAGTGTTTGATCTTAATACACTTACAATCACAATCCAATTTTTCCCAAACCCAAAGGCATTCAGAGCCAGATAATTATGATAAATCTATCAAGAACAGGAGGTATTTCATGCTAATTTGACCTCAAGAATCTAAGGACAGTGGATTAATTCTGAAACAGCATCTTCACCAATGCACACGTGGTATTAGTTATATCTTAGCACTAGAGGGCATCCCCACCACCAAGAAGCAACCAAGTCTTGTCAGGGTGCCGAGGATATCAGCTGAGCACAATTAGTGATTACCAAAGAATGTAAAGTCAGACTTTATTTTCATTTATACCAAAAAAAATTTTTTTTAAAAATTTATTTTCATTTATACCAAAAAAAAATTAAAAACAAAATTGCATCTCTCTGCCTCTATCTATATTAGTCCTCTTCAATGAAATCTGAAATCAAGCAGTGGTGGCATGCTGCTATACTCAGGGCTCTCTAGGTGGAGGTGAAGGAAGTAGGAAGGTTGAAATTGAAACATCTTTTCCTTGCTGAAAAATATTAAACACTAGAATGCTAAAATAAAAAGATAGGAGAGCAATTCTAGGGGCTGAAGGGTATTTCTTTTTTATAATATCACTGTCCCTCCAATATTGTAAAATACATCTTATAAAATTGATATCATGGCACAGGTTTTTCGATGATACCAGTTAATCTTGTGTGCATAACCTGTAACGAACATTTCAGGTGCCAGAAATGAGAGACAAATGGCCAGTCATTCAAGTTGTACTTTTCTATTACAAATTTTGGCAATATTTTGAAAAGAAAGAGAAGGTTAAAAATTAACTTGAAAACCTCCACAGTCAAAAATAGATGTCTGGCCCCAAAGTATTATGTGTATTTGATAAAATTAAACTTATATTCCATACTCATTCGTTCACTCAACAAATATTTATTGGACACTGGCTATGTGCCAGGCAGTGGTCAAGCAGTGAATAAAGCAATTTGAAATCCCAATCCTCCTGGAGCTTACTCAGAAGCATTCAGAAAAATAACTCTGTCTTTAGAGGCAGAGAGCTGTAGAAAGGACCAGGATTCAGAACTAGAAAGTTCAGGTTCTAAACTCAGGCTCCCTCTGCCCCGGTATGGGCACAGGTGATTTGGTGAAGAATGAGTAGAAATGTGCACATACAGAAAAAAATTAAACTGTCAAAAAAAAAGTTAAATTGGAAAAAAAATAAAAATGAACCCGAGCTCTGCTAACTACTGTTCTCTGTAAAGCCTAAGCAAGTACTTTATTTTAGATGATCCATTTACTGATCTAGGAAATGGAATATTCTATCATTCTAGTGTTGTAGTAGCATTGTTGAGAATTCAGTGAGTCAGGTGAATAGAGTGCCACACAGGGACTCGAGGTTAGAGACACTCATGAAAGGCAAGGTTAGCTTGTATTGGGGCTGGTGCAGTGTATTCATGGATGTTATCTTCGACAATGGCGCTTTCCTCATAGCACTGAACTTTTAAATCTTCAGTGTGTCCAAGTAACTTTGTGTCCTGGCTGCCCTGGACTCTGGAGTGTTGAAAGGGTTTTAGGCTTCCCGGTCTCTGTCAGTCCCACAGTAGGCTGTAAATAGAACACCATCTACAGGTCCTTAGGAGACTCCTTCACAGGTACTGAACTGCCTGTGGTGCTTTTATGAAGACTGTTCTGGAGAGCAGCGCTCTTAAATAATCAGCACTGTTGTGCCGGTATCTCTGGGCCCATCATGAAGGTGCGAAAGCACATGATTTATCAAGTCATCACACATGGTCTTAAAAAAAGTTTTCTTTCTTTCTTTTTTAGATATTGTAATCTAAATCATTTTAATGTCCAGAACATCAGTGGAAGTAATCTTGAAGAAACACTTCCTCTCCATGAAAAGTCTCTGAAATTTTATGGCAGTACACAGGAATGTTCTTCACGTATTGATCTTTGGGAGACAGCCCTATGAAACTGTATTTGCCTCCACCTGTTTTATGAGCAAAGTATTCATTGTTTTCTTCAGCTGAACACTTTATGCATTTTAGTTTAAGGACTAATATGTAAAGGAGTGTATTCATGCATATTATCTATGTACTTTATTTACAAAGACTAATGATGACTCCTCTAGTAAATTACTATGCTTTCATATCATTATAGTTAGACTTTAAGATCATTTCAAAGCCTAGGTGACTTTTCTGTGACAATAAACTACAATTCTCTCTACATCACAATATTTCAGTTTTTTCCTTTTTTTTTTTTTACAACATTTCAGCTAGTAAAAGCAACACATGGTATCTTTTAAAGTTCTAATGTGCAATTAGACTAGTGTTCCTTTCAATACATTTTTGGAGCATTTTATATGACAGCATTGTGGTCATAGCCTATCTGTGTCTGAGTAAATAAAAAATCTATGTGTGATTTTACTATAGTTGATCTTGACTTTATGAGATCAAGATATGAATTGAGGAAGGTAATTTTCTGAATTGTAAAGCAGCATTAAAAAATAGATGCTTACAAAATTAAAAAAATTTAAAGAGATCCTGTATAAAGAGAACAGCCGCAGACTGATGTTATAAAATAAATGTTAATGGCATTACTAATGAGATTAAAAGAAGGAATTTAAGGAAGGTTAATCTGACAAGTAATCAGATTGATAGAGACGCTAACAGGGATTCACCAGCCCCAATGACATCTTTTGCTTTCCACTGCAGCCAATTCAGATGCTTCAAAATATGATCATCCAGAAGAGATTCATCTCAGATAAGTAAAGAAACTCATTTTTTTAAAAAAGTCAAATAAAACTAATGTCCCACACTTTTCATTTTGGCTGAGGATCAGCTCCATGGACCCTTTGCCCAAACTTTGCTTCAGGAACCAGTGGTTTTCCCAAACACATCATTCCCTTACCACCCACCCCTCCTTTCCAGGACAGTTCATGCTGGATTGAAGAGGTGGGCTTATCAACTGATTGCAAATGATTCTGCAATTAAGCACCTCCCTGGTGTATACATAAAATATTTTAGATCTGTAGAATAAAAGATGTATTCATCTTGATTAGATATGATATGCATGTTTAATTGCAAAAAAAGCAGCTGTAAAGTACCAGGTGTTTCTCTTACTTAAACTATTTTTTGTTTCTCTACAGGACAAGTGAAAAGATTAGCTCTTATAGGCATTAATTCTTGCCCTCTAACTTTTCAAATCCTTTTTCTTTATGACAAAAGAGTGAGGATGATCCTGGATAGACCCTGGAAGCTCTCTTCCTGAAAGAAGGTTAAATGCCAGATTTGCAATTTGGGTTTAATAAACACCCTACAGATCAAAAGCCTAATAAAACCTCACCTCCATACAGTGAGAAGCTTTAACAGTGTCTCTCACTGTTTGAGTAAGTCTGCTTTATTTTATATTTATTTTTACTTTCAAATCGGCCTTCATTTCCTTAGTTCCTAAGTCATAATAGAAAAAAAAAAAAAAAAAGCTCTCATTATGCTTTCACTAGTCCCTAGAGCTCAAAAAAGAGCTCCAGAGTTCTAAGGTTGACCCAAACCAAAGCCCGGAAATGCTTAGCATTCTCACATTGGGGTGGATATTCAGCTTAGCTAAACTGCAGGATACACATGCTTCCATCCAAAACAGGATGCGCTCACACAGCAGCTTCTCTAGTGCCTAGCAACATTATCACTGAGCACCTGGAATAGTTTAGGCATTAAGTGTAATTGGTTTTGCTTTACATAAATCTGTAGCTTTGTAAATAAGTGGAACATTTCAGCTTCCATATAACACCAATTAACTGAAAGGGATGCGCTGTTTGCAGAAGCGTGCTGGGCTCTGGACGGTATTTCTCCCTTAATCTGTTTGGTGGCAGGCAGAGCTCCGTGTCCCGCAGTGTCCCACCTACTCCAGTCACTTGGTGCCCAGGGCCGGTACCCAGACACTCATTTGCTCCATTTCTAAGTTACAGAAGAGTGGGACAGTGACGTCTCCCTTAAGAAGTGCCTCCTGTGCTGTTTCTGTCCATGACACAGGAGACAAAGGCAGGTATCCTCTGCCCCTCGGAGGACAGGTCAGAACCCAGCTGAGCCTGCACACGACCGACAATGCCATCTCTTTCCTGTCCCTTTTTTTCTCGTCACACTTCAAGCCAAGGCAGCAAGAAGCCACTGCATTGCGCCCTAACAAAAAAAATTAAGAAATCTCTGTCCTGTTGGTGAAAATGTTCCAGCAGGATGGCACTCAGAGATCTGCTACTGTAAGTGAGTGCTTTTTCTGGAGCTCCTTGGCCATCTCCCGTGTTCTCCCTCTACTTGCCTTAATCCCTCGCCTCTCAGTACTTTCAGGCAATCTTCACTCATAGCATTCATTCACCAGGCCAATCTTTAATTCTTTGGGTCTCTAAACGTATTTTATCACCTAGCACAGTACCAGTATCACCCCAAGAGAGTTTGTGATTCCAAAATGTTCACTATCAATATTGTATGGTTTACAAGTTGGAGGAGAGTGAGAATAATCCCTTCTGAGAGACGTCAGGACAGCGTATTCTAGGAGAACAATGTGAGTATTAGTCCTCTCAACCAGTCTGGCATCAGGCATGTAGCCCTTCTGTGGCTGGGGTTGCCGCATGGTTCCTACTCACAAGCACAGGAGAAAAGCCCTCAAATAAAATCAACGGCCAAGTGATGACAGCACGCAGGTGCTGCTGAAATGCAGGTCTGCGTTGTGGAGAGCAGAGACATGAAAAGAACCACTGATAATAGCAGCTCATGTCTCTGTCACCCTTTACAGTTTACAAGTCGCTGTCACACATATCACCACATTTGATTAGCACCCCTCCCCAGGGGAGGTAGGCACGTTTTGGCAAGCCCATGTTGTGAAAAATTGCAGCTCTGAGACATTCAATGATTTATCAAGAGTCACACAGACAGGAGATGGCACAGACAGGACTTGAACCTTGGTCTGGCTATCTCTGAAATGCTGACTCTTCTATACACATTCATGCCGTGACAACAGTTCACCACGTAGGCAACGCCACTCTCTGCACCATACAGACAGGTACAGGAGTGAGAGGAAAGACCCTGACGGGGTGAGAGACTGTCAACAGTGAACAACCACTTTTCCAACATGCACTGCCTCATGTAGCCCCACTGAAAAGATGTTCCCAGACTGATCACATTGTGGGGGAACAGTCAAAATGTGCTCTCCTTTTCCTGGGTGTGCTACAGACCATTCCAAATTGCCTTAGAAAAGAGTATCTTTTGAAAAACAAATTTGCCCTAAGAGAACTAATAACTATGAACACGCCTGTGGTACCTGCTAAATATGAGACATTGTTCTACATGTTTTAGAAACATTCACTCATTTAATCATTAACAAGAACCCTATGATCTAAGAACGCTTGTTAACCGCACTTTATAGATATGAGAGATGAAGCATAGAGGAGTTAATAAAAAGTCTACATGTGGACAATATGAACAAAATCAACATTTGGACCCAAAGCCTGTCTACAAAATTCAGAGAATTTGCCCTTTTTTTTTTTTTAGATTTATTTATTTATGTATATAGAACTGGGGTACAGGCCAGAGGCCAGAGGTGCAGGGATGGTGAGAGGATTCACCAGAGACAGAGTGAGGAGCAGAACAAACTACACTGCTGAGGGAAGCAGTGGGTGAGACAGGAGAAGTCTGCTGCACCATGTGGATCAGCTCCTGAGTGGGGGATTGAACTCGCGCTGAAGCAGCTGCAGGTAGCTTGTAGTGCTGCACTCTAACTCACTGTGCCACCAGGGAGGACCTGAATTTGCCCTCTTTCTATAACTGACTCTCAGTGTGACTGTTGCTGTAAATAGATATTTCAATATTCTCAGAGGGACTCCAAAGAAGACAAAGTCCAGTTCCCCAGTCCTGCTCCTCCCATAAGTGTGAAACCATCAAAGATCATCAAAATGCTGATTAGTCTCACTTTCTAGGTCTCACTCTGCCTAATCTTTCCCTGTGTCCCACTAAGTTTGTCCACAGTAGAGTGGATGCTATTTGACAAACAATATTGTTTTCCCTGTTGATGCACTGTCACTAGGCCAATGAGAGACCTCATTAAGTATTAAATAATGATATCACCCAAAACCTAATCTATCATCCATCTCAAGCAGGTTTGAATCCACTCACTGGCTAATAATCAGTTGTTTCATAAGCTTACTGAACTGCAAGTAACCAAATCTCACAATAGATTCGTGAGTCAGTAGCTTATGGCAAATCTCAGTTGCCATTGTCAGCACAGTAGAAGCAACCTGGGTAGTTCTCATTTTTTTTTTTCCCAAAATAATCTCCTGTGGGCCCTCCCACATGGCTCAGCGGGTTAAAGCACAGTACTGAGAAGCTAAAGCCACTTCAACATGAGTTCGACCCCCAACCCGGAGGTGATCCACATGGTGCAGCAGAACTCTCCTGACCTGCCTGCTGCTCCCCTCAGCAGTGTACTTGTCAATAGGCCTGTTCTGCTCCCTACTCTGTCTCTGGGGAATCCTCTCACTGCCCCTGCACTCTGGCCTGTACCCCAGTTCTGTATGCATAAATAAATAAATCTTTTTAAAAAATAATAATCTCTTGAAATTAAATGAGAGACTGGAGAGGACATGCTGAACTCTAAAAACAAGAGAATGAGCTTTCTATCTGAAATGCTGGAAGTGTGAGCTTCAACAGCAAGAGCAGAAAGAGGCCATCTGGAAGCAGTGACTTCCCATTTTGGCACAATGCACTGCACTTAGTAGGTGCCTTGTTTCACATGAATTAACTGAAACTTCTTTCAGGAAATCAGAATATTTTCTGTCACCCCCACCACCGCCACCACCAAGCCGCCTTAGCACAACTGAAACCTCTCTAACCAGTTTCCACAATGTCTCCAAAAATGCAGGCGTCTGCTTCTCATGCAGCTTGTTCGGTTCTGCCTTATTCCACCGCAGTCAACCGTGCCTGAAAGACAGGAACAAACAAGATGGACAAGTGTGGCAGTGAATGAACCATTTTACTGCAATTAGAAGTTCACGGGGAATAAATTATCCTCTAGTTCAAGCTGTCCAGCAGTAATTCTCATTAATAATAACACTTTAACAACAGTCTGCTTCCCACAACGACAGTGAGTGCTAGAAACTTTATCATTACTCCTGAAGCAGGAGTCACATCCCAGACGGCCAGCCCAGACTGCCATATGCGGCCCACAAGCGAAGGCTTAAATTACAAAGAAGCTTGAATGCATAACTGCCCATGAAGTTCACTGGCTAGATGAGCAGGTAGGAAAAACCCCAGGGTCCCTCTCCTTCCAGCTTTCTCTCCTAATTCATGTGCAATTGTAAATGATTTTTCACATTAATGAGTAAATCTAACCATCTACTTTCTTCATCAGGGACAGCTCTTTCACCATGGTGTCCTTGTTTCTTACACACAAGAAAATGGGGCCTATGAAGGCAAAGATTTCTGTGGAGAAATATACAGATGGATGGACTGATGATAGAGAGAGAGAGAAACAGGTAGAAGCTGACTATTACTTGGGAACCTTTGTTCCTCTTCATGTTGCCTCTTCTACATGGGCTACTGTATACTTTTGGTGCAGTTTGATACCTATATTCAAAGGCAAGTGTCTTCAAAAAGAAGCAGAGCCTGGCAGAAGTCCTCCTGTCCTTATGACCTAGCCTCGAGGGCTTCAGACTATCACCTCCACTGATGCTCTCTGCTGAGGCACTCAGAAAGTTCCTTCTAGATGTGAAAAGAGGGGAATTAGGCTCCATGTTTTCCTGAGAAGTAACAAGATTATACAAACTCACCTGGGAACAGAAATGTTGCTGTAGACATTCTACGTTCAGAGATGAACAGGTATCTGTTAAACAAAGAAAGGGGTAGTGGCAGGAACATTTTGGGTAGTGTTAGGAAGCTGTCTAAGCGAATACCAGCGTGTGAAGCAGCACAATTTATTCTGAGAGCTGTGAGTCACTTGGACTTTTGACTGGAGCGGCTGTTTAGAGCACAAGTTTCAAGGACAGAATAATATGACAGATTTGTGTTTCAAAAAGAAACTCAGTCAAAAATGCAGGGGATAAATTGGCAGGGACTAGACAAGAGTTAGCCCCCTGAGGTGACTAGCTGACAGTGAATACTGGTAAGAGATAATGAGGTCTGGATTGAGAGTGGTACCACTGGCAGTGGAGAAGAGGGAAAAAACAGAGGATATCCAAAAGCAGGATAATAGAAAGACGCCATTTACTGAGCGTCCACTGTGCATTTAATTATCTATGTAACTTTTACAATAGCTCTGTGGTCTTGGAATTACTACTGTCTTTGTTTTATACAGAAGAATACTAAGGCACTTTTCCCCTTTCCTCCTTTTCCCCACAACTAGAACTAAGATTCAGAATCAATGCTGAAGCCCATGCAGCTTACTGCTAAGTTACATGACTTGTGTTGGTGGTGACAACAAAGGCAAAGGATTCCAGGACCATTGCCAATTTCTGACTGAAGACACAATGGACTCCAGGGAGCTGTGAGAGCTTTGCCTATGGGTGTGGAGTGGTGTGGTATGATGTGCTAACAACGCCTGGAGGGGGGAAATCCTATACCTCTAAAACACATACAATGTTACCTCAATTAGTAATAAGGAAGGATGTGACTGTTAACACCACTTAACTAGATAAAGAAATTCAGTAGCATGAGGAAAAGGCATACTGTAAAGACAGCAAACGTCTTCGTAAATCATGAATTTGAGATGTCTGTGGGAGAGAAAATGGAGATTTCTAACATCCTACTGGTGATCTCTGCAGGCCACAAAGGGTTTTGTTCATGTAAAAATGAAGTAAGAGTCATTAAGTGTTTATACTTGAAAGGTGTCTTGAGAAAAACTAGTCAGATTTTTCCTTTGTAAATAAGGAAATCTAGGCCCAACCTGTGCATACACAGATACCTATCAGGCTGGTAAAACTTCCAGGACTCTAATCAGAGTCTAGCTCAGCAGAATATGTATTCTCCAAAGAATTATCAGGAAAGAGAAAAGTGTCCATTGTCAAACACTAGATTTAACCAGCAATATAGTTTGAGATCTTCAGGACCAATCAGAAGCCACACTTTGAACAGTGGGAATCAGTTTGCTCCCAGAGTTTTAAAAATTGCTCTCAGATACTACTCTCCATACTCTAGACTCTGGAATTGCTCTGAGTTTTTAAAATTAATTTGGGCATATGATCCTTTACTCAGATAAGTCTTCTCACCACTGGTCATCTTCCCTTAAGCACTTTGTAAATGCAGGCAGGGTGGAAAATAGATTATTTGAAATCAGATAGGACTGAATATGAAATAAGTCTCCAATGTGAAGTAACTGAGCACCCTTTGACATGTTATTTAATCTCTCTGAGTTTAGTTTCCACATCTGCAAAATTGGATAAAAATATATTCTTCACTGTACTGTGGGTATCAACATACATAATGCATGTGACACAGACCCTGAGACACAAAAACAGTCAATACGAATTAGCCAACTATTCTTTCATTCTTTTCTTTAATCGGCAAATATTTATTGGATAGCTTCCCTACTCCAAAAACCATTCAAAGACACATGTTAATATGTTTCTCACCATTTCAAGCAAGCAAATTTTTTTTCTATTAATTTTACTGCAAATATTTATTCACTAATACCAATCACCTGGATACTACACCCTAAATGCTTACAACTTGAGGACTAGAAAAATGGAGATGCAGAAATCTCATTTATCAGAACAAAATGTCCCTGATGATTCATCATAACAAGTCTTCATTTCATAGAATTTGGAATTTCTCCAGACACACAATTAACAATTCTCTTCTTTTTGGTATTCATAATTGAATTATAAAATGGAGTTAGAGCTTCACACAAATAATTGCTATGCAAGATGGAAAGAATGGGAGTGGTTAAATTTACATGCAGTGTGACTAGGCCATAGGTTACCCAAATTAAATATTAGATATAGGTGAGTCTAGGAGGCTGTTTCCAAATAACATTATCATTTGAATCCGTGCACTCAGTAGACTGTCTTTACTAGTGTGGTGGCCTTCACCCAATCTGTTGAGGGTCTGAATAGAAAGTAGAGAAAGGGAAGATCCACCCACTTCCTGTCTGCCTACTTGAATGGGGATACTAGGGCCCCTGGTCTCCTGGCCTAGCACCAAGAATTGCATCTACACTCCCCCAGTGCTCACTCTTGCACTGGAATGATGCCCCTGGCTTTTCTGGGTTTCTAATTTACAGGCAACTGGTCAAGAGACATCTCAACTCCCAGAGTTAAATGAGTTAGTTTTCCTAAAAAATTTCCAGATATATATCCTAGTGATTCCTATTCTCTGGAGAATTCTGACTAGTACAGATTTTTGTGCCAAGTAGTCAAGTAGTAGTAAAGGAACAGAATGGTAAGGATGAATTTCTGGAATATACTCTCTACTGTGATTAGATTGTAAAATATTAATGATTCCACTTCCAGTAGTAAGGAAAGCTCTGAGAGCTTATGGCATGCTCTAGTGACAGAGGTACACAAAACATTTGCATTTGGTACTCCTATTCACTCCCTTGAAGTTATATAACTGTATGACACTGTATGCTTTGTTGGTATTTATGAGAAGCTAGTGAATGTAATGGCAGTGACTGGTTACTTCTAATGTTGACAGATGAAGTGGTACAAGAAAAGGATGAACTCAGGGGTTCATATTCAGGGGTACTGCATAAGTGACCTAAAAGTTTCATTGTTTGCCCTGAAAGAGATCTTCATCTCCTGTAGCTGCAGAACTGAAATTTCCAAACTAAAGTGCAGACCTATGTGACTGGATGAATTATATTGCAATTTAAAATCCCAGCCTCACATGGGATCACCTGTTAAAAATGAATATCTATGACTGTGATCAAAGGAAGACCATTGTGAAGTTAGGGATGTAAAGCCCCTAGTTCTGAGTAGTCTTTGTCATTGGAAGAGGTCTTTCCACCCATGACAGTAGTTACCTTTCCATGTAGGTCTGTTTTTGACACTTTAAAGTTTTATTAGGAAAATAAAAAGGATTAAAGGTTTGTTAGAAAAAAACAGATGCCTGCACACACAGAGGCAGGTTAAGAGTTGCATTTGAAAGGGAAAGGCTTAAGATACATGCATGAACAAAGATGTGCACTTTTAAAGGACAAGGTCCATGTTTTGCCAAAACCAGGGGTAACACTATATGAAATTACTTTGGAATTTTACCACCTTGGGATGTCTATGGATTGGTCTTCTACAACTGATCACCCTCTCTGTCCCCACCTCAGATTCCTGGAAACTTCCATAACACATTTTGTTTAAGACCTAATCATTTCTACCCCCACTTCTGGTTTTTGACCTTGTGAAAATGTCCATCCTAAATTTTTCTAATGTAAGCTTTTACTAGTTATTTAAACACTTGGGTTAAATAAGACTGGAGGGGCCTCCCTGGTGGTGCAAGCATTGATAAAGTGCAACACTATTGATAAAGCACCACTGAAGCACGAGTTCTATCCCCAGCCAGGGAGGTGACCCAGATGGCACAGCACACCTCTCTTGTCTCCCTGCTGCTCCACTCAGCAGTGTATTTCAGTCCATCTGCCTGTTCTGCTCCCCACTCTGTCTCTGGTGAATTCTCTCACTCCCCACACTTCTGGCCTGTACACAGTTCTTTTATACATATATAAATCTTATTAACAATAAGAAAAATTGAGGGAGCTATCTGTATCCATGTGCATATATTTTCCTGCCTTCTCCTTTGTGTCTCATTGTCCTGACCTTAGAAGGATAAAACTTAGTAGAAACAACATCTACAAAAATTTTGAGCGATAAAGTCATGGTATTGAACATAATATTTTCACCTTTTCATTACCTGTGCCATTTGTATTAGGAACATGCTGCCCGGAAGGGGCAGGCTAAGATTAACTCTTGTGTTTTAAACATTGGGTAAAGTGGAAGTTGAGAAATTTAACATTTTTGAAGGTAAAATTTCTAATTGTGGAATCAATAATAAAACAAGTTTTGACTGTCAGCAATGTGTTAGGGGAAACCAGAGTTGGTGATATTCAAATTGTCACTGTTGGGTAATTACATGTTATTTTCTCTAGTACTTATGACAAAACTTTCCAGAAATTTAAATTAGGAGAAATTGTAGGTCTTTTGCTTGGTTGATCAGAGCAAGTTTTATGGAACCTCAATAGCACTCCTGAGATACTCCTTAAAACTTCTCTATTTCCTTATGGGAAAGACATTAGATGAAATTCAATGTCAATTCAATACAGATTTGGTATTCATCTGGTAAAATGAAACTTAATGGAAAACATTGTTGCTTCAGAGAAATGTCTAAACGTGGCATACACATGAATATTAACTTTGGCATTCTAAAATTTACCTGAAACTTAAGTTTCTGATATGTTCTGATATAATAATGCTTATCGATTCTGTTATTCTTTTTCCTGGAATAGTTTAAGGTAGGATGAACAAGTCTCCTTGCCAATTATGTGTTATCAAATATTTTATTTTGGTTATATCAGAGTTTTCAGATTTGCAGAAACTGTTTCTAGAGAAATTAACAAAAGAAAGACCTTGACAATACCTTAATAGCTGTGCTAATTGAGGGAACTCAAGAGTGAGAATTTTCCACTAAATGAACTATTAGAGAACAACATTTTGAAAGTTTTTGTTTGAAATGATACTAGTTTCCTCATGTTTTTGTGATTCAAGAGAAAAGAATATTTTTTTTTCAGCTGACCAAGGTCTTCAGCAATGTTAATTTGTATTGTTACAAGAAAACTAATTTATGTTTGTATTTTCTCTCTCTCTTTGATACCATCACATTATGGGAAAACAGTAATAAGAGTTCTTGTGGCAATGTGTCTATCTTTGTGTAATTTCAATAGTGATTTTTACTTTTGTTCCCTTAAAATACAGAATTGGAAATATATTCCATTATTGAAGGTCTGATCAGAATGCTTTTTTAGGAGTTGAAATTGAGCAAAGTCAAGAAGAAATAGAGCCTGCCATTTTGCTTAGAGGAATCTAGAGGCCTCCTCTAAAGAAGGTAAGAGGACTTATCTCCACTGACAGCCCCGGAAAGCCCAGACAGAAAAGTCTTGGGGATTTCAAGAAGAGGAAATCTACCCAAGATACAGATGTCACAGAGAGAGTTTGGTGAGACTGTATCATGGCCCAACTCCCAAAGTCTATATAAGCTGAATGTTCAGAGCTCACTCTAATGATCCAGAAAATTCCAACAAAGCCAACAAAAATTCTGCTTGGTTATTCTGCCCGATACAAAATTAGATCAAATGGATTGAAATTAGATTTAGGTTACAAAAGCATTTTGCTCTACTGTTTAATAGAATTGTTGTGAGGGTAGAATAAAAATGACTTAAAGTACCCTCTGAATCAGCTTTATATTTTTTCTTGCTTTTTTCTCTGAGCTTTTCTGATATCTGTTTGCTGTTTATTAAACTAATCTCTGTAGCTTTTTAATTTTTTTTCCTGCTTAACTATTTTCTAGAAATGGAGGACTTTGTCACACTGGTTATGCATGGACAGTACCTAGTGACTGATGCCGCTTTCTTTTGAATAGACCATAACCTTGTCTTCGGAGGCCACAACCCCAGCACCCACACATCTGACTTTGATTACCATAGAAATTGTGACAAAAATTGAAAGGTGGGGAAATTGCCAGAGGATTACTGTGGAACAAGCTCCAAGCAGGTAAATAATGCGCTGAACAAACTCCACAGCTGATATGCCCACCCACATGTCCATCCCACAAGATCTGAGGCACTGAGAAGTACAACTCCAAGCATACCACAAACCTGGTTTTGTGGATGGGGTGCTGGTGAGAACTAGGGAACAGATAAGCAGCCACTTTAGGTTTAGTAGACTGACAGCATGAGTGTTCCTGCGCTCTTTTCCAGTTTCAGCTCATGTTCAGGAGGTCTCCATTCAGATGGCATTCCTGGCAGGACATTTTGGCTAATTAGTCTTCTCCTCACACTCCTCTGTTGTCACTTTTCTTGTAAATGAACCGTTTAAAAAAAAAAAGTTTCTCTTTGTGTGTCTGCTTTGGGGTCTTGCCCCAGGTTTTTAAGTATACAGTTGAGGACTCACAACCCTGGGCTCCCCCTTTTCTCCTGAGGTAGCTCTGTACTTGTGACCAATATATAAGGCAGAGTCAAAGATGCTATCAAATAATCTGAGTCACAAAGACCTATCATCTTAGCTAGATGTTGATAGTGTTCTTAGACATAAATTCTTACTTTATCTATATAGACAAAAATGTTCAGGAGGTCAAATGATCAAAGTCTAACCTGAATCTAAGAAATGAGAATCACAGTCAGTCAATCAATTCCCAGACTTGACCCATTTTACAGACCCAGAGACTATAATGAATGAAAGGAAGGATGATTCCCTTGAGAATAGACCCCATGTACCTCAAAATTCTTTTAGTATTAATTTTTCTCCCTATTATCCTTCAAGAGAAATACTGCCTTTTTCCAGAGTATCTGCACATTGGGGGAAAGGAAATCATCAGACCTTTGGGAGACTGTAGGGCTGACTCTGAACAGATGCTGATTTTAGGAGACTCAGAACATGACTGTGGCCCACTGAAGTGGGAATATTTGGAGGTCAGGTGACCAAAGGATATTTAGATCAGGTTTGTCTCATAGTGGGGCTAGTAAATCGCAAACTCACCCTGTGATTACTTTCCCAACTCCAGCATATATCACTGGAATAAATATCCTTAGCAGCTGGCAGAATCCCCACACTGGCTCCCTGAACTGTAAAGTGAGGGTTTTTATGGCTGGAAAGACCAAGTAGAAGTCATTAGAGTTTCCCCTATTTAAGAAAATAATAAACCAAAGTCAGTACCACATTCCTGATGGGATTGCAGAAATGAGTGCCATCATCAAGGACTTGAAAGATACAAAGGTGATGATTCCTACCTCCTCTCCATTCAACTCTCTATTTTGCCTGTGCAAAAGACAGATGGATCTTGGAGAATGACAGTGGATTATCATAAGCTTAGGCAGGTGGCAATTTTAATTGCAGCTGTTGTACCAGATGTGGTTTCATTGCTTGAGCAAATTAACACCTCCTCAGGTGCCTGGAATGCAGCGATTGATCTGGCAAATGCCTTTTTCTCCATGTCTGTCCATAAGGTCTACCAGAAGCAGTTTGCTTTCAGCTGGCAAGGTTAGCAACACACCCTCTCTGTCCTACCTCAGGGGTATATCAACTCTCTATCCCTATGTCATAATTTAATTTTCAAGGATCTTGATTGCTTTTCCTCCCAAAATGCACCACAATAGTCTATTACACTAATGATATGCTGACTGGATCTACTGAGCAAGAAATACCAACTATACTAGACTTGCTGATAATATATTTTCATGTCAGAGAGAAGAAAAAGAATTATGAAAACTCAGGGACCTTCTACTTCCATGAAATTTTTAGAGGTCCAGTTTACAAAGCATATGAAGATATCCATTCTGAGGTGTAGGATAAGGTGTTGCATATAGTCCATCCTAAAATTAAAATAAAAGCACAATGCCTAATGGCCCTTTTTGGACTTTGGGGGCAACATGTTCTTCATTTTGGTGGTTACTCAGACCAAAGGGGGTAGTTACCAAGAGACCAAAAAAAATCTACTAGTTTTAAATAGGAACAAGAACAAGAAAAGTCTCTGCAACAGGTTCAGGCAGATAGATATTGCTCTGTCATTTGGGCCATAAGTTCCATCAGATCCAATATGCTTGGAAGAAACACTGAAAATAAAGAAGCAGTTCAGTGCATTTGCAGACCCTTAGGATTTTGAATAAAATTCCTGCCATCCTACACAGATAATTATTCTTTTATGGACAACAGTACTTGGCCCACTACCATATCTTACTATAGACTAAATGTTTAATGATGGGGCACCAAGTTACTCTGTGGTCTGAGCTACTCGTAATGAAATGGGTGGCCTAACACTTGGTATGTACAACAGCACTCTATCATCAAATGAAAGTGATACATATATTATTGGGTCAAGTCAGCTCCATGTAGTCTATCAAGTGCCCACAGTTCCCACTCTTGACCCACTGTTTTCTCTCTCTCAGCCTGCATGAATGTTCTCATTGGGAGGTTTCAGTTGACAGATGAAGAGAAGGCGTAACACTACAGATAGGTCTAAATTATGTTCAGGAACCACTCAAACATGGATAGCTGCAGCACTGCAGCCATTATCTGGGGAATCCCTGAAGAACATTAAAGGGACAGTCTACTAGTTGGAGGAATTTCAAGTAGTACACCTAGTTGCTTCCTTTGCTTAGAAGGATAAATGGCCAGTGATGTGCTGTAAAGTTACTCATGGGGAGCAGACAATAGTTAGGTTTGGTGACCAGGGACTTGGATGGAACCTGATTAGAAAATTGGTGACAAAAATTAAGGGGAGGGCCCTCCCTGGTGGCGCAGCGGGTTAAAGCACTGCACTGAGAAACTAAAGCCACTTCCGCATGAGTTCGATCCCCGCCTGCCCCGGAGGTGACCACATGGCGTGGCAGACCTCTCCTGACCCGCCCGCTGCTCCCCTCAGCAGTGTACTTCGTCAGTCAGCCTGTTCTGCTTCCCACTCTGTCTCTGGTGAATCCTCTCACCCTCCGCATCTCTGGCCTGTACCCCAGTTCTGTATGAATAAATAAATCTTTAAAAAAAAAATTAAGGGGAGAGGTATCTTGATAGATTTCTCTGAGTTAGCAACACCATGAAGATAATTGTGTCCCATAGAAATGTTTATTAAAGGATAACCTTAGCAGAGAAGGATTTTAATAATCAAGCAGCTGGCTGACATATTCTTATATCCCATCATTCCCCAGGCATCCCTGTTATCACCCAGTGGGCTTGTGAGCAATGTGGCCATAATGATAAGTAATGGAGTTACTTATGTGTGGGCTCTGCAACATGGACTTCTATTCATCAAAGTTCGCCTAACTAAGGTGCCTACTGAGTGTCCAATATTCTATCATTAGACACCAACATTGCACCCCCATGTGGCATTATTCTCCATGGTGATCAAGCAGCTATCTGGTAAATAGCTATTTATAATGGAACATTTCCATCCATTTGTTCTTACTAGAGTACACATTTACTATAGATATGAGTTTACCTTCTCTGCACACTATGCCTCCCCCAAAACCACCATTCAAAGACATACATTATGTCTTATCCACTATCATGCTATTCCACACAGCACTGCTTCAGATTAAGGAACTGACTTCACAGCAAAAGAGGTGAGGCAACGGATCCAGGTTATGGCACTCACCAGTCCTACCACTTCCCCCATCCTAAAGTAGTTGAATTGGAATGCATTTAAAGGCTCAGCTGTAGCACCATTTAGGTTAAAATACCTTGCATGTATGGAGAAAAGTTATCCAAAAGATTATGTGCTCCGAATCAGTATCCAATATATGATGCTATTTCTCCCACAGAATAATTCACATGTCCATAAATCAAAGAGCGGTGGTACCACTTACCACTAGCAAAATTTTTGTTTCCTGTTCTTATGAATTTATGCTCTGCTATCCTAGAGTTTTAAGTCCCTGAGGGAGAAAACTGTCAGTAGGAAACAACAATTATTCTATAGAATTGAAAGTTATGACTATCAACTGGTCATTTAGTGTTCATCATTATTCTGAATCAAAAACAAAGTCTTGACTACTTATTAAATGTTTGCATAGTAGTGTTACTGGAAATAATGCAAACCTTATTAGAGTTAACTTATTTTACTCTCTAATAAAGAGCAGTTTTAAATTCATCTGTCCTTCTGTTAAACCTTTTTATAAAGAGTGGGATCAGACCTACTTATTTACCACAATTTTCAATAGTTACATCCTGCATTGTTTTTTCAAAAGCAAAGACCAAGTCAATAAATAATGTATAAAACACCTGTGATGAGTCCACCCTTGAAAAAGACTACATAGGATATATCGTCCTATGCAGATGTATCAGAAGCCAATCTCCCATAAGGCAACAAAAATCACTTTTTTTAGATAGTATATTCAGTAATTAAATAAGGTGATAAAATAAGTCATATATTCAAGTACCAAAATGAGCAAAAAAAAATGAGATTTATAAACAAGTGTCAAATTGAGACACTACATGTCACCTAATATAACCACATTCTATAAAGTAGGTTAAGTCTCTAGATCTATCTATCAACTTACAGAAAATACAGAGATACAGGAACATATTAACTGATAACATAAAGATGCTATCAAAGAAATCAAGGCTGAGAGTGAACTCACAAGACCAAAAAAAAATAATCTCAATTTTTTCAATAACTTCAGTATTTTCTCAAATATACCAACAAAAAAAAAGAGGGTCACTATTTAAATTAGAGTTTAAAAATGGAATGATATCAGAAAAATAACAGAGTAGAAGATCCTGGGCCCTCTTCTCTGCTCCTTCCCCCCTGGTTCAACAACAAGTCATGATCAACTTCCTTTGGTGAGAAATCCAGAAATTAGCATTGGTCTTACTAGTCATGAAATTCTGAGAGAACTATCACTATCTAGCTATCTGGAAAACAGTGATGATGGTAGTTTCAGTTGACAAATGCCATAAAACTCCCATCTGACTCACCACGGAGTCAGCAGACAAAAACAAACAAAAACCCACAACCAGCCTGCTTCTCCCAAAGAAATAGCTGGTAGAGTCCCTGGAATCTCTCACCTAGCTGAATGGTGTAGGTTATATACTGTACAAGGCCAGACAATGAAGATTGGAAGGTGATCCAGCTTTGTCTAATGTTCAGACATCAGAACAAAGAGTCAAGAAAAATAAAGAATATGGCAAAGATGATCTAAATGTAGGAAGAAAATACATATGCAGAAACCAACCTAAATGAAAAAACATTATTTTGCCAGATGGATATTTCAAAGCAATGGCCGTAAAGATGTTGACAGAAAAAAAGAGAGTGTGATATATAAACAATCTTGTAAGTCTAACAAAGAGATACTAAAAGAAAATATTAAAAAGCATCATCAAACAGAAAATATGAAACTAAGTAAAACAACCGAGTTAAAAATTTCATTAGAGATGTTTAGTAGAAGACTAGATAAAAATGTAGAAAAGGGCCCTCCCTGGTGGCACAGCGGGTTAAAGCACAGCACTGAGAATCTAAAGCCGCTTCTGCATGAGTTCGATTCCCGCCTGCCCTGTAGGTGACCACATGGTGTGGCAGACCTCTCCTGACCCACCCGCTGCTCCCCTCAGCAGTGTACTTCGTCGATCTGCCTGTTCTGTTCCCCCCTCTGTCTCTGGTGAAGCCTCTCACTGCCCCTGCACCTCTGGCCTGTACCCCAGTTCTGTATGCACAAATAAATAAATCTTTTTAAAAAAATGTAGAAAAGATCAATGAATTCAAGAACAGCTTCCTGGAAATAATTTAGTGTGAGTTGCAAAAAGAAAAAAAAAAAACAATGAAAAAGAGTGAAGATAATTAATTTAAGGGACTAAGTGATATCATCAGGCACACAACATAGGTATTATGGGAGTTCCAGTGAAAGAAAAGAAAGAAAGGACCAGAAAATTTATCCAAAGATATAGTAGCTGAAAACTGGGGAAGAAAATAAATATTGAGAAACAAGAAAATAAATCCAAAAACTTCCATAGTAAGAAACATCATAATTAAATTTTCAAAAGTCAAAGGCACAAATAAGTTTAAAAGCAGCAAGAGAAAACATATTACAAAGATACAGTAATCAAAATACTATGGTCCTGGCATCAAGAAAGACATATAAACAAATGCAATGGAAAGAAGAATCCAGAAACAAATCCATGCATCTATACTCAACCTACTATCCTTTTGTCAAGGATACACAATGATGAAAGGATAGTCTTAAACAAATGATGTGGGGAAAACTGGATAACCACATGCATATATATACATACATATATCTCTATATACATATATAGATGTGTGTGTGTGTGTGTGTATACAAACCCTTTCCTGTAAAACACAGAAAAATCAACCCCAAATGGATTAAAGACTTAAAAATGAGAAAACAGGGCAAAACCTTTATGACACTGGTCATGGCATTAATTTCAAGGCAAAGCAGGGGCAACATAAAAATAAATAAGTGGGAGTACACAAAACTAAAAAACTTCCGTACAGTAACTGAAACTTCCGTACAGTAACTGAAGCAAATGAAAAGATAGTATGCAGAATGGGAGAAAATATTTACAAACCAAATATCTGACAATAGGTTAAGCTCCAAAATATATAAAGAATTCTAATGACTCAGTTTAAAAGAAAAATAAACTAATATTCCTATTAAAAAGCAGGATAAGGACTTGAATATACATTTATTCAAAGAAGACATACAAATAACCAATGGGTATATTAAAAAATATTCACCATTGCTAATCATCAGGGAAGTGCAAATCAAGATCCTAACAAGATATCATCTCATACCTGTTCACATAACTACTAACAGAATTGAAAGGCAGCAAGTGCAAATAAGGTTTCAGGGAAACCAGTACCTTTGCACACTGTTAGCAGGAATGCACAATCATACAGTTGCTATGGAAAAATAGTACAGGACAAAATACAAATATAATTACTTTATGATCAGCAATCATCTCTGGTTCTTTATTCTGAAAGAATTTAAATGAGGATAGCACATTTACTTACACATCCAAGTTCAATGCAGCAGTATTCTTTATAATAACCAAGATGTAGAAACAACCTGAATGTCCATTAACAGATGAATTGATAAAGCAAATATGGTACTTATATACAATGGATTACCAATCAATTCAAAAGACAACAAAATTCTGCAATATGATGTGACATGGATGAATCCTAAGGACCCTGAACTAACTGAAACAAGTCAATAACAGAAAGAAGAATATTGCACAATACTACTTATATGAAAGGTCTAAAGTAGTCAAAAATCACAGAAACAAAGAACAAAATGGTGATTACCAGTGTCTGAGAGCACAGGAAGTAGGAAAGCATAAATTCTCATCCGTATAAAGAACTATCGTGATGGTGCAGGGGTGAATTTGTGATGGGAATTTCACAGAGATTACACCCAGGATGATAAGGCATACATTGCAGAAAAATGAAGAAAGGTTTAACAATATATAAAATAGTAAAAATAAATAACAAGTCAAACTAACTAAATTAAAAGTTGCCCAAAAATTTCAGTTAAGCAAAGTTTATAAGCTCTAGAAAAATCCTCCAATTGTACTTGTAATCCATAGCAATGTATTGTGTACCTAAAATTCATTAAGTGGGTAGATCCAATGTTGTATTCTAACCATACTAAAATAATTTTTAAAGAAAGTTTAAAATCTTATCAATCTATTCTAATATTTGGATTTATTTGGATTCTGATTCAATAAATATTTTAATATGGGGTAAATATGAACACTGACAATATTTGATAATATTAAATAATGATATTTTTAGGTGTGTAATGACAGTGGTCATGTCTCTTAAAAGAATTCTCGCATTTTGGATACCCACATAGAGACACTGATGGACCAATGGCCATGATGCCCAGACATCATCATATTCAGTTCAAAATAATTTACAGTGGGAGGAAATGCTAAGAGTTTAGATCCAATTTGCCTATGAAATCATAAATGCTGAATTTAGGCTTGGAGGTACACAGGAATCCATAACACCATCCTCAAATATTTTACATAAGCTTGAAATATTCCATGCTAAAAGTTCTTGTTTAAAGTGTGGTATAGGCCCTCCCTGGTAGCAAAGGGTTAAGGAGCAACACTGCAAGCTGGTGGCAGTCGCTTCAGTGAGAGTTCGATCCCGCCCCAGAGGTGATCCACATGGTATAGCAGACCTCTCCTGACCTGCCAGCTGCTTCCTCAGCAGTGTACTTCGTCAATCTTGCTGTTCTGTTCCCCACTCTATCTCTGGTAAATCCTCTCACTGCCCCTGCACCACTGGCCTGTATTCCAATTCTGTGTGCATAACTAAAATCTTAAAAAAAAAAAAGTGTGGTATATATGCTAACAGTATAACTGCAATATATGTACAATTAGTTCCTTATGTAATGACCCAATTTTATCACTTAATGCTTACAAGATTCACTGTCAAAATTAATGGAAAGAAAGAAAAAAATAACATATAGACTATGTTTGCATGAGTGACAGAAGTTTCAGATTTCAAAATGATAGTTAAATTATGTATCCCAAACCTAAGATAAAAGAATAACATCTTCCAACTCTCACTCTTCTTATTGGCTGTCCTACCTCAGTGTAATGAATCCTGGTTAATAAGGATCAAATATGGATGTAGTTGATAAATTTTTGTACTGACTTTAAGAATATATCACAACTCTCTACCTTTGGGACCTGATGAAATGAAAGCATGTGCCAGAGGAAATTCCAGACTACTGGGATCTTCCTTGGATTTTATTTTTCATCCCTAAAATATTAGCTCCTATGTACAGCTGAACTGGATATGAATGAGGTTTAAACAAAGGTAGCCTTCTCATTCTGAAGGTGCTAATCAGAAATAGAAAGGGATGGAAGAAAAAGGAGAGGACAGGCGGCAGGAGGGAATAGAAAAACTGATCCTTCTCAGCAGAATGCAAAACATCTCAAGACTGTGCAGCTGTTCTCATAAACCACGAAGAGTAGAGCCAATTGCCCTTTAAAGATTTACCAGCCATTCCTAATTTCACTGTGCAAAGTGTCCATTGGAGATTTCCCTGTACTAGTTGGTGAGGATTACTCTTCCCTTCAAAGTCATTTATGGTCACTGAGGAATCCGAACTCTAGGAAATGGATTGTTGGTTATATAACCAAAAAATTTATATACTATTACTGACGTTTCCAGATCTTGCTTATCCCAAAGTACTCTAATGGCACCTTTAATATGTGCAAAATAATTGTTTAACTGATTATCTGAGTTGAAAATGAGATCTTAAAATCAGATCAACTCTTAAATTTTAGGCTGCTTAAGAGATGTTTACTTGGGAATAGTAATCTTGTCCTCTGAATCTGCTATCTCCAGATTGTCAAAGATGCAGCCAGATCTATGACAACACTCCCAGTCTTCTGAGATAACTGAACTAGAAAACACCAAAAACCTTTGAAATATCAATATAGCTTGGCTCAAGTAATTCAATTATTCATGTTCACATTAATTATTTTAAAGATCTGTATCAACTGCTGATAAGACAATTATAGTATTAATGGTGATACAGAGGGGAAAACCTCCTAACAAGACACAGTCTGGAAAAGGGGTAAATCTCATATAAAACCTAAAGGGTAATTTTCATTTGACCAACTAAAATGGGATGCTTGGGGCTCTCTCTGGTGGTGCAATGGGTTAAAGCACTACATTATGAAGCTCTCCAAAGCCACTGCAGCACAAGTTCAATCCCCCACCAGGGAGCTGACCACATGGCTTGGTGGAACTCTTCTGACCCTCCCACTGCTCCCCTCAGCAGTATATTTCAGTAGATATACCTGTTCTGCTCCCCACTCTGTCTCTGGTGAATCTTCTCACCCACCACACCTCTAGCCTGTACCCCAGTTCTGTAAGCATAAATAAATAAATCTTAAAAAAAAAAATGCAATGCTTGACAGCCCCCTCGAGTGGCTACATTTATATAGGAAGTCCGGGAATTATTATTTTTTTTCAAAGTCCCTTAAAGAGAACTTGTCCTTTTCTCCTTACTCCCATTCCAGGATTAATTTCAAAGAATGTGAAGAAAAAATAGAACCTTTGGGTAATTTGAAGAATCCCAAAGAAGACACCGTAACTTCCTTCCCTCTGGAATTCTGGGAAATAGCATCTGCATTCAGCCAACCAAAACATATGCATATGTTGTGTGCTAGGCATATCTTTACCAAGCTTTGAGTTCTTTTCCCATACCATGAAAGCTAAGTAGCACTAGAGCCAAATGGCTTCATGGGATATCAGAGACAAAGAACTCAAGATTTTTTCAAGTCTCCAGGACTCCAACAAAAGGCATGGGAGGCACTTACCCCATGCTTTTTCCAGGACACAGAATTTGTCTACTAAAGAGAGAGGATTGAGAATGAGAGTAAAAGTGAGTGGGTGGGTGGGTAAGACAATGAGAGAGAAAGAAGAGGCTCCCCAAGGGCCCTGAAGATGCAATATCGTGAAGCAGCAGCAGCATGGAGAACCCAATAGGAGAGATGTATATTTCAGGAGACCCGAGTGGCAGGAAAAGACCAAGGAGTTGTTCCTAACTCTTCACTATTGCTATGTGACTATAAACCCCTCATAGCATAGATCAGCTCCAGGAAAAAAATGAAAAGTTGTGACCGAGGAATGTTTAACCCTGAGAAAGAGAAACTCAGAATTAAGTTAAGTTAGACCATATAGTTTAGAACCAGAGAATCAAGTTGTCTTGAAAGTATATTCAGTTGAACTATGTAAAAAAAAAAACTTATTTTACACTTGAAAACATGGAGACGTGTATGTGTTTATACACCAAATATACTTGAATATTGGACTGTTCACAATAACCATCAAGGGAGGCTCTGTTTATGGTGTTGTCATTGTTCGCTCTTTCTTAAGCATTCAGCATCATTTTTAGAAACCATACGAGAAAATCAATTTATTTAGTTTATATTGACTCTCCATGTTTGATCACCAATTGTAAAAGAAAATGGAAAAAGAGAAAAGAAAAATATTATCTACTTCAATCATGGTTTTATTCACCCAACTTGGCACTTGCAGGCTTCTGGCAGTTTCCAAAAATCAACACACACATGTTTATTAGTTCTGAGTATATTCTGAGAATAAAAACAATCCCAAAGATGCTTTCAGCAATGGATATTGTGAATGCATGGATTGTATCGTAAGGATGACTGTTTTTGGTGAGTGAATTAATTTGGATGTACAGCATATTTGTGAGAAACAAGAGTCAGCCCAACACAGCCATGCTACTTAATAGTCCAGGGTGTTGAAGGCAGTGACAAACATCTCAACTTTGACTAAATGGTCCTTTCCTTTGGAATTGTATGATTTCTGTCCTTGTCTCAATCTCCATAAGGTCTTCTATTTCTTGACGATTTGGAAAGAACATCAATGCTATTATGCAAGATGTGGGGGGAGGGCTTCAGGGGCTCTGGGTCTTGCAGCCTCCACTCTCTCTCAGCAGGGATCTTTGCATTTTTACAAGAATTACTCTTAATCTCATTTTTCATTCCCACCTTGCAACTTTATGCCTTCCTATTGATCTTAGTTCTGCTGCTTAGAGACACCAATGAGAAATGCTGAGAACATTCAATAAATAAAAAATATCCATCCACCCTCTGTACGTGACTCCTCTTTAGAAGATTGTGCAAGTAAAAGTATTTCTCTGTTTGGTTCATTCTTGGGACCAAAATCTATGCTGTGCATGTGGAATTGACTCAAGGGAATGGGTGGAGGTGATTCTAAATTTCAAATTTTAGTCCTAGTTCTGAGGCCCAATATTGCCTTGGAGAAGTTGCCTTCTATAATTATTGATTACCTTGCACATATTGTAATTGAAGTCATATCTACAAAGATCTCAGTTTAGTTATAGCATTTGCAGTTTTTCTTGAATGACAAGTGAATTTATTTGCAGTTCTTCTATAAAAGTTCTTTAAAACTGAGATACAATCTTCTATAGTATAAATATTCTAGTTTAAGTAGGTAGACTTGTTTTAAAAAAAAATCAGAATCAAAGACCACTTGAGTGGTGAGTTTTGTTGTTACTATTGCTTTATCAAATAAGTGAGCCAATTCAAGGATCAAAATTATGTCCTTCATCACTAGACTGGGTATTACTCTGGCTAGCACCATTGAGTAAGAGGAAAGAATTCTGATCTGAGCATCAGAAGATGTTGGGTTCTATAGTCTGCAAGCCAAACTATGTGGATTAAATTAGACTTCTCCAAGCTCTCATTCTATTATCTATAAAAATGAAGGGGCAGATACCTGCCCTACCACTAATATTTTCTGAGTTTGATGGACAACATGTGAATGTATATTTTCACAAGCATCTAGTTTCACCTTGAGGCAACTTCCTCTTTCTTACCTCAAGTGCTCATTTCTTACGAGCTTTAAAAAGATATTGTCCATTGAGAGCAGAATACTGAATAGGATCTGAAAGGTTGAACTTGGAAGCTATCTCAACTAGATTTTTTTTTAAGTGGAAGTGACCAAAACAACAACAGTAACTTGATATAAAATAAGGCAAATTTAGTGGATCATATCATTGAAAATCTAGTATGGACTGAAATGTGTTCTTTAAATTCATATGTTGAAGACCCAGTCCCCACTATCTCAAAATATGACTATATTTGGAGGTGAGAGTCTTTCAAGAGATAAGTAGGGTTAAATGAGGTCATATGGATGGACTGGTGTCCTGATGAAAAGAGAAAATTTGAACACTCAGATACCAGAGGTACAATAATATACTGAGTGTGACCATGTGAGAGGCAAGGAGGAATTCAGCCCTTGATACTACACTTGACCTTGGATTTTAGCCCCTAATACTGACACAGACTGTTGCTTAAGCCACCCAGTCTGCTATTTTGTTTTAGAGGCACTCACAATCTAATACAAGTAATCCCTTTCAGGGCTGCATATATAACTGGCCAGATCTGGTGAACAATGAGAATGTGTCCCTGATTTCAAAGTCAGGTTTTATATTATGCTATTTTAAATGATTCTAAGTAAAGAACGAGTCTTCTCAGCTCAGGGCCTGTGCTGCTGTATAGCATATATGTCCATAAAACCCCTCTTGCTCTCTGACATATTGTAATGGAAAGCATCAGAACATAGTGTTTCTTCTTCCTTTGTCTGCCTCTACTCATCTCTATGTTGGCTTTACTCACAGTCACCAGCTGGTTGTAGAAAACAAGTTTTAAGTTCATGTTTCTTTCTCAAAGCTTTAGCCACCATCTCAGTATATACCACCAATTCAAGCAGGTCTTTGCATTTCTGAACCAATCACTGTGACCAGAGAAATATAATTCTTTAATGACCCAAGGCTTTATCCCATTGGGCATCTCTGGGGCTGGAAATGGTGACTCCTACATAGAGTTGGAGCACATGGACAGAAAGTTGGGAGTAAAGAAGTCTGACTCAGGAAAGCTGGGTAGAGTTGCCAAAAATAGAATAAATGTATGCCAGGAAGTAAAAATAAAATGAAGGTCATCTACCATTACGGTGGGCCAGTGTAAGCATGTCAGGATAGGAAGCTAACACAAGTAAGCAACTACACTTGATTTCGAGTTAGAAGAGTCATAGCACAGAATGGTTATCTTTCTGTTCCAAGTGAGGACCACCAGTATTGTTGTACAGCACACTATGTGCTATGCCTTTCTTTCTAAGTAGTTATGGTGTAGATATAAATTCTATTCTCAGATCCGCCATGCGACTACTTCTTTCAGCATTTTCCCTTCGTTCTTGTCACTATCATCCCAAATTTACTACCAAAGTATTTCTGAAGCCCCCCCAAAATAATTTCTAACTTTTATATAGAAACTGCTTTCAAGCATTCTAGTACCCAACACTGAAAACATCTAAGCATATTCTGTTCATATTCCCCATGAAAGTTCACTTCTGACTGGGTGGTTTTCAAAGTCCCAGCCAGGAGACTAGAGATTAGAGGAAGGAGACTGGATGGGGATTTTAGAGGTAGGGAGGGAAAGTAAGACAACACATCACATTTGCAGTTAAACATCACATTTGTCTGTTTCCTCCTGGACCCATGATTTTCAGAACTGCTGCCTGACTCTTGGGAGTCTCACAAGTTCTCAGAGAAAGGACTTCCACATCCAGAGTTCCAGAGATATGGGTCATAAATATTATTACTCTATTTCTCACAGAAACTTCTGTTAAAGAAAGTTGTCTGGGACTGAGTTCAGTGTTCCTGAAATATCACTGACCTGAGTTCTAAAGAAACATAGCTCTGAGTGGGAACTGAGATGCCGTCTAGTCTCGTCCCTCCTTCCTGGCATACGTAGAATTGTTTTGAAGTTTAATGTATGTCAACACTGGAGCTAGAATCCAGATCATTCTCTTTTTTCTCCTTGTGGAAAAATCACAAGAAACATTGAGTAAAGATTAATGACACTCTTATGACATTTGCACCTGCCACATCTGTCCTAGAACATGGAACATTCACCCTCATGCCACCTAGACTTCTACTTGTTCTGTAATCACCGAAGAAAGATTAGAAAGAAGCTGTCAAAATCCTTTTAACTTTGATTGCCAGCTATTCCCAAAATCCAAATGGCAAAGTCAAAGTCTTATATCTTATTTCACATAGCAGGTACTGGCTCTTCCAGATGTGTCACCTAATCTTTTTCTCATCTAGGGCCCTTCTAAAGTAATGTTCTCTGGGTAAATTTTTCTCTCATACCTGCTATCTCAAGCCTGTCTCCATACTAGAACTGGGATGAAACCCTAGAAGGTTAATTGAATTTCACAGCTCAGCTCCAAATATAGTTTCTCCAAAGGTATAGAAGAGTTTGCACAGAACCAAAACCAAAACAGGTCTAGGTTAATAATTAAGAAACAAAAGTAAGAGTCACACAAAGATAGTACAGGACAAGATGGAGACACATGTGGTTTTTTCTCCAGATTATAGACAGAACCAATATTTTATTCAAGCTTCATTTCTGATTTGGGAATACCATACAATCTAAGTAAGATTGGCCTTGGGAGAAGTGTGTGTTTGTGTGTTTGTGTGTGTGAGAGAGAAAAAGAGATACACTTCATGGCACTCAATTCAAAAAAACTGTTTTTTAAAAACATAATATTTTCAAATACTAAACTAATATAATTTTATTTTGCTTCCCTTTCCTTCATTTAATGGGATTGAAGGAGGAGGTCACCATGAATGATTTAGTCAACAGCCATTTTCTAAAGCTGCATACCTGGATCTCTACTAGTGCTGATCATCATAGGGATTCCATTACCCAGAGAGGGAAATGTCCCTCTTGATAAAGTATATGCTATAGAAAAAAGAAATTTAAAGTCGCCTTCTTCTGAATCAAATATCCAGATTTTAAGTGAGCATTATTCTTGACCAATGAGTGGGGTAATTTGTCAGACTCAACATGGTGAGATTGCATCTTTGTACCAAATCATGAAGACCCTAAGAGAGTGTTGAGAGGAGTATCTCTGTACCGAAATAAAGATAACTTGTCACTGGTGTCTATCACTGACAAGAAGAACATGTCCTCATTAAAGAACAGCCCAAATGAAAAGAGGGCTGATTACCCTTGTCCCCTGTTCTGCCACTTTTCACTAGGTACCCAGCTCCACCATATCTGCCTCCAGATTCCAAGTAAGGTTCTGATGACACTACCTGTAGTACAGTACTTTTCAACCTCCACACTATTAACATTTTAGACTAGATAATTCTTTCTGTGAGTCCTATGCATTGCAGGGTATTCTGCAGTAGCCATGACTTACCACTTGGGTGCCAGTAGCTCCACTAGTTATGACAACTAAAAATCTCTCAAGACATTGCCAAACTCTCATTGACTGAGAATCAGTCTTCTACAGTCACAGAAAGTAGGATGAGGAAAAAATCACTGGTACAACCTATTTCAGAGGGTGATTATTAACATTTTAGGTGTCTTAGTAAAGTCACAGGAAAAATCTTCCTTGGTATCCACAAATATACTTAAGTACATCTAGAAAAATGTTGCTCCAAGACCCCTCAAGCCCAAGATCCAGAACTCTAAAACATTTACTCTTCATACTGTCAATGAAAATTTTCATATAAAACTTCCCCAAGAAGAAAAGCAAAAATTACTATAAGTGTAGGAAATCAAACACAGATAAGTTTACAAGATAGAGATATCTCATCTTAAATAACTGAAGTCTAATCACAAAATGGCCTGGCCCAACTTAAGGGCTCACAAACCCTATAATTTTTTCCCTCTATCCATTGATCATCTTCCAGTTTCACCTGCATTCCCCTTCCTTCCTAGCACTGACTTATAAAAGTAGGTAATATCCAACTTTACCTAGTACTTACTAAGGGGCAAGCATGGTTCTAAGCACTTTGGCTGCCATTCACTAATGTCATCCTCACCACAGTTTTATACAGGGCAAGTACTATCATTATTCCCAACCAGAGATGAAAGAACAGAGGCACACTTTGAGATTAAGTAACCTTCTCAAAGTTATAACCATTGAGTGGCAGAACCAAGAATCAATCCTAGACAGGCTAGTGCCAGAATTTATGCCTCTGGTCCTTTTTTACTGCCCCACCCCCCACCACAAACACACACACACAAGGTAGGGTTCATTGTTCTAAGTGGATGGCAAGCAGTTGCTGCCTAATGGTGAGAGAACATTTTCATACATTTCCCAGGATGCGACTGATACAGTCCATACTACAGCTCCCTAGTAAATTTCACTTGCTCCTAAACCCCACATCCCCTCACTTTCCCTGCCACTTCTTATTTCTCTTCCTGTAGGATGAAGACAAAGTTTATTTCCTCAGTACATCTTTACTAGTCTCCAGTGAATTCAAATGACTTGGGCCTCAATTACCATCCTTAGCAAAATTTAGACCAGGAACCATCTGAGGATGAATCTCCATAATTACTTATTAAAATCAGACAATCTTGACCATAGATGCAGTGAATTAAAAATCTCTGAGGATGATGCTCATAACAACTCTAAACAAGTTCCCAAGATGATTCTAGCATACAAAACTTTGAGCTCTACTTAGACTTCTGTGATTGGCTAGCTCAGCTAGCTAGGGGTAATTAGGTTGTATTTACTTCTCAGAGAGAAGAACCCAATTTGCTTGCAGTTCTAATCCTACCCTTTCCTTATTTACTTTGCATTCATCCAACAACAGATAGCTTTATAACACGGAACACTAGAAAACAGTCTGGATAACTAAAGTAAAGCTCACAGTACAAACTGGGAAAGTAACTTCAAGAGCAGCATTTCTATTCTCAAAGGGCTGCATCATTTTCCCATATTCATGTCTTCAATGAGTAAAAAAATGCCTAACTTATAATCAAGACATAGTATTATTTGAAAAAAAAAAAAAGGGAAACCTATAGCAAAATTTATTCAAGTTCTTGGTTAACCCATGTCTATGCCTTAAGTCCAGACATTTGAAAGTCAGCAAAACGTGTAGCTTGCAGTCTACACCATCTTGTATGGCTACATTGCAGGTGTATTCTTTTTACAAAATGTCATCAATAAAATGGGCAGGTCAAACCAATTTGGCCATAAACCTTCTTCACCTAACTCCTTAACTTCCATCCTTCTCAGCAGTTTAGAATTACTTTTAACCAAGTCAAAGCTAATAAAAGCCTTTGAATCTTAACACTCAAGTCAGTATCTCCGAATTAACTTTATATGTTGTCAATACCAAAAGTACTACCTGACCATTTTGTTTTGTTAAACCACATAGAAGCATTGGTGCTATTATAAAGAATATAAAACCAAAAAAATAAAAAATAAAAATGCCATCCTCCTTCTTAGAGAAATACTTATTAGCTCCCCAAGCTCAGCGTTTGGGAGGGAGCATAAACCCTCCCTTGTGGATGAGCTCCAATGCCATTTCCCAGCAGGAACAATGTGCTGGGACTGCTCCTTAGTTGCAAGCAAGTTTTACTGTTTTCCCTAAACGAAAATAAAATAGTCTGGTGGTAGGACATAATCAGAGAAACGAGATGTCGTTGAGAAGCCTAACTGAACTTATTCAGAGAGGTTTCCATAGACTGTCCATGTTTCCCAGAGTGGTTCCAGGACAAATGGCCTAGGTACAACCGCACAGTAGCTTCCCCATTTGCATGTACAAGGCCATGAACTGAACTTGTTCACAGTGTTCTGTGCTTCAGTGCTCATCAGTAAAGAAACCCATTTCATTTGCACTCTCCTTCCCTTTCTGTAAAATCCCAAGAATTAACTAAGTACCTGGAGCACTTTTCTCTTCAAAATTCTACTCTGGGCTTTTTCTTACATGAGGTTTTCAGCAGCTGTGCATGATTCTCCTCACCTGGCACTGTAAAGGGAGAATTGATGTGGCTAAATAAATTTTCATTAACTCCGAATAGATAATAATATGTACTGTAAATAAAGCTAAATCCTTCTAGTGTCCCTTTTAACTAAACCAAAGATCTTTTGAAGATTTAAAGTCCTCTTAACTTTTAATTGCCTCCCAAATTCCTAATATAGCTAACTTTTTTCCTGTAACCACTACATCCTAGGGAGATGTAAATATGTAGAATGAGAGAGATAAGAAGATCTATCGATCTATCTACCTATCTATCTCTCTGTCTATCTACCTACCTACCTACCTGTCTAATAATCCCCATTCTACAAACAAGTACCTAAAAACCCAAGCATGCTGCCCAATGTCACAAAACAAGTAAATAACAGAAATGTTTTAAATTGTGGTCTCCTAACTCAAAGTTCAATGTTCAGTCAATTTTTCTATAGCTATTACTTGGTCAGTACCATTGACGAGAATAACTGAGCGTTCACACTAGAACTTCCACTGGGCTACAAAACCCCATATAGTCTCCACTCTTTGTTTCCATGAGGCAGCATTTTATGTATTTCTCAAGGCTGGGGTGTTCTCAGTCCTCACTCTGCCCAACTCAAGTGTGTTTCACCTGCAGGAATTATCATGTCGGTACATCCTCCTTAGATTCGCTTCCTTTCTTTATAGCTTTTTATGGGAAAACTAGGAACTGGAAAGTATTGTGAAAGTCAATATACACACAGACAGGTAGTAACATGACCCTAAGAATTCCCTCCTGAACTCAGACTCTCAGTCACCCACTTCTGGTGTGTCCGCTATTGCCAGGGGCAGGCGATGCAGCTAAGCACACCACAACAGGGTCTTTCTGGAGGTTCCCTGGAAAATGCATTGTTTTTGTCACTGCCAGTTAAGTGATGCCTCCACTGCATTTGAGGAAGAATGGGGACATCCAGTGGCCACACAGGTTGATAACAGCTGAATTATCATTGCACTGACATGTTACGACTTGATAAAAATAAATAAAAAGCTCTTGAGTTCTGGAAGGATTTTCTTTTTTTTATTTGAACAATTTCTAAATGACTATAAATGGGAAACTTTGGTTGTCAGAATACTGTATTTGGAGCTCAACTGGCAAGTACAGCTCCTTAGTGATCTTAGTTGTGGATGTCCAGCTCATAGGCTGCACTCAAAATGATCTACCATGTTAAATTCAATAGCTCATGATATTAACATCTTCAAAATAAAGCTGAACTTAATTGGCTCTTCAAATTTACATAGATTACCTTGTGGTACAGGGGTTGTTCGCAGTAGAACAACATTTAAAGGTGTCTTTCTTTTGGCAAGATGGAAACAAATGAAAAGTTGGAGGAGTCAAGAGATCTCAGTGACTGGTGCAATCTAGGATTTTGAAATCTTTTCAGTAAAGAAAAAAAATGCTTAAAAAAGAAAGAAGGAAAAGAGAAGACATTCATGCCTTTTAGCCAGCCTAGAATATTATTGAACGTTGTTTGGTGGTGTTCTGACAGGAGATGAAATCTTTTCACCAATATAAAATGTAATGGAAATGCTGTTCTCTTTGAATTCACTTTAATTACTCTGCTTGTAATGTTTCTTCCCAAGGAAAGTTTTAAAGCCACTTAAAACTCAATATTCATATCTTTATCTAAATAGAACAGGTAAAGGTAGAGGAGAAGGAAAGAGATCAAAGACAAGAACTCAGCGATGGAGTCTCTGGCAATTCAACTGCTAAGTCCACTCTACGTCCGCTCTCAGGGAGGGACTGGCCACCCTCTAATCCATTGTGAAGAGATGCTTTGAGACCTTCTCATTCTCCCTCTATCCCCGGTTCCCCCTTCTTTCCACAACACTCACCACAGGTCTGAACAGACTTGTCCTGTAGGATACTCCCCAACTTATTTCCCTTTGCATCAATCATCAAAACCCAGCAGTGATACACAATCACAAGTCGCTGCACAAGGCAAGTTTCTCCTAGTCAGAAAGTGGTGAGACTTTTGAAATTACAGTATAAAGAATAAATTGTTACTGCCCCAGAATTTTCACCATATAGAAGTCTTATCACATAAAAAATAACTTTCAGTGTTAGAATTTCAGGAAGAAGGGCAGACGCTCAATTGTCCATATTAGTTTCACAAAGTCCATCCTATAGACAGCTATTAATAAAACCCCAAATCATATCAATTAAAACTTGTCAGCAAAACCACATCCCCCATTCAAGCATCCTCATAAAACCCCTAGATTTTTGCTTGACAGCCCATAGTGTATACGTTGTCCCTGTGTCTACTGTCATTCATACATACCTTGAAAACAAAACTCATGGGACACTTCATCACCTACTGATTCCTCTAGAATGCATTTCCTTTTTGAACTCTCATCTCTTTATGTAGCCATACAACTTTATGTAGGGTTATTATAAACTTATAAACTTCATTTAGGGTTATTTTGGAAAGACTGAGGATCAAGAGACCAGTGTCCCAGCCCTGGCTGTCCTACTCATAACCACTGACCCCCATTTAGTGTGCTTGGTCTTTGCACTGGTAAATTGAGTAAATCTGCATTGGTGCTTCCCAGGGATCCATCATGAATAAACATTCTCTCAGCCCATTTAATTGTGGGTATTTGTTCAGTAAAGAAGCTATACGAAGTCACCTAATATGTTCAGATCTTTACAGAAGAGTCTTTCCTCTAAAGGAAAGAACCACAAAGAGTTGACTATCAGAAAGAACAACAGTACTAAGAAAAGGACAATAATGGGCCCTGCCTGGTGGCACAACTGGTTAAAGCCACTTCAGTGCGACTTGGATTCCCAGTCCCGGAGGTGACTTACATGGCACAGCAGACCTCTCCTGACCCATCCACTGCTCCCCTCAGCAGTGTACTTCATCAATCTGCCAGTTCTGCTCCCCATTATGTCTCTGATGAATCCTCTCACCACCCTCACCCCTGGTCTGTACCCCAGTTCTGTATGCATAAATAAATCTTTTTTAAAAAAAGAAAAATGACACACCACCATTTCTGCTAGGTGACAAGTGGCACAGAAATACCTTGTCGTGTAACCTCTAAGCCTCCAAAATACTTCCTTACACTTCCCTCCTCAGTGAAAAGCAAGAAAAGGGGGCAGAGTGAAATAAGAACGCAGGAAACCTACATGCTCACTTTCTGCTCCTGACACTCATGATAACAATTTCTGAAGAAAGCAGAAAAAATGAGCAATGCCGTTGCTCACGCCATGGTTCTCAACAGTTGCCATAATATGCATTCGAAGATCTTATTTCTGTGCTGCCAACACAGGAACGGGAGGCAGACCAGCAAGGAGGGATAGCACAAGAATTTACTTTCTCTGTCTTAAGAAGAGCCATTCCATTTCTTGCCTGAAGTTTAACTTGATTATGCATTCATTAAAAAAACGAGTGATGGCGATGATTAAACAAAAACATCTTTAAAATGCAGAGTTCATTTCAGCCCATTTGGTTTTGTTACACACAAATTGGGCTTGCATGCATCCTGCACAGCAGGTACTCCACTTGAAATCAAAGACAGATGCTTTTAGGGGATCAGAAAGAAAACCTAGGGGGGAGGGGGAGAAGGCTAGAGATTGAGATGTTTTGCATTTTGGTAATAATGGTTCCAAAATGAAATAGTGATCACATTGCCACTTTATCCTTGTAAGTGTTTGGGTTATAATTAAAAGGAAAGTAGAACCCCCATCATAATACAAATCATTGTCAAAGGGGAACATTTAATTTGCAGGGGGAAAAATGATTTTTCCCATAAATGTCTAATAATACCTTAGCATATTTGAAATTTAATCATAAGTGGCTAAGAATTAAACCATTTGAATTATTACTGAAACATTTCAAGTGGTGACATTAAATGCTTTGTTTGAAATTAGCCATTAATTCAAAAATCTTCTCCAGAGCTGCTGTGAGAGTAAAAATCCTTGTCTGTAAACAGAAGTCCCTGGTTCTCACACTATATAATTAATCTTCATACCTCCAGAATACTCACATTGCTGGCTATTTACTTTGGCACGTTTGGTTACATTACTTCATAAAATACACCATACTTGTATAGTTGATATTATCTGATACTTAAGTTTTTATGTATTTGCCCACTTATTGGACATCTCCTGGGAATACTAAGTTAAAAAAAAAAAAAAAAAAAGCCTATCCAGAGTCCCAGGGCAGCTCACCTTTCTGTTACTTCCAAGAAGTCTTTACAGCAGAAATGGTTATTCTCACATAATATCTCTCAATGTTTTCCTCTCAGGCAGGGTTTGATTAGCACTTCTTGCCTATGTTCTGACTGCACTGGGTGGGAGAATGTCCTGAGGGCCCCACTTATTGTTCTCCCTATGTCTCCGCTGCATTTGCAATTTCTCCACCTCTTGAATCTGGGCTGGGGGTGTTATGTGCTTTGGTCAACAGACTAAGAGAAAAAGATGATGTTCCACTTCTAAGATTCAAGTCTGCAGGTTCTTTCGCTTGAAACCTTGACTGTAATAAGGACAAGTCCAGGGTAACCTGACGGAAATGAGAGTAATCTGACCTAGATACTCCATAACACCTGCCAACATCCAATCTACCCCCAGAGCAGGGCTACTAGCCAACATTAAGCTGACTACAACCAAGACCAGCAGAACTGTCTGGCTGAGCCCAAGAGGAAAAGAGTCATAAATGAGGGGAGAAGGGCCAGATATCTTTGTAAACAGCAGTGGGAATGACACACACAATTTCGATCGGCTATGTTTTAAGCAATATTGGATATGGACTTTAAGTAATGAATATGATTGCTAGTGTTTAACACAAGGTTTATGTCATAACATATGTTCAATAAATATATGGCCTTTTATCAATTTTGGGCTCCTAGTCAATACATTCTAACAAGCTCTCATTGCATGTACTTACTCTTTTATACTTGATAATGCTTAAGGAAATAAGAAAAAGGGCATGTGTCCCACTTAATTTGTCACTGAAGGTATCACACATTAAAAATAACCCAACACAGATGAAAGAACTTGATGGAGAGAGTACCAACCTCCTCTGTGAGTATCTTGACCAGTCTGAAAATTCATGCGACACCATACCTAGATGAGACTTACCATTTCAAAATCTTCATAAGGTGATTATACAATGTAGGCTGGATATCATTTTCTAATGATCTGCAAATCTCCAAAAAGATGCTTCTCAAAAGTTGGACCCACTGAAACAGAATTAGAAAATATATGAGAAATTTCACACAGAAATCTTTATATCAATTCCCTGGGAAAATAATTAATATTTTAAGGGTTGCTGACAAAATGCTAGATCCTGCTCTAAGTTCTATCTATTAATTAGTTCCTCAGAAAAATTTTATGAAGTACCATTCTAAAGTTGGAGGAATTAAACTCAAGTGAAGGAACATATCTAAGATCATGTAGCTAGTATCTGGCAAACACAGAATTCAAACTCCAGAGTCTACTTTCAAGAATAAAATACTCCTCCCTGTTAACTAGAGCCTCTGACTAAAGACCGAGGATCAGGTGGTGCAAAGGGTTAAAGCACAGCACTATGAAGTTTGATCTCAGGCCAGGGAGGCGACCCACGTGGTGTGGCAGACCCCTCCTGTCCTGCCCACTGCTCCCTTTAGCAGTGTATTTCAGTATCTCCTTCTTTTCTGCTCCCCACTCTGTCTCTGGTGAATCCTCTCACCTCCCCACCTCTGGCCTGTACCCCAGTTCTTATGTGCATGAATAAATAAATCTTTAAAATAAATTAATAGGGCCCTCCCTGGTGGTGCAACAGGTTAGAATGCAGCATTGCAAGCTAGCCACAGCCACCTCAGTGGGAGTTCTATCCCTGCCAAAGGTCCACAAGGCACGGCAGACCTCTCCTGGCCTGCCCACTGCTCCCCTCAGTAGTGTACTTTGTTGATCTGCCTGTTCTGCTCCCTGCTCTGTCTCTGGTGAAGCCTCTTGCCACTCCTGCAACTCTGGCTTGTACCCCAGTTCTGTCTGCATAAATAAATAAATCTTTAAAAATAAAATAAATAAATAAACAATAAAATAAATCAATAAAGACCGAGGTTCTGGGGCTCAGGTGAGTTCTCTTCCTCTTCCAGAATTGCTTTAGCAGACAAAACACATCTGCTGAGCCACTAGTATAATGACTCAAGCTTAAAGCTCCAAAATAGTAATTTCCACTAATATGCTTTGTTTCCAGACTTGAGAATTACCAAGAAAAATTCTATTTTCTCTTCTACATGAAGACTTTCCAATATTTAATCCTTGCTTTCATTTATTCTTCATCCAACAGTTGTCCTGTCACTAAAAGTCCTGTCACTAAAAATCCTGATCCACCTCCTCACAAAATCTCTACAGCTCACCCCCTTCCCTACCTCAGGAGGCCAGTGCAGAGATGGGCTATCTTTGCAGACTCAGAGAATATCTGGGTTCTGTTTTGATCTTTTGGTTGTGACTATTGATTACATGGATTTAAGTAGAAGAATATAGCTCTGAAAATGTATATCAAGTGCTGAATTATTAAAACTACAAATACTACCAACACTATTTCTTTTTATTAAAACTACAACATGTTGTATATTTTTTGGTGCTTTAGTTAAAGTGTAAGTCTCCATGCTTGGATGGGCACATGAGTCAAGTCTATCACCATATTCATAGAAATGTCATTGTTAGTCTCTAATAAGTACAGAGAGCCTGGAAGACAAACACATTACTTTAGTCTCCTCACAGATTCATCCAGAATCTCTCAGAATGGTGAGATCACTCCTCAGTGGAGGTCCACTCCAGGATTCCACAGCACTTTAGTGGTACATCTGTCCTGTGAAGTCATGGTGCCTATGCTTTTAGTATGGATATGAGCTGATATCCATAAAGGATGTCTTCCATATTCTTCCAAAACACCAAAAGGGCCAACAAAACTTTCTCTTGCTAAGAATGATCAACTTTAATTGAAGAATTTAAACTCCATGTTAACAAAATAGTTGCTGCTTCATTTGTTTGAGATTTTGTTGATTTTAACCAAATTTAAAGGTTACCTATAAGATGCTGATACTCTATCCTGATTATGCTATATTAAGTTCATTTCATTTCATACCTAGTTGTCCTTTCATTTGTTATATGTTCAAAACTTAAACTTTGGGTGATTTGTCCTACAAGTGCAATATATACTTTCAGTGCATATTTTTAAAGTTGTCATTTAAGTCTTTCTTGAATTTCAATGCAGTCTGACCAGCATTTCTCTGGTAAGCCCACACTCCCCCATTTATTTCTATCACTGTTCTGCTCTTTATAGGAACTCAAAGTCTCCTGATAAAAATCTGTAATTGTTGATTAAATGTACCTCTTATTTGTATAATTATGTACCAGACATTTTCCAAGTAGTTCACAAATATTATTTTGCTAATTATCAGGTACAGTAAGAAAACAAACACATAATACAGAAAACTATGATATAAAGCATCTTTTCATGTGTTTACTGGTCATTACATATACTCATTTTAAAAATTTATGTTCAAATCTTCTGCTTATGTGAAGGCTTATCTCTGAGTTGTAAGAGCAAATGCTATATTTCGTATTCAATTTCTTTCACTGATATAAGAAATATTTTTGTTACTTCCTTTTTCATTTACTTAATGTTATCTTTTAGAGAGCAGAAGTTTTTAACTCTGACATAGTCTAGTTTATCAACTATTTTATTGTATGTTTTGTGTTTCCTAGGAAATTTTTACTGTAATGCTAAAAATATATTTTCTGTTTTCTTCCAAGTGTCTTAGAGCTTTGTCCTTAAATTTATGTTGAATCTTTAGTTTATGTTATTGTATGGTAATAAGGAGGCTTACAGATTAATTTTTTTTCCATATAGGTAGCTAGTTTCCCCAGCACCATTTATAAAAAGACTACCCTTTCCCCAATTGAATTACCATGGCGACTTTGTAAAAACTCGATTGACAATATATGTTTGGGTTCTATTCTATTCCATTGATCTACCTAGCTATCATTATGCCAGTATCAAGCTATGATTACCAGGGTTTTATAGTGACTCTTAAAATAAGGTGATACCCATTTTCTGTCATCCTCTTTTTCAACATTAGTTTTGTCTATTCACATCATTTGCATTTCCTTACAAATTTTAGAATCAACTCACCATTTTCTATAAAAATCACACACTAGGATTTTTATTGGCATTGGATTAACTATCAATTTGTGAAAAATTACTGTTAACTATATTAAATCTTCCAGTCTCTGCATATGGTATCTCTGTCTCCTCATTTAAGAATGCTTTCATTTTTCTTATTAACCATTTTTAATTTTCACTGCACATGTCTTACACATATTTCAGCAAAATTAACTATGTATTTCAGGAATTAGTAACTCCATTTTTCAAATGAGACCATCAGATGATCGAAAAGGCCTTGTTGTCCATGAAAGCCATCAAGCTAGAAAAAATAACTGAGCCAAGAGTTTAGTCCAGAGTAACTAAATCCAAAGGCCACCTTCTTAATTTCTAGGTCCGCAAAACTTAGAGCACAAAGGTGCAGGGGGAATCAAATCAACTAGGCATCTTTTCTCAAATCTCATATGCTCACTGCCACATTAGACATATCTCATTGGAGAGATGAGTGGCCCTGGATAGCTTGAAAAGCTCCTAAGGTGTTTCTGTTCTAGCCAGTAGGATGACAACTGTTGGGTAGTTTAAGTCATCAATCCCAGCATGGTCAACAACGCCTGCCACCTTTGCAAATCCTTGCCAGCTCGTTCCTAAAAAGATTGAGATCAGCCAAGAAAGGGCCTGGTATGAAAATCAAAGTCAGGCAAATCTTTATACAACCAGAAGCAGTTTCCTAAACAACAGAAATAACTGTCTCTCCCACATTCTGGTATGGTTTACTGCTTCATTGTAGGAATAAGCTTGTAGTAGTCATTAGAGATAGACAGGCAAATTAATTTTGGATATAAGTAATGTTTTAAAGTCAAAGCTCAATTTGTTGTATTTTTCACTCATTTTACCACAACTTACTGTGTTTTCCTTTCTCTCTCTCCTTCCCTTAATAAGCTAATATTTAGTGTTGAAATAGTAAGTCTGAAGAATGGTGAGGCAAACAAGAAAAAAAATGCATGGGAGAATATAGCACAGATTAGAGTGCCATGTTTATAGAAAAGCTGAGCATGGTCATGGGTAATAGCTTCTCAAGAAGTCATGCATAGGAACTTCCCTAACTGAAGAGCTTGTGATGATATACCTGGAGTAGGCTTTATCAGAGGAATAAAACAATATGGAAAAAATATTCTGTGGCTAGCAATTCATGAATACTATTTGAATAGAAAGCAAACTTTTTTTTTTTTGGAAAGCAAACTTTTAATAGATGTTTTATGTTATAATATTAAAAATCACTAAAATTTATTTATCCAGCCTACTAGATACAAATACTGTCCTTACAGGACAGGATAAAATGTTGACTGCTTTCAAGGAAATTATGTTTCAAATTTTATATGTAAAAAAACAATCAAGGCTTTCTACAACCAAATTGCCCCCAAACAGATGAATGGATTAAGAAGATGTGGTACAATGGAACACTATTCCGTGATTAAAAGGTAAACTGCCCTTTGTGGTAACATGGACAAAATTGGAAGGGATAATGCTAAGTGAAATAAGTCAGAAGGAGAAAGAGAAGTAATTGGATGGTTTCACTTATGTGTGGAAGCAAAGGGTCAGATAAAGACAAACCTTGAAAACCAACCACAGAGCTGAGGCATCCAGGAGGGGAGGGAGGAGTTATCACAGGAGTTATCACACAAGGGACTGTAGTGATGGACTATGGGTGCTTTGGTGGTGGAAGAACTGTGGTGACCACATCTGAGGGGAAAATCATACACTGTCCCAAAATTAATGATGACATAAGAAAAAGATACCTCATTTAAAATAAGTTAATTTAGGGCCTGACTGGGGGCACAGGGGTTAAGTTTCAGCACTATCACCAAGACGGACCCTGTTCTATCCCCAGCCAGGGAGGCAACCCATTTAAGGCACAGTAGAGCTCTCTGGTCTCGCCTGCTGCTCTAACAGGGTGTTTCAGTAGATCAGCCTGTTCTGCTTTCCACTAATTCTCTAATGAATCCTCTCATGCCTACACCTCAGGCGCCCACCCAGTTCTTCTACAGAAAAATAAATAAATTTTTTGAATAATAATTTAATTTAAAAAATTAATGACTAATAATACATGTGCAAAAATAAAGTGGAACAACTCAAGGCTTCCTGTAGCAAACACTGTTGATTATCCAGGGGCAATTTCTGCTTTCTCTGCACAGCACTCCACCATCTAAAACCTTACAAGACAAGAATAAAATAGGATCCTTTGAAATAGCAAAAGATCTGCATTCACAGGAACTTGAATCAAATGGATCAAAATATCCATATATTCATTCAATGATCAATGACTGAAAGATACAGTCAGCAAACTCCTTTGCCTTCTAAGATGTTCACATTCCTGCAGGAATACAATCCTGTAAACACAGAAACAATGTCTTATTCTTCTTGAAGTTACCAAGTCCTGACACAGTCTAGAGAATATACATATTAAATGAAGGAATGATCTATGAGTGACTATTTAAAATGGAATTACCTTTTAAAGGTAAATACTAACACAATAATGAGAAATTACTCTGGAAATCAAAGTGTCACTCTTCAATTATAGATGGACTTTTAACTTCAATTAGAATGCCAGAGTGAGTTTTCAGATAATCTTAATATCTTTCTTTATCCTATTTAATATTATTTCCCTTACACTCAACATACCCTCAGTAGGAAAACTGTTCTAAGTTTCTGCTTCAAGAGTTCTTTCATCCTCTGACCTGACTGCAAGCACTTCAGCACATTCACCCACACCCTGATTCTGTCACTGCCAAAATCCCATATGGAAGGGGAGGAGCTCTCTCAGAAGACTTGGCACAAATCCTTATGATAGCAGTTCTCACATTATATTGTAATTATCTGTTGACATCTTCTCCCCACGCAAATACCTCAAATCAATGCTATTGGATAATTTACCTATTAAAGTTTCTAAGATTTCAAAATACAACCCACAATTTTTGAAGAATGTCCTCTTTCAAAATATATAACCCCAAAGAAAATTATTTTGTATTGAGCAAATATTAAACAATGCTTCTTCTGTGTGGTTCACTTCTTTAACACATATTTTTCATGAACATCTTAAATCAACATGTAATATCCTAAGATGAATATTCAGTTTTTAAAACACACACAAGCTAATAGGAGACAATAATTTTGAACTAGAAGGTGAACTAGAAGGTGCTTTGTTTCCAATTGATATAACAATGCCCAGGCTAATACATTTCATGATAAAAGGTCAGTATGCTTTTCCTTTGCTGAGAACAATGTGTTGTCGCAAAGAATTCCACCAGGCACTTTCAGGCAGAAGTAATGGATGCTGGGGCCTCTCTGATGCTGCAGGGTTTAAAAAAAGACACAGAGCTATCAAGCTATTTCCAGACATTTTAACAGAAGTTCAATCCCTAGCCAGTCAGGGAGCTGACCCAAATGGCACAGCAGACCTCTCCTGTCTCACCCCCTGCTCCCCTCAGCAGTATATTTCAGTACATCTGCCTCTTCTGTTCCCTGGTCTCTTTGGTGAGTCCTTTCACCCAACCCCCTACACTTTGGATCTATGCCCCAGTTCTTGTATGCATAAATAAATAAATTTTCAAAAAAAAAAAAGTAGTCATGGCCCTAGTGGTGACTTTTTAAATAAGATACACTTAAGGCATCTCCTGGAAGTTCAAGAAAAATATTTAAAGAGTGGGTAAAATCACTGTCTTAATAACAGATGGTCATTGCTTCAAAATCATCTCATGTGTTAAATTTGCTTATCGTTTTCTGTGATATTTGCCTACACATGCTCAGACTCTCCACATTTTGTTAGGATCTGATCGCCACAATTCCTCAGAGAAAGCTCAGTATCTGAACTTGTTGGCATAGTTCCTGGAGTGATCTGTTCCTGAGACCCTAGGAAGGCCAAGATTTTTCTACTTTACATATAAATATGCCACCAGCAGATGTTTAGAGTTTATGCTGTGTCCCAGTATCACCAGACATTGGGCTTTGCTTCACGATTAAAGGAACAGACCAGATACCACATCTCATTCTCAAAATTAGACTAAATAGAAACAAATAGCTAATAGTAAGTAAAACCTGGGATAAAGCACTATATAAATTGGAAAAATTACATAAATTGAAATAATTATGTACTACCTAAAGTCCATTTTTTCATTGTTCCCAAAGTTATTTTCAAAAAAAGAATGCAGACTGTGATGTTCAGAAACTTAATTTTACTGGCACATATAATTGTGATAGTAACAAACTCACTAACAAGTTATAAAAGGAGCGTTTTCTCAGAAGGATCCCAGCCTCACTGGCAGCAGCTCTGTGACAGCGGTTACTCCTGAGAGCCTGGAGTCTGAGACAGAGTTGCTGGAAATTGAGTGACACATTTCATCAAAGCCTCCACTCAGCTGCCTCAGCCAACTGTCGCTGGTAAATGACTTAATCGTTGCTAAACTTTCATGCAGGAAAAGCAGAGTAGTTGAAATGCACCCACATATAGACCTGAAACGCTAATGAGATCATTTGACATTCTGATTGATATGAAATCTACATCGTGTTTTGACTTGCCTGCCACCATTGATACGCTGTATTTCCAGTTTGAAAGGTTCAGAAGTGATAGCTATTTTACAATACAGCCCAACCGAAATTCAGAAGGAAGAGCTATGGAAAGGAATGGGTTAATTGTCAATTATTTGTTACAAGGTAAATTTTTAATCACATTTCATGTGCATTATTTTTTTTTTCCTTAGGTAAAGTAGCTGCTTAAAAGGGCAGAGGTACATAAATATTTTATATAACCTCCTAAATATAAATAATCATGTGGGTCCTTTCATGAATGTGTTTATATGCCTTTCTTAGGTTGAGGGAATTTATTCATGAATGTTCAAATGCAAGATACTATCAGTGGCAACATCTGCCTTAGTCAATTGTGGATCAGCCACAGCCACCCTAAGATACCCATAACTTCTTTACTAAGGTTTCAGATCCCAAAAGTATGTGGTGTTTGCTGCTTCATGCCAAACTTTCCTCCAAATCAGATTGCCTTTGTGAACAGGGATAGGAATCAAAATGAATTCTGGCCACCTCTCCTGCTGTCCTGCTAAGTCAGGTAACTCCTGTTGTAACATTTACATGTGAGGTGCAGAGAGCTCTGGCCATCTGCATTCGTGTGCATGCCTTCACTTCCACCACTGCTTGAAAAAGATAAATTGCTATTACCAGGAGAATTAAGAGGAAAAATGTTTGGCTTATGTCATCCCAAGCATCTTTACCAGGGGAAACCGGCCTAAGCTTGTTAGTCACCCAACATACCAAGGCTCTGTGATCAAAGGCAGCCACCTCAGAACCACACCATGCCAATCACTGTTTTCCCTTTATTTTCTCTCCCACCTCTGAAGAAGACATCAACCCATCTGTTAGTGATTCTTTACAATTAACTCCGCACATTGCCCCTCTCTCCCTCCCTCATATTCGCTCTTCCCTATCTTTCTCATCTCTGTCTCTCTGAGTCTTAAGAACTGACTTTCTTTTAACTAGGACATTTTATTTTGCCAGCAATCACAGTTCAAATGCAGGCATACATAAGTTTCAGTTGAAACTCCTAATAGGCAACATCTGAATTGCTTCTAAATTTGGCAAACAGCCTTGCTTTCTCCAAATTCCTAAGACAGATGAGACACAAAAGTGAGATAAATGATGCCAGCCTACTATTTCAAATGCCATATTGATATAGTCATTATTCGTGCCAATAAGGCTCACTGTCATCTAATTTTAACCTGTTTCTGTGTTAATCATGCTTAACTTTTGTCTTTTTTATATATCTGATGTTCTTCATCTAATAGAATATAGTCTGTGAACAATCGAGTCTTTCAAATAAATCACTGTGTGCCTTTTAGGTGCAAAACACTATTGTCTCTCAGGTGGGGTTTTGGGAAGTATAAATAAATGAATAAGACATATGGACACACAACTGTGGCTCAATAAACTGTGTAAAGAAAGGAGAAGGGGAAGGAAAGGACAGCAAAAGAGAGGGAGGGCAGAAAGATAAAAGTGTGCAATAACTCATTTCATGTAAGGGAAGGTCGAGTCTTCCCCGCCATTCTGCTGGAATTTCTTCATAGCAGATGTTATTAACTGATACCACCTGGTTTACTGTGTTTATGGTCCCTCTCCATAGCCAAAAAGTAAGGGCCATGAAAGAACTGACTTGCCAGTCCAGATCATAACTATGAAAAAGTTTTTTTGCCTAGAAGCTAGGAAATACCAAAGAAGGGTGAAATTAAAGATGAGAAGGACCTCCTGACCTTCAAAGGCAAGAACATTTTTGCATTATCCACATTCATCCCCAACACATAGCCTCCCTTCATGAGACTTTGTCTTTGGCATGAGGGAGTCTTCTCTGCATGAAACTTTGTTCATTAATCAGCTGCTGCAGGCAGGAAACTAGAAGGATGAAGGAACAAAGGAGAGGGGATAGAGATACATGTGAAATACTACAGTTATTTTCCAAAAGATGACCTCTTTTTTACAATACAGGTGGAACTTGAGGGGATAATGCTAAGTTGCAACAAGCCAGACAGAAGACAAATACTGGAGGATTTCACTCAGCTGCAAAGGAGAAACCAAGCAAGCAAACAAAACAAGACAAACCCTTAGATTCAATGACAGAAAGGTGGCACCACGAAGACAAGAGGAATGGAGGAACAGATAAAGAGGTCAACCATGTGGTGGACGGGAAGTAGACTTTCAGCGTTGATCAAAATGCGGATTACATGCAGATGTCAAAATATAAAACTGTATACCTGAAATTTTAAAAAATAAAAAGAAATTGCTAGTAGACTATAAAAATCAGACGTCAGGGCCCTCCCTGGTGGTGCAGCGGGTTAAAGCACAGCACTGAGAAGCTAAAGCCATTTCCGCATGAGTTCAATTCCCGCCTGCCCGGGAGGTGACCACGTGGTGTGGCAGATCTCTCTTGACCCGCCCGCTGCTCCCCTCAGGAGTGTACTTCCTCGATCTGCTAGTTCTGCTCCCCACTCTGTCTCTGGTGAAGCCTCTCACCGCCCCTGAGCCTCTGGCCTGTACCAGTTCTGTATGAATAAATAAATAAATCTTTAAAAAAAAAATCAGACATCAAATTTTTCTTTATTCAGGGGTGAATTTTCTAAGAAAGCTCAGGCTGAAAATAGGTTGCTTTTGACCAGATTTCCCTTAGTGGCTCAGAGACATGATGCCTGGCCTGCCTGTAGCCCTTCTTCTCCACCTCCACCTGCCTCTAAGTTCATATTTATATAGGTTTTTCTTTTCACTCTTTTAGTCTCCAAATGTTCTCTTCCTAACTCAGGAATTCCTATTGCTACTTTCTTGGAGTTTTATCTTCTCTACTTCCCACTTTGACAAATGCCCTTTTTTCATAGTTGATTCACCACAAACAGTAAACTATTTCCTCTTGGGGAGAAAGTGGTTGCCTCAGAGTATGCACTGCTAAAACAATGGAAATTTCATAGTTGATTACTTGTACTTAATTATAGTGCAGATACTCATGAAAAATTATTTTACTCCTCTTTGCAATTAGGTTTGGTGATTAGGAAACCTTATATATCACTCTCCAGTTATTCTTTATAAGCCCTCTTCTATTTGGGGGTGGCGTAATTGGCCCCTAATTTTATATTGCCTAGGTAGATTATAAAACCCCAGCATGCCATTGAGAGATCTGGACACCCGGGTTAAAAAAAAAAAAACCGCAGATAAAGGAATTAAGACCACACTACCTGTCATACCAAATGAATCTGGAGTCTCCTAATTGCTGGCAAACAAATATCTCCAAACCAGATGTGAGCTAGTGCCTTTAGCAATGGTCCTGACTATGCAAATTCATTAATTATAGCCTTTTATAGTTCTATAGTGAAAAATAACTATTATTATTATCATTATTGTTATTATTACTAAATAAACCCCTAAATCTTCCTAAAAACTGTCATTTTGTATATATATATATATATATATATATATATATATATATATATATATTGCTACAGGGAGGGTGCCTACCAGAAATGTAAGACGTGCAATTCACACATCACTGTGAAATGCAAATGACTATGAACTCTGACAGGCTGTAATTACTGGCAGACACAGTTGGCTGTCAGTGACTAGTATGAATTTAGTGGGGTGAAAACTTCATGACTGAGATTTCTTCCTATGTGGCCTCTGACACTTGAAATTCCCCTATTTACACACTTAAATGTTTAGGTCAATGATTCTCAAGGGAGGAGGAGGGAGTTCAAAGAAGGAAAAGAAGAATATGATCATCTTCATGTAGTTTGGGAAACATATCCAATACTTCATTGTTTAGTTATAAAATTACTGGAAGTGAATTCTTGGTTTTATCTTTCTTGGCTTAGAAAAGAAAGTACAATAGAAAGGTCATGAAAGACGACAGAAGTCTGTGATTGTGAATGATGAAAGAGTAGGTGGAAATGTTCCGCCTCCAAAATCCTTAGGGTAAAAGTCTTACTGGGGATTAGTTTATCTGCTTACTTTCTTCAACAAAGTCAATCTAGTAGAACTATGATGATTTTGAAAAGTGACATATAACACATGGGCACTGTAGAACATCCAGGGTCTTGGCAAACAGTCATGCCAGTCATACCCAGCACACTGCCAGAAAGCCACTAACCTGGCCTCTGCTGTACGGTGAGGCTCAATCCTTCTTGTTACTGCCCCCTGCCTTTGTCTCACTCCACTCCCTTTCTGAAAAGATTCCATAATTCATCATTATAATCACTTTCTGGAATATAACTTGCTTGCCTCTTCTCCCTTTACCTTGAGCTCACCCGCTTGTGCCGATTATTTATTTATTACCTTTCAGCTCTAAATCCATCCTTCTCTGCCCTGGGGTTTGCTTTACTGGGGTTGGATTCCACATACACTATCGCCTTCCAGCCCAGCAATGCCCTGCCAATAGAGGCCCTGGAAAAAGAAGGTATTCTTTTCTTCTGGTGTTGTCTACCCCATCCCATGCTCTCCTCAGAAATCAGAACCTCCTCAGGTAAGGCCCTTTCCTGGTCTCTGAATCTTCCCCTTTTCCTTCAGCTGAAGGCTAGAAACACCTCTGTAGTGGTGGCTATCATGTGTTCCTTGGAATTCTCCTTCATCCCCTTTTTGTAGTTAGCTATCTAGATACTGTTTTTATTAAAATTTTCTGTTCTTCTTACCAGAATGCATTTCTGTTTTCTGACACACTGGCTATTCCCCCATGCTGGTTCAACTGACTCTGGATACAAGTTTGAGTCTAGAATTGGAGTTTAGTCTGAGTCTAGAAAATGGATCTCATCTGGAAAACACTGTGAGTGGCATCTACCCACATCTGTCCCTGAAATACTAAACACAGAAGATATTCCTCAGAGAATACAAAAGCCAGGAAAAGTTCTTTAAGAACTCCAACTGTTAGGGGCCTCCCTGGTGGTTCAAGGAATTATGTCTGCATTATCAATCTGTAGCCACTGAAAGCACAAGTTCAATCCTGAGCCAGGGAGCTGACCCACATGGCACAGCAGATCTCTCCTGTCTTGCCCGCTGCCCCCCTAGGCAGTGTATTTCAGAACATCTGCCTGTTCTGCTCCCCAGTTTGTCTCCGGTGCATTCTCTCACCTCCCACCTATGCCCTATACCTCAGTTCTTATATGCAAAATAAATAAAATAAATCTTAAAACAAAAAGAACTCCAACTGGTTAGCAACTATAAAGCAGAGATATTCTGCAGGGGAAGGGGAGAAAGAGGAATCAAAACAGGGAAGGAAAACATACAAGGGACTATGGTGATAGTGCACAGGTAAATTGATGGGAATTTTATGGCGATCATACCTGAGTAAGCAAGCATTGTACAAAAAAAAAGGGGGGGTAGATAATGATGTTAAATATATATAAAAAATTTTAAATGTGAAAAAAAAAAAAAGGAATGGAGTTCCCTCCTGTGTATGACAAACACCTTCTGGTGGTGTCACAGTACTCTTAGAGCCAACTCAAATTCTGACACCCACCAAGGACAGTCACTCCAAAGAACCATCAACCTTCATGAAAGTCACAAAGCAAAAAGAAGAAAAGTGCATGAGAAGAAATGACTGAGTTTTACACAAGTATTTTTTTCAAGGTCAGCAGCTCATTCCTCAAAGATGAACTTTCTGTTTTCCAAAGGGCTGGCACAAACAAACAAACAAACAAAGTGATGTCTTTCATTTGCTTCCATAAACCCCAAGGGGTGCCAGATCTTTCATAAGAAATTAATTTGCCAATTCCTATTCCAGGGAAATCTGTGCATGTGATCTTTGGAGGAAGCTGGGCTTCACAATCTCTTTAGAATTGTGCACTAGACTTTGTAGTCTTTTGACTGCACGACACATTCACTGCCCTCCACTATAATATTAATGTCTCCCTTATCTTTTTTTCCCAGTATGGAATTTTGGTATGTTTGACACCACCCCCAGCTCTAGGGTTGATTATGCAGTTCAGACTGCACACGAAGAAATGTCACCCTCCTGACCACAGTGATACATTTGGAGCTTAGCCTGTAACCACATCTGGGTAATGAGAGTTAGTCCCGAGACTTGTAATTAGACTAGTGAATGGAATTCTGTTCACGATGACACAGGGGCTTTGAAGGATGCTGGGCTGCAGTTGCAAGTTCCCCACTTGCTTCCAAACAGAATTGACCGAAGCCAATAAAGAACGTGAAGACAAGAGAGGAGAACTAGTCCTGGTTGCATTATTTTATTATTATGCCTGGATCAAGGCATAGCTGAATTACTATGAGCCTGGCATTCTGTAGTTCTCAAACAAACTTTTCTTCAGCTTAAGTTGATTTGAATTAGATTTTATGACATTTGAAAATCAAAGAGAAGACAATTGGCATTAAGATACCTATAAAAGAAAACCCTAGACCACAATCTGAGAGGATGACCTGTGGAGAGAGGAGACCTCTGCATCATCCCATCACCCTGCTGTCACGGCTGCCTGTGAACTCTGAGAGTTGATGAAGGAAACCATCTTCTCATCTTCGGGTGCAACTGGCACTTCTTAATCTGCCCCCCTCTGGTTAGGATGTGATTTGTCTAGAGCTCCCACTCCCAGTAGGACAAGATCAGGACTTCCTTAGAGACTGCAGAACAATTTCAATCAGGTTGTCCAGCTCTATTGGGCTTCTTAGGCTCTGTTATAGCTATGAGCAGTGTCACTGCAATTTTAAAACCTAAATTTATTTAAGTAAACCTAATAAACATGTCCCCAGGTTATCTACTCTCCTGCTTGGGGGTTTGATTAGTGTCATAATCAATTTATCAATGATCTGGATCTAAGGGGATTTTGATTTCATTATTATCCCCCTTCAGCTCCTCCCATTAGGCAGAATCTTAACAAAAATGTGTTAATTAAATAGGCTTTTTGAAATAAATTTATTATCTTTCTACAAAGATCAAATCATAGCAAGTTAACAGAAATTTTACTTTCTCCAGAGTGAACTACTAAAAGAGGTAACTGTGGGGGGGGGGCGGGGGGGCAGATTACTTGTTTGGTTTTTTTATTTTAGAGAAGTGAAGCTGGTGCTGCCTATATAAACCTGTGTTTTCATCCTTTGACAAGGATTCCCAAAGGAAGTGCCTGTGGGACACTATCTATCCCAGCAGAAAACAAATAGAAGTCTGTCCCGCTTTTGAAGTTTATCGCTTTTAAAATATTGCTATTATGGTGATAAGCCCTTTTGAAACGGCCTTTTTTTTTTTCCTATGGATATTCTGATAGTGTTCCAGTCGGAAGCAAAACAAAGTCATCTTTGGATTTCTTTGTGAAGTGTTCCTCTGTGAAAGCTGAACACCTTATTAGCATGGGAAGAAGAAACCAACAAGTGAGTCCAGCATCCAGCTCCAAAACCAGGTGAACCTGGCCAGGGTCCAGCGGGTGCCATCATAGACTGTCCAAGGTTTGGTGTGCCTGCAGACACCACCCCCAGCACGATTTGACTCCCGGGAGTGTTTCTGCCTCCACTGCTACTGTCGGAAAAATGATGTTATAGCCCAGGCTATTGAGAAAGTGTCCACCTTATCTCTGAACCCTCACAATCAATTAGGAAGTAAGAGAGAGTGATGCTGGACAGGACGCTAGACTCTCTCAATGATACTGGATTAAACATGGTATTATCATAGCCTTCACTCAGCAACAGCCATTCAGTTGAACCAAAGTGACCTCCTCAACCAGGCAACAAATAATTGTCAGAGACCCACAACAGTACAGGTATTCATTAGTCCCTGTCCCCAAGAAAGAACATCTAGAGTTGTATAATTGGGTGAATGTTCTTTATCATGTTAAAGTGCTGACATGAGAGAAGCTTGCTTTGTTCTCCACTCATCTAAGACGAATTATAGCATTTCATATAAGTGGTGGCTGCTGGTGGCATAGGATCTGAGTAGACAACCAACAGAAGAAAAACTGAACAGCCCAAAATATTTAAAACCACATGGGAAAAAATGTTCATCCTTAGTAATGAATTAAAAAATTCCAATTTTAAACATCAATGATATATAACCCAATTTAGTCTTCACAGGGGAAAGTCTAAGTCCTTCCTAATGCCTTTGGAGTTCTTGAGAATCACTTGTAATCCTTTATAAATCTTCCTCTACCTTGGCGCCATGACTTTGGTGTATAGATGAAACATCTTAACCATTTTATAAGACTGTCCTTTTGCACACAATGTGCCACCTACATGGACCTTTTCCCATTTCTTCATTTTCAGAACAGACTTGCCAAAAGTTTATGGTGGCAGAGAGTGTGAGTCACTGTTTTTCTAAGCTCTCCTTCTTTTAAGACTGCTTTGCTCCCTCTATTTTCAGAATTCCTGGTCTCAGCTCACCCCCTCCCCCGCCTACCCCAGCCTCCCACCCTACTCTGAATCTCCTCCCTACACCAAAACTCAACTTCCCTCATATTTGTCGATATTTTCTCATTTACTGCTTGATTCAAGGTGTCCTGAACACTGGTATTTTCTAAAAAATAACACTTTTTTTCTATCTCCTATCTTCAGAACTGAGAAACTAAACTGATAGGGGCTGAAATTTCCTGCCCTGCCCGTCTATTAATTCCATGAAGTTTCTAAAAAGAATGGAATGGCTTAAAATTTTGACCTCTCAGGCCCTCCCTGGTGGCGCAGAAGGTTAAAGCACACCACTAAGAAGCTAAAGCCACTTCAGCATGAGTGTGATCCTCCTCCCGGGAGGTGACCACATGGCGTGGTAGATCTCTCTTGACCAGCCAGCTGCTCCCCTCAACAGTGTGCTTCATTGATGGATCCGCCTGTTCTGCTCCCTGCTCTGTCTCCAGTGAATCCTGTCACCATCCCTGTGTCTCTCTCCTGTACCCCAGTTGTTTGCATAAATAAATAAATCTTTAAAAAAAAATTGTCCTCTCATTATTTTTAAGTAATCCCCATCTTTCAAAAAGCAGGAATTGTTACAGTCAGTTTGGCCTGTATGTCTTTTTTTTTCCCCTTCCTTTATGTTAAATTAACTATGATTTACACAACAATAATACTCAATGCCAGTGATGGTACAGGAATATAATCACATTCACACATACCTATCAGTATTGCCAACGGTTAAAATTTGCTGGGGAGCAAATATAAAGACCAATAAATCCCAGACATTTCAAAGAAGTTATATCTTTAACATAATAATTTCACTTCTACAATTTTATGTTAGAAGTAACAATTAATGAATTAAGGGGTTTTTGTTTGTTTCAGGATGTTTCTTACAGTATTGTTTATAATAAAAAATTAAAAATTCCAATGACAAGGACAATCAAATAGATCATGATATTTTCATATACAAAGCAACCAACAAAAACGTATTTTGTGAAAAAAAAATTGTATGCAAAGGGAATTGTGTTTCCCTTGTTATTTATTGTATTTATACTTGGTATAAATGTGATTGATTTATTTGTACCTTCCGAAGTTTTAGAAAATGTCTGCCATCTGATATGTACAAAAATATTTTTTGAATGATGAATAAATGAAAAAAAATGAACAAGGCCCTCCCTGGTGGCACAGCGGGTTAAAGCACAGCACTAAAAAGCTTAAGCCACTTCCGCATGAGTTCGATCCCTCCCTGCCCCGGAGGCGACCACATGGCGTGGCAGACCTCTCCTGACCCTCCTGCCACTCCCTTCAGCAGTGTACTTCGTCTATCTGCCTGTCCTGCTCCCCACTCTGTCTCTGGTGAATCCTCTCTGCATCCTCTGCATCTATAGTCTGTACCCCAGTTCTGTATGAATAAATAAAAATCTAAAAAAAATAAAAATAAAAAATGAACAATTTTTGACTCGATGAAACTTTCTTTTCCTCTAACAATTTATGATTATACAGGCTCCCTTCTTTTTCACAATATACACAGAAAAGATAAACACCTGTGGGAAACAAAAGAAGCCTCAAGTTAATGACGTGAGGCTTCTGGTTCACAGTAAGGAGCTCGGAGGGACAGCGTCGTCCTGACTGTGTGTGGAAAGCCAAACTGACTGAGAATTAACGACTCTTCCTGGACCCACGAGGGACGGGAGGCACAAGGCAAATGGCTCTCCCCAAGACTGGGAAGGCTGACAGGCAAGAAGAGTCCGGGCTTCCAGGGCAGAGACTATCAGTAGAGGCCACCCTGCAGACAACTGTCTGGAAACAAGGGCTGGCGCAGGTAGGAAAAGGAGAACTGTAACGATGAAATACGGAAATGTAGTGTGGACGACTCTGAGAGTTACAATGAAATACTGAATAATGGTCAAACTATGAAGAGATGACAGGGGAGGACACAAGAAAAAATAAATGTCCTGGTCAAAACTTATCTCTGCTGCGTGGATTAATAGACCCAAGTGTGTTCATGACTACCTTTCAACACCTTTTACTCATGCTCCCACTTGCTTTTGAAAAAATAACAGCTAAGTATTCCATGATGAATTCAAACTTAGACCAGTAGGAGCCTACACGGACTCTTTATTTGTTTAGCTGTTAGTCTTGAAACTGCGGTTCCAACAATGCACAGTCCTTGTAAAATTAGTTACATGTCCTCTGGATTAATATATTCAGTGAAGAAAATTTTCAGTAGTTAAAGATAGTTGTTATAAGTTAAGATTTAAAAACAGGTATTGTATGTATGTATGTATTTATACACTATGGCCCTTTGGAGCATTAGAAACTATACTATCTAATAAATTTGCCCCTTTCCTCTGAATCAATATTTGCTCATGTGAAGGCAAACTCCCCACTGAGAATGTATGTTCTGCACTATTTCTATGGGAAAAAAACAAAGAAACAAATGGAACAACAACAAAAAAAAACTTTAAAGTGCAATGCTCTTCAAATGCAGTGCTGGGTCTGTAGGATTAACTTTGTACAAAAGATTTACAGCCTATTAAATAAAAAAAAAGGCAACATACTACTTTTAAGCATTTGATTCACCCAGTAGGAATCCCTAAGAATTCCTACTTCTTTGAAAACTGAGGTGGGGGCTAAGACCTAAAATTTAAAAAGAAAACAAGACTTTGAGAACAACCACAAAAACCAGCAAATGATTAAATTAGAGGTAAAACACACCACCTATTCTAGCACTCCTGACATCCCTTTGATAGATGGCTATTGGCAATTCTATACATAGTGGCTGGCATCTCTCTCTTTGCTCCCTCCTCCCCCCCCCATTCTCTCTCAATCATTCATTCTGCATATAACATATACAGCTACATATCTATATCACTGAGAAAGGATCAATCATTTTTTCCCCTCTGCAGCTGAAACATACAATATTTATCACAGGTTATAGAAAAGAAGAAAAGAAAATCTAAGAATATTCCCTTCAGCTGTATTTCTGTTGTGGAACCAGGAGCATCCCAGTCCTCCTCATTTTGCTTAGTTGTCACTCACTCCAAAACAATCTGTAGTGTATCAGGGCTGCTTAAAGTAGGTGCCGAATGGCCACTGGAAAGAAACACAGACCTGGTTCTAGGTGATCTTCCTCACTATATTAAACACGACTCCCATTAGGCATACTCCCTTCCATTTCTTTAAACTCTCAATACCTTGTAAATCAAATATTTATCAACTGAGAACCTCTCTTCTAACTGTCTGATGTTTCAGTTCTGACAAAGTTGGACACTAGCCAGTTGGTGAAGAAACCTGTGAAAGGAAATCAGCCACAAGAAAAAAGAAAACTCTATTTCATTTTTATTTCACAGGAACAAACTGCCAGCAACCTCCCCCCCTCTCAGCCCACTATTTTTCTTTAAGCTTGCTCATGTGAAAATGCTTGCCTAGAATCAGCAGGTCTGGCCACTCATTTAATCAACAAATATTTACTGGACATTCACTGGCAAGGGTCATATGTCCTTGGGTGCTTGTAATTCATATTAAAAAGCTATTTAAGGTGGACGCTGTGACTAATACATAAATCAGAAGTATGTGCATGAGGCACCATGATTTGCAAAGGTGGATCAGGACCAGTTTGACAGACCATATGCTTAAGGAAACTACAAGGAGCTGTTTATAGAAGGCTCTCTGAAGGAGATAAGCCTTGAACCCTGACTTAAAACAGAAGAAGGAATCCATATGGTGAGTGGGCAGAGAGAGGTGACAAATCTACATGAAGGCACAATTGGCAGATGTCCAGGAAAAGTACTCACTCCAACAAAATCACCATGTTGATTGCCCACAGTTAAAGTAAGTCAGAATCAGTTTCATAACTGCTCTATTGCCAATCACACAGACCCTCACCTATACTATCAGTGATTGTCTGCAAAGTAACTTCAACTAGTACATTTAAATGTAGTATGTAATCTTGCATTCACTGTGGTTACTAACTTGTTGGTTTTCAAGAGGATAGACTCATTACACAGAAAATGAATTTCTTTATCCATGACCCGGGCACTCTCTATTTTCTCCTAAGCTCACATCACAGAAACACATGGCAATTTGTAAACATAAATTCTCCCAGAATCCACCACTGGATTTCCTGATGCAAAGGATCTAGGGGTGAAACCAAAGCATGAGCATTTTTCAAATACTTCTTGCAAGATGCTAAGTTGCACTACAGTTGCAAACTATGGTTCAGCACAATTTCTTATTGCAAAGGAGCTCTAGCTTATCACATGAGACCATCTACTGATTCTTTTGAAAGCTGGTTCTTACACACAATATGCATTTTCCCTTTTCAGTATTTTTTGAGAGAAAAATAGTGACCACTCTACTTCCCAGATGCTATAACTAATGCTTTCTGTGTATACATCTCACATCACATTAACCTATAAATTCTGATGTGGGCTGAGTATGCAATGCTTTTAGCAGAAGCCTAAGGGCAGCTACCATACCAGGAATTTTAGGTAACCCACATTGCTGGTTTATACCCCACATGTGTGTGTACATGTAACTATAAAACAAAGGAAAGTAGGTGATGTGTTGGTCCCAGCTCTTATGTCAAGTGCCCATATAGCATGAGGCACCATGCTGAGCACCAGTGACCACTAGTCATATCACCAGTCTTGTTTTCAGGAATCTTACAGTGTAGCAGAAAATGCATAAAATGAATAAGTATGTGCAAAACATGTGATGACTCATATGCTAAGTGCTGGCAGAAAATTAAAAAACTGTAGTGCAAGAGATAAGACAAAGAGCCATCCCAGATGAGTCAGAGAAGATCTCTTTAAAGTGGTGATATTTAACTTTAAGCTTTCAGCTAAGACCTTAAGGGTAAGAAGGCAGTTGAAGCATGTGAGAAAACCTGGGGAGGGAAAGAACTTAACCATCCTGGGCCATCTGTAAAGTGATAAAATTGAGCTACAGTGCTTCAGATGATACTTCCTGCTCTAAAATTCTGTAAAGAACAGACTCGAGTAATTAGTGGGTTAGTAGGGAAATGAAAAGCATTAAGCAAAGCATTTTATTCCAATCTGATAGACACACTAAAGTTCGAGATAGAAAAGATCTGTTTGTCTAATTCTAATTCCACCAATTGGTTTAATGACCCAGAAATAAGGTTACTCACGCTTTCATCTTAGTATAACCAGGAACCTCTATTCACAGATCATCTATATGGCATTTCTTGAAAACATCACTTTAAAAGGGAAAGCTTAATGGACAAAAATACATAAATGGATAATGTTAAAAGATAGGAATCAATTATTTTCATTAGTCATGAAGACAGAACAAGAACTAATGGCTTTTAGCTGTAGTAGGGAAAAACCTGGATTAAATAGAGCAGAACCTCACTAATTCTCATTTCAATAATTTCCAAACCCTATAATTTCCAGAAAGAAAGCTGATCATCTTAGCTATATTTCAGTAAGCATTTAATAGCACAAAGATGAGTGGAGAGCCCTTATGAATTAAGATTCCATTACTCTTCAAAATAAGCTATGTTTGTTAGGTGGTATCCCACTTAATATTACAAATAATGCAAGTACTTTGTCCAAAAAACAACATAAATTTGTCTATGGCAGTCTTCTAAACTATAGAACTGTGGTGTCAGTTGAGTTTTTATTTTCAAAATCAATAAATCATCAGCGACTTTTTCATTCAGCAGTGTGAGTTTAAAAAATAATCACAAGGAAAAGGCAAAGTTTGTTTCATAAGTTTCCATTAAGTTTATCTTAAACTAATATGTTCCATCTTTGTATATTCAGAACACAAAAGGACTTCCAGAGCCTGAAAGGGGTTCAAAATTTTCTTAAAAACAAAAAAGTCAGTAATTTGGATATCTGTTTTAGCAGTTGCTAGGTTAACGGTTGTCTGTTTTAGCTTAGAAAGCTGGTGGCTGTGCTTGGGTATCAACACTGCAATGTGGCTGTTAATCAGCCCTCACCACACAGTGCTGGGCTGCAAACCTGCAAACTCTCCAAGGCCACATTAGTAACTTGTGGTCCCAATCTGAAATGTGTCTGTTTTATAACTGAGGCTATACACTGTTGTCTGACAGGCAGTGTCTCATCAGATGAGAGAGAGGACTACAATTTACTAAAAGTTAAAAGAGGAAAAGGTATAATAACAATGTCGGTCATGCCAAGTAAATGCTACTAGTAATCCCAGTATTCAGCAATTGCTATGTGTCAAGTCCTTTTTGGAACATTTTATTGCCTCTTTTAATCTTCACAATTACTCACAAGGGATGTATTGTTATTATTCCTATTTTTGAGACTCCAAAACAGAGACTCATAAAGATTAAGTAACTTTTTTAATATCAAATTGCAAGTGGTAGAACTGGGATTTGAACTCAAGCAGTCTACTCCAAAATCTATTCTCAACTCATACACTGTCATTCTTTATTCTTGTATAAGGGTATTTTTTACTATACTAAACCAATTTTTTATTGTCTTTGGTTATTCCAAATTCAAAGACCCCAAAAGGCTCCCATATCAGGGTTCTTTCCAGACTGTAAAGGGCATATACCTTCTTCCGTGACAATCCTGATCTAGCAATAATGCTCAGCACTTTAAATTTAAAATCCATTGACAGAGAGAGAAAAAAGATCCACTCTTTTCAGCCTGAGGGATTATGGAAGTAATCTGAAATCCAAAGGTAGAAAAGGAAGACAGATATTTATCTTTAGAATTTTCTTCTCATGACTGTGAGAAATGGTTGGGTGCAGAGGAAATTGGATAAACCTACAGTTATTTCATAGAAACAACTGAGCGGGGAAGCCTATGTCTGTCTCCTGTTTATTCTCTACTCCCAGCCCCAGCCTCCATCAGGAACATGACCTCAACAACTCTCAGTTTTGGCAAAGGGGAAACCAGCAAAACATTCTCTTGCGTACCCTCAGTCTCTGACAGTGGAGACAGGGATGATAAGTCAGACTCCAAATTTCTACTTGCTGCCAAAGGCAGATTAGGAAATGAGCTGACTTTCAACTAAACAGAAGACAATAGACCTTGGGCTTCAGGATATCACACTTCAGCTGTGGACACTATTTGAACAAGAGGGAAGTCTGTGCCCCAGATCCAACTCAAAACAGTCACCCACAGCTGTGACCAACAGGCCCAAGCTGCAGTGATCTACAGCCAGGGACTTGTCCTCCCTCACATACTGCAGAAGCTTCTTAGAGAAATAAGATGGGCATCATGGTTTAAATTGCATCCCCTCCCCCCTCCAAAAGATGCACTGAATTCCCAAGCACCAGTACCGCATAATGTGACATTATTTGAAATAAGGTTGCCACAGATGTCAATAATGTGAAGTAGTACTGGAGCAGGGAGCGGGGTCAGCCCAACAGGACTGGGGTACTTATGAGAAGACCGCTAGTGAACCTAGCCAGGTCTACCTAGGGAGCACCTCAGGTTAAAAAAGCAGAGACTGGAGTGCTGCAGCCTCCAGCCAAAGAACCTAAAGACTGCTAACACATGAGCAGGAATTAAGATAAGTCTAGGAAGAGTTTCCTAAGGCTTTCAGCAGGAGTGTGACATTGCAACTATCTGATTTTGAATTTCTGGGCTCCAGAACCATGAGACAACAAATTTCCGTGTGGTAATTTATTCTGGCTGCTCTGGGAAACAAATATAATGAGCATGGAGATAGAGTCTGAAAAGTCTGAGCATTTTATTTGAGCACTGACACCAAAGCTGGCTAAAAACAAGCGATTTGAACACTAGAAGATATATCTTACTCCCTTATACACACTATCCTAGTGGATGGGGTTTTTGAAACAGAACATAGGGTTTATACAACAGAACAGCTTACTGTTGAAAAATTAAGGATTTACATTTTCTTTGTATATCTGTGTATAGGATGAGTATATTTGTGATCTCACTTTATGTGCTTAGTAAAATTGTCAGAGTTTTGCCTAATAAATAAGAATACATGGACGGAGCAGTAAATAATCCTATATTTTTGAATGGCAGCAAATTAATAGCATAATAATAAAAAATATTGTCAGTTTTTGGCCCAACCACTATGGAGAACTGTGTGGCGGTTTCTAAAACTACTAAAAATGGAGCTTCTATATGATCTAGCAATTCCACTCCTAGGAATCTACCCAAAGGACACAAAAACATTAATTCAAAAGAACACCTGGACCCCTACGTTTACTGAAGCACAACTAACACTAGGTAAGCTATGGAATCAATGCAGATGCCCCAAATTAGATGACTGGATCAAGAACATGTGGTATATTTACACGATGGAATATTACTCGGCAATCAAAAAGGATAAACTCATGCCTTTCACAACAACCTGGCTGGAGCTGGAAGGGATTATGCTCAGAGAAATAAACCAGAAAAATATCAAATGGCCTCACTTATAGGAGGAATATAGAGAAAACAAAAATAGAATCAGAAAAAAAAGTAACTAATAAAGTAAAAATCAAAATCATCAGGCAACACTTGATCAGAGACATTATGTAGGAGAGGAGGAGGGAGAAAGAACAGGACAGGAATGGGAAGAGCATCATGGACTACGGTGATGGTGCACGGGGGAGCTAGCGGTGGGAATTTCACAGGGAAATCATACATTGTACAAAAACGAAGGATGATGTAATGAATGTATTTTAAAAATTAAAATAAATTACAACAACAAAAATATTTTTTAGTTTTTTCTAGTTTTTCCCAGTTTGTTTATTTAAATGACTTTTTCTAATTTATTTCCTTTTAAGTATGTTGCCAGAATTTCCAACTATAAAGTGTTACCACTCAGATGTTTGAGAACCTCTACTCATCATTCCCTCCTTTGTACACCTTGTCAGCCAGGCTCTATTATTAAAAACACACACCATGGGTAGGGCATCTCAGGCATGAAGTCAAAAATTCTTAGTTCTCTTCAAGAAATAAGTAAATCACAGACTTAAATATGTGGCCAGATCTTATTTTCTTAAATAATTCCCTGAACCTGAAGTCATATGCAGGAGAGAGAAGAGAGCTCAGGGGACTCCCCAAACAGTAAACAGAGACAGAGCCTCAGAAATCAGAAAGCTTTCCAAACAAGCAAGGCATGGAGGCATCATAGATCCCACGGGGCTGGGTGGATGATGGGGTAAATTCCATATCAAAAACCATAAACTGGGTCACTTAAAAAGCACAGAGGTTACAGTCTCACAGTTCTGGGGGCCAGAAGTTCAAAAGCAAGGGGTCAGCAGGGCGACACCCCCTCTGCCCCAGAGAAGGAGCTGTCTCATGCTGTCTCCTTGGTCTGGTAGCTGCGGCAGCCCTTGGCATCGCTGACCTCGCAAACACATCACTGCGTTCTCCGCCTCTATCTTCACATCACCTTCTTCCCTGTATCTTCTCTGTCTTCAATGTCTCTCTCCAATTTGCACCCTCATCCACAGGATTTCATCTTAACATGACTGCATGTACAAATAGCCTATTTCCAAACAAGGACACATGCACAAGTAACAGGGGTTAGGACTTTAACATATGTTTGGGGGACACAACGTAACCCACACCCTGTGGTGGTGGACAATATATAGATGGTGACTATGAGGGGGGACGCCAAGGGTCATAGGTTCGCCTCTCATATCCACCCCCAACAAGCTTGTGCACCATGCAAGACATCTGGAACCCAGCAAAAGGAGGACAAACCTCCCATGGACTGAAATCAAGTGTCACTGCCTTGGGGGAATGGAACCAATAGGCAAATTGAGTGTAGCATCGTTACATTTTACATTGTTATGTTGCTTTCAGAGGTTAAGGACTGAATTTGGACAAACTGCAAAACATTTGAGGAAGTACACAGAGCATTCTAGGAACACACAAAAAAGATGCACAGAACCAAAATAAGGGTTAGGAAGCAGTGGTCTTGATCTAAGATCCACAGGAGAGAGAGATTGAAATATGCAAGAACAAGGGTTAAGAAAAATGCAAGGCTTTTCAAACAAAGAACCATGTAAGTTTAGGCACAGATGCCAGAAAGAATAATCTAGGCGCGGGTGGTCTTTTAGTATGACTTACAGAAGAGCGTATGAGAAAAAAGGAGATGGGGGCAGTGCAGACTGTGCGTGTCAAAGAGATGGCTCCAGCAGTTAAATGAAGGAGAGAGTAAAAATGGCAATTCCAGGGACAGACAAGTTAGGAGATAATTGTGATAAATCTCACTAAAACAGTGGAGGCTGAAATGGAGGCAGTGGTGGATGGAATGGCATGGAAACCAAACTACTCAGAAGGAGAAAGTTCATGTGACCTCCAAGTGTCTCAGCTGGATGAAAGAGAACAGCAACTTTCAAAAATTTGTGACAGTGGCTCACATCAAGGAGCATTCTACGTTAAGACCCAGTGAAATACACACATACATACACATACACACACATCCCGTACATATACCCCCCTACCTGTCACAGGCACTAATCCCTCATGAATATACTTACTATATAGTATATCTATAGACTTACTGTATGCAGTGCATCCTGGTGTTTTCAACTCTGTTTTTGCTTTTAAATGCTAGTCGCTGGACAGTTGTCACAACCTATTAATGGGTGCCAATTCAGAAAGAACTTAGGACAGCACTTATGGAGGGACTGGTGATGCCATCACAGGAGAAGCAAATGCAGAGACGTTGCAGGAAAGGAAGCAAGATGAAGAATCAAGCTTTAGGCAGATTGCTTCCTGTGTGTTGGAAGAGAAACGGTTTAGACTATCCAGCTGCATGGAGTTCTGATCTCTGGTCCCAGAGCTGATGTTCTGTGGAGCTCTTTGTGAAAGGGCTTGCTGGGTCCCCACCTGCCCACCACAAAACCCTTGCTCTGCTGTCCTCTGTGACCCCATTTCCACACAAGAGGATGAGATCATTTTCCCTAATCCTGTTTAAATAAATGTTGAATTAAAAGTGAAGTCAACTGATGTTTGGTGAACAAATCTAAAAATCATAAATGAATTCAAAGAAGGATATGTAGCCTCCTGTTCTGAAATTTCAAATGTGCATTGCTGACAGAGATGAATGTTGGAGCTTTCACTTTCAATTTCCTAGTAAAGCCTTTACTAAGTGGATGATGCCTATGGACGAAGGATTAAGTGTATAATCACTTATTTATGGAGCATATTTCTGTTCATACGACTAGTTAGTTTTGTAAAGGACTGATAAATATAATGGGATATCCATCAACTAGTTTGCAGCTCAAACTCTGTATGCACACACACGTACAAACACACACATCTCTATTTTCCATCCTTTTAAGCATATTTTTCTCCCATGTTCTGCTTCTCCAACCCTGTCATCACATACTGCATGCAATATTGCATTCTGAAACATTCCCTGTTTTACCATAACATCCTAATTGGACAACATGCCTTGGAGTATAACTTATGAAGGTGGCTCAGACGAACACACAATTCTGATTCAGTTCCAGTTGGGTATCATGTGTTCTGGGGGTCATTTCTTGCACTGATGTTTTCATCATCAAGGCCTCCACAGTCCTACCCCAGATTCCATTTCTCACTAAATGCCTCCCACTTCCCAGGAAATCTTATTTTCATAATATCAACTACCATCTAGGGCTAGATTAACTAACTCTCTACTTGCAGTCCCTACCTCTGATCTCCAGAATTATTTCTTCGCCCATCTACAAGATGTCTCCACATGGAACACTTCAGCATCAATGTGTCCAAACAGGATTCATTTTTCATTGTCTCTCCCAACCGGCCCTTGCCTAAAGCAACTAACTCTGGCATTCTTGATCTTAGTCCACTATAAGGGAGACGTCCTTTGTTTTAAGTAAAGGATAGATGGAAAGTCAAAGTAACCAATGTCCCAGGAGTCTATCACTTTAACAGGAGCTCTCCATCATTACACAAGAAGGACTTTATGCACAGAATTGGTCTTTTCAGACACTGTCAATAGTTGACTGTGTGGAGCACCTTGCCAAAGCATCCCATATGCCTACTGGAAAAATCTTTTGGATTGCAAATTCAGCTTCATTCCTGTCTTTCTTCCCCTTATTTTTCTGCTTGGTCTATGAATTCCACCAGGCAAGAAGAATCAAGTGAGAGCAAGTTTAAATGTGAAAAAAAATAAGGTGTCATTGAAGACTTCAAATCTCTTTAGTCCAAAGATAGGACTCTTAAAACAAATAAGCAAAGAAAACCAAGTATGTTATCAACCCAGAGCATACTAGATCTATAATCCCAGTGTGTTCACCTAAAAAGCTAGTGTTCATTTTGAAGCATCTCTATTCTCCACAAAGTACCTTCTAGGGAAGCACTCAAACCAAGATTTGCTGGATGTCACAGCCCGATTAGATAAGGCACATCTAGGCTCTTAATTGGTCTCTAGGCCTTATTCATCTCTCTTATCACTAAATTTTCTGTTCTCTAAATAGAAAAAAAAAACAGAAATTCTTAAGAACTGGTGAGTAGCTTCATCAGGACGTCTAGCATTCTGACAGCACGTGTGATACTGAACTGCTGAGATAAACCATAAAGCACCAGACTCTGGCTGAAGAGTTTAGGGTAATGTTTTGTCTACTTAGCAAGGAAGGGAGCATTTCTTTTTAGCCATCTGTTACAAACTGAATATTTGTGTCCATCACCCCAATGTGATAGTATTAGCAGGTAGAAACTTTCAGAGGTGATTAGGTCATGAGGGTATAGCCTCATGAATGGGATTAGTGTCCTACTAGAGAGACCTCCAGAGGGTCCCATGATCCCTTCACCATGTGAAATGAGAACCAGGAAGAAGATCCCAATTCTGCTTCTTAGACTTAGTCTTAGGCTTCTCAGCCTCCAGATGTTTGACAAATAAATGCTGGTTGTCTAAACCACTCAGTCTAACGTATTTTTGTTAATATAAGCTAAAGACACCATCCCAAAATATCACTTGACTCAGGAAGATAGATAGTAACTTTTTGTTATTAGTATTTAATCTGAAAATAATAAATTACTCTCAGACATTCAGTAATATCTGGAATAGGCAAAGAAAGTACTAGAATATGTGGTTTAAGGTCTAAAATGTAAAATGTTGGAAGCAGCGTTTGACACATAGTAAGTGCTCAGTAAAAGCTCTTGTCCTTTTTCCCTGGTCTTCCCTCCCTCCCTTGTGTTCCCTCCTCTTCCTTCCTTTGCCATATGTTTCTATTACTATTTTACTGGACTTGACTGGCAGGCATAAAAAACAGACAGAAGGGTATCTTATATTCCCAGTTACATTGACTTCATAGGATGCGATATCCTATGAAAAACCTGAATTTAGAAGTCTTCATACTACAAGAAGTACTGGAAACCTGGGTGGGGATAAAAGGTAACAGGGACCAACTATAAGGTGGTAGATGGAAGATAGCCTTTTGGCGGTGATCAGGGTGTGGGTGTAGTGCATACAAATACTGAAATATGGAGCTGAACATCTGAAATTGATAGTTCTAAACCAGTTTTACCTTAATTTACAAGTTGAAAAAAAGTGTTGGAAAGCTAAACAGAGGGACGTGGCTCACTGGCCATGTTGCATATTGTACATCTGTAAGAGAAAATATTTCTATGTCTCCTGGAGGTTCTGATCCCCAAATCTGGAAACTCAAAAATCTGCCAATTCTTCAGCTGGATTGGAAGTGGCCCTGTCACATAAAAGGAAAGATTAAATGCTGAACAAAGACTGAGAAAACTCAGGAGTGAGAAAACCTATTTCACCTTTTACCACCCTCTATAGCGCCCTTTACTCATTCCACCTGCTGAATCCTAAAGTCTATCTAGCATCCTTTGCTCATCATAAAAAAAAACAATTCTCCTTTGTTATTTCTTAAAACCATTGGTACCTGTCATGATACTACTACTTCACATCACCATTACAGCTTCAGTGTCTGACCAGAATTACACCTATATTTACTCCTGTTAGGCCACACAGGTCTACAAAACATATAAGGCAGCTGTTGTCTCTCCAATTTATGCACAGATAAGGATTCCCTTCAGGTCATGTGGCAAGAGAGTAGGAAACATTGTAAGAAAGTCTCACTGGCCTTCACTGAGATGATAGCATGAGAGAAGTTCTCTCTGTAAGTGTTTGTGTTGAACTACAGAATGAGCCATGACTCCAAGATGAAAGGTCTACTCTCTTCACACTCATCTCTTCTGAGTCTTTCTGTTTGACCTTCCTGGCTTATCCATACAGTTTGATACTGCTTCTTAAAGTAAAAAATTGCTCCAAAAAATACACTAGCTTATGATTTATGTTGGGTTCTTGGACTTGTTTTCACTGAAATGTCTTACATTTTCCCTAAAGCTCATGTCTACACTCTACTGCTGGAAGAAGCTAATTGAGTCAACAAAATAAATTCAGTTACTCTCCAAACTAAAGTTACATCCACATACCTGACCCTTTCTCAAGCTCAGTGAGCTAGATTTGATAGCTGGTGGCCAGCAAACTCAAAAATGCTGATGTGTAATTATCTTCAACCTACTAAAATTTAAACTGTTCACATCATGACTAGAAATTACTGGCAAATCAGGAGCTTCCATTTGCAGTCTTGGAGCTAAGGGAACATGTGTAACTTCTATCCATGTCTAACCTGGTATTTCCCACACAGGCCCTATGTGATAGCAAGCAGTCACCAGAATGTCACCCACAGCAGATGGCTTTTGAAAATGGAGGAAAGAAGGAAAGAAAAAAGGGAGAGAAGGAAGAAAAAAGAGAGAGAAGGAGGGAGGGGAAAAAAAGAAGAAATCTTAAGCTTTTATCTAAATCCTCAATATTAAATAAGTCATTTTGAGAACTACATAAGAGTCAAATTGCCTTTTTGAGTCTCAAAGTAAATTATCAGCCTAGTACAGACCCAGGCTAAGACAGATATAGCATTTAACTTCACGGGTGGCTATAATTTCTGGATTTGTGAAAGAGTGATTCCTGCTCAGTATATTCCAAAAGGACATGAAGTTTCTTAAAGGCCCTGTATAAATCAATTCACAATCATACTGAGGTAGTTTGACTGTGACTCCAAAATGTCTGAGTTTCATTTTCTCCCTGTTAGAGATGAAACCACTGACATTCATTTTTTATGGACATTTCCAGCTAAAGACTTTTTTTGTAAGTTAAAATTTGAAGAGCATGAAAGAGAAATTATTCTGATTTATGATGACTTCCAATCAGGACCAATTAAGAGAAAATGAACCAGGGAAATTGGAGTGGGGAAGGGAAATAAGATCCTGCAAAGTGAAAGTATTTAAACCTAAGTTTTCTTTCACTTGCAGTCCCCAGGGTAGAAGCCAGCAGAGGCAGCTTCAGGATCAAGGATCCCAGTGTACCCAGGCCTCAAGCATGCCCCTCCTTTCACCAAATCTTGCTCAAGGCACAAACAATGATGCTTGAGATTTCATCTATATCTGCTCAAGCCTTTACTCTAGTCAACTGGATACACAGAAATACTTGTCTTTACACAATATCCAAGTATTGATATAAAACAAAGTCTAATATTACCACACACTCTACTTAAATCTGACTGAGTTCCCACCACACACTCCCACTTATATCTGACTGAGTTCCCACCTTCTGTTTTCAGATAAAAGTCCAAAGACCAAAATCTCATACATCTTCAGAACGATTTCTGTCAGTACTGTACAAGGGACCTCAGTGCTAGGCTCATGTTTTAAAGGGTCTCCAGAGCACACTGCTCTTTTGTGTGCATGCATATAAGAATTTATTAAGGCTGTCTGGGTGTCTCTGGCCCTCAGTGCTGGTACAGCACAATTTGTATTCTAATCATCCACAATAATGACCAACAAAATTAGAACCCCAGAGAAAGTCTTCATCTCTTGCACCATATCCACCTAAACAAAAGATGACTTCATTCAACTGTTGTGATGTTTGCAGGCTGTGGCACTGGCTGCCCACAATGGAGACTGCTTTATCTTGCTGGGGAGGGTGGGGTGGATTTCAGTTTCAGAGGTGCTTAAGAGACAAAACAAACAAATCAACCTGTCAAATCTTTCCTCTGAGGTAATGTGAACACAATAGATATCCCATAACAGTATTATTTCCCAGAAATGTTAAAGGTTTGCTTGCTTGCTTTGTGTTCCAATGTGTGGCTTCATAACAGACACACTTTAGTATAACATATGCAATCATTGCACAGAGCTGCTGAGAGACACGTTACAGTCATAGAAAACTCACTTCACTTCACTAGTAGTGTATCTACTAGTATTTCTCAATACCTGAACTATTTACATTTGGCATAAATTCTTTGTTGCTTGGGGCTTTATTTGGGGTGGGGGAGAAGAAGTGACCTCTCCTGTGTATTATAAGATATTTAGCAACATTCTAGGCTTTTATTCATTAGAAATCTGTAGTTTCTTCCCAGCCCCACTTGTAACAGCCAAAAATATCTTCAGACAAAGCCAATTCCCTCCCCACCCGCCCAGTTAAAAATCACCAGGCGGGACATTACCTATATAAATAGGACACTGTTTCATTAATTTGAAAACTGTGAATACTTCTTTATACTTCAAAAGATTCTATAAGACCTATGTTTTATAAGATTCAAATATTTCAGAAATTAAATTTAAAACATCATTTCTATTAAATGATATATTAAATTTTGAAATTGATTTATTATAATATGTATCTTGCCTTTTAACTTAATAGATGTGAGTATTTCAGGGGAATATGTTTTGCAAGCATGTGTGAAAAGAAATTTACAATTCACTTTTTGACATTCATTTTCATTTCTAACTTCTGATAAAATATGCTGAAATGTACTTTGATGGATTAAATTTTATTTTTAGTCTTTTCAATCAGTTGAAGATGTAGATGTAGAAAATAACAAAACAAATCTCAGAAAACAAAAAGAAAAAGAACATAAGTAGAAAACCTTTAAAAAGTGGACAATTTAAATGTTTTAAGTCTAGGAGCATGATAGTGAGGAGACACCTTTCAGTGATGCTCACCACTGTCCCATACTAACATGGGTGAGATACAGTGAGTCTAGATGGGTGACGTAAGAGGGGAAGGAGAAGAGTTTTACAATTTTGTTTTACTTAGTTCCTTGGGTGCCTCTTAGGGCCACTTGGAAGCACAGTCAAGGCTGGAATGAGGTGGTGAAGGGTTTTCAGTGAGAAGGAGGAATGAGATAGACCAAGCCAATTAGAATAATTCAGAGGGCTATGGAGATTAGGGGCCCTCTCCTTTGTCTGGTATCTGGCCCTGGGGTAATCTGAGTGACTCAGAAGGTGACCTGGAGAATGAAAGCTGATAAAGCACATGACTGGAGCTATGAAGTTGATCAATTGCTTTACAAGGGCAGCTAGCCAGCCCCTAGCCAGTGCTTCCAAGCTAAGTCTAGGGCTGCCCTGGTGGCCTAGGGGTTAAGGCTCAGCACTATCACACTGACGGCTGCAGCCTGACCGCACTGGCGGAACAGGGAGCTCATCCACATATGGCACAGCTGACCTTTCATGTCTTACCCACTGCCACCCTCAGCAGTGTATTTCAGTAAATTCACCTGTTCTGCTCCCCACTCTGACTCCGGTGAATCCTCTAACCCTCCCCTGTACCTCTGGCCTACACCCCCATTCTTCTGTGCATAAATAAAGAAATAAACACGTAAGTCTAGATAGAATTTTTAAAACTATATTATACCTACACATAGAATGCCAGAACACTGCCTTATAAGTTCTTAATTAAAATGTAACTACTGATCATAACAATTCCTCCATAAGAAATAAATGGAAGGGGCCCTAGGAAATTCCTGTAACTTCAGCTTCAGAAGATTTAATTACTGATCACACAATGAAAAGGAATGTGGGCCTCTGTCTGTTCTCTTGTCCTGATTTGGAAAATGCTAGGTGTGGATCTAATTTAACGTGATTAAAAAGAATTTGCAATGACTTACAGAACACACATGCATACATACACAGACACACACATTGACACAAAGGAATAGATGATAGATGAGGAAATCACAATGTAGGGAAATCAAAAGAAATATCCAGAGATACCACTCGGATCTCCAGATAACTAATCACATGCAAGTCTATGTCTTTAGAGCTGAGATACTATCCAGTTTGTAGAGATGAGCCACAAATGTGACTCCCTAATGTCCAAAGCATAGAGAGAATCATGACTTGTTTCAAAATTCACAAAATACATCTAGTACAAAACAAAACAAAAATGTCTAGTACCTCTGAAGAAATGTACCTTTTCCGGGAACTAGGAGCCTGAGAAGACTCTACATTTCTGAGGCTGACAATCAGCTGTTTTGAGTAGATTGCAACTAACATCTCAGCAGGAGTTCCATACACCTAAGCTGACCATCATGGCTTCCCTTGGAATGCACGGAGCCAAAGGGCCTGCCAAAGGCCTGCTGTTCTGACCCCTATTTCTTGTCAGTGCTCCTGCACTTCCCAGGGGGGTGGGGGAGTGGGGGCTGGACCTGGGAAGACAGGGGCACTAACACACTAACACCTCATCTGGCAACAACTGCCTGAGCACAGGTAATGTCTCTAACAATACATACATGGTAGCCAGGCTTTCTCTATCTTCCCAGATTCTAGGAGTAGACAACTATCTCTGGGTTGGCTTCTCAACATTAACATGCACCTATCTTATCACTGAATAAATGATGTTACTTACACTTGAAAATTAGAGGACACTGTGAGGTTTACACATTTCAAGCCATTCATTTCTGTTCAATAAAATCCAATGCTTCTATTATGTCTACAGCAAATATCACAAGATAGCAAACGTGTGTGTGGAGGGGGGAGGAGTAAAGAAGGGAGTGTATATTATATATTCAAAAAGAACCATACTTTTATAACCAATCAAATTCACTGCAGTTGACTATTCTATTTTCACCAATGTGCATTTCTAGTTATCATTTCAGAGCTGTCTGTTTACAATTATTGGGGTTACAAGATGCCTTCCAATCATATCCTGGGAAGGCTGAAAAAATTTTCTGTCAGGGACACACTGGCCCGGCATGACATTTACAGTTTAGCCCTGGAGCACTATAGGAAGTCTGTTTCCCAGTTACAATAAGTATCTGACCAATATATGCCTTCCATGGGATGTGTGAGCTGTCTGTCCACACTGTGTTACAGGGTACCCCAGTGTGAACCGGGCTTCCTGTCTGTGGGTCCTCACCCACGTGCCTAAAATTTAGTTGTACTGCAGGCACACACAAAAGGGTCAATAATGGGTTTATCTACAAAAAGGGGAAAGGAAAAGGAATAACCCAGGCAAAGAGAAAGAGATACAACTAGAATATCTTACCAGCTCCGCTGACTTGAAGCTCTAATAACAAAATAACTGAAAGCCCAGAGTCACGCAGTCCTGACAGCCATTGCCCAAGGGAGAGAGAGTCGTTGGAAACACGGCTCCCTATTTATCCCCCAAAGTCCCAGAATGCCTGCTTAGCTCCGCCCTTGAGTCCTCGCAGTTCTCTCCCTGGTACTGCTGGGAGTTGTAGTTTCCCATCACTAGAGTAGGGGGTAGAGTCCAGAAAGCTGGAGTAGGGGGTGGAGTCCACAAAACTCTGCAGAGTTCCTTTAGGACACCATTCACCAATGTACATTTCTAGTTACCTTTTCAGAACAGTCTGTTTACAATTATTGGAGTTACAAGATGCCTTCCAATCATATCCTGGGAAGGCTGAAAATTTTCCTGTCAGGGACACACTGACCCAGCATGACATTTCCAACTTAACCTCGGAACACTACAGAAAGTCAGTTTCTCAGTTACAAAAGGTATCTGACCCATATATGCCTCCCATGGGATGTGTGAGCTCTCTGTCCACACTGGGCCACCTACTCTAAGTTTCTTACTATAGTTCTTGCTTCCCCTAGTTGTGAACATTTTTTTACAGGTACTCACTGGCTTTGATAAACTGGGGAAAAATACTCCCTACTAAAACAATCTGTTTCTAAAGGTTTGATATTACATACATTTATTTTCAGAATGTCCATTACCCCCCACCTACCTCTCCTAACTAAGCTTAATTTCTTTATTGTTTTTGCTTCATCTAACAACTATTTGTGTTTAGTCAGTTTTTGGTTTTTTTTCTCAGCACTGCCTTACATGCTTTGCTGTATATGTATTACACCATTTTATGTTTGGACAACCCTATGAAATTACCCCCATTTTATAGGAAAGGAAAGTGAAATTTGTCCAAGATAATCTAAATATGATGTGTATTTAGAACTCAAACTCAGGTTTGTCTCTACACAGATCCTGTACGTTTAACCAATATGCACCTTAACAATTATGTTATGACTAATAACATTGCAAATGCATTGATTTGCTTTTTTAATCAAATATGTATATGTATACATACCTACATTTATTTTACTTATTTAAACACACATATATTTGTACTACATTCCAAATATGTGGGTTACATAAACTTTTGAGGCCAGTCAAGGAATCTTTCAGTCATGTTCATTTTGGTTTTTAAATGAAGGTGCACTGGGCCTTTTTTTTTTTAATTTATTTTAATTAATTTATTTTTTACATCATTCTTCATTTTGTGCATTTTTTCATCTTGGTTGTAATCCCCAGGGACTAACCACCTGGAGATTGAAATCCACACTACTGGAGGACCATTGGATCAATGAGATCAAGGAAGAAATTAAAAAATACATTGAGAAGCTTAATAATGAGGATACAGCTCTCCAAAACTTATGGGACTATTAAATCAGTTATAAGAGGAAAATATATATATCAACACAGGCTCACATAAAAAAACAAGAAACAACTCAAAGAAACAACTAAATCTCCCACCTTAAAGAACTAGAAAAAGAACAACAAAATAACCCAAAAGCTAGTAGAAGACAGGAAATAATAAAAGTCAAAGGAAAAATAAATGAAATATAAGTTGGGCCTTTCAAAGTTAACATATATTCATTTGAGAAATTTGGAGATGTTTTTACACACACACACAAATCTTATGTTCAAAGCTGTATACATTGTAATCCTTCCTTAGTTATACACTACAAACTTGTGGTTAAAAACATTCTATGGGAATGTATATTTTAAATTTTTAAGAAAAGAGCTTAAATATTTTGACATAGAGGATAGATGATTTAGGACTTCAACAGACATAGGTTCAAACCCCAGCATTACTACTTGCTGGCCAAGGAATTACTTGATCTCTTGAGTCTAAGTTTCATGTATCTAACATAAAAATAACTTACTCCTACCTCCTGAAAATTCAGTGAGACAACATTTATAAAATACTGGGAAAATAGTTAACACTCGGAGTAAATGGTGACAGGAGGCATGGTATATATCTTTCTTTTATTGGTCTGAATATGCGTATTAAAAAAGCCAAGGCTGGCCTCCCCGGTGGCGCAGCACGTTAAAGCACTACACTGAGAAGCTAAAGCCACTTCCGTATGAGTTCGATTCCCGCCTGCCCCGGAGGTGACCACATGGCGTGGCAGACCTCTCCTGACCCGCCCACTGCTCCCCTCAGCAGTGTACTTCGTCGATCTGCCTGTTCTGCTCCCCACTGTCTCTGGTGAAGCCTCTTGCCACCCCTCAGCCTCTGGCCTGTACCCCAGTTCTGTATGTACAAATAAATAAATCTTAAAAAAAAAAAAAAAGCCAAGGCAGTTAACATAGTAAACCAAAAATCCATGCGCAGTATTTACAATCAAAGTAGAGGACACGACTTTTTTCCACAGACCTCAAAGCACCAGCTGGTTAGGGACAGGCCATTGCAGCCCTAAGACCAGTACCTCATTACTCCTGTGCGGAAGAAATCTGACAGGGAGCAGTGAACCCATCTGGGAATGGCCACTGAGAACCCACTAATACGGAGTGGAGAGGGGGCTGCTCATTGAGAACTGGAGGGACGATCAGTATCTAGTTACCATGACATTCTTCCAGGACAGAGCTCCCACTCAGGAAAGGAAAAGTAGTTTCTGAAAAGAAACTGCTAGAATGTAATAAACATTGAAAAGGAGAGACCCAACGGGGGAAACAACAGAAGAGAGAATCTCTGAAGTTAAAAAAGCTACCGTGAACTGACTCTAAATGTTCCGAAAACTGATTTCACATAAAAATGAGCAGCAGAAAAGTACCAAAGTCAAGTTCTATGCAAAGTTATTATAAGATAAAAGAGCATAAAGAGTAGAATAGCATCACTATCTAATAAAGCATATCAGAAAGGCAGGAACAGATCAAAACTCTAACTTAATGTCTAGAAGACATTAAGAAAATGATACAAGATGCAAAAGAATAGTATAAATCAGAATTAGAAAAACTCAGTTGTGAGCTGGCAGGGCACAGAAAAGAACTATAAATAAATGAAAGACATTTCAGAAGTGAAGACTAAACTAGAAGGAATACAAAAGTAAATAAGCACAAAATATGTCTTATGAAGATAAAAGATTAAAAGAAAGAAATAAAAATAAAAAACTAAAAAGAATTAAACAGAAAGTGAGAAAAAGGAGTTAACCATAGAAGATTCAATTAACAGGGATCCTGAGGAAGGAAAACTAAAGCAAGAAAGAGGACAAACACTAAAAACTATAAGTCAGGAACATTTTCCTAAAATTAGAAAAAAGAAAAGCAATACTATATCCTGAAAGAACACACTACACATCTGAGACTCAAACATCTGAGACTGTGAGATTCAACTCAGAATGACCAAAACCACTGAGGCATAGTCAATAAGATCACTGGGTATTAAAGAAAGCATTCTTTGAGTATCTAGGGGGAAAGACAAGTGATACTGGGAGGAAACCTGTTTATTTTATTTATTATAATAGCAATGCTTTATGATAAAAAAAAAAGAGCAACACAATTAATTAACATACTCAAGGAAATGAATGTCCACAAGAAATTCAAAGAAAAGGACATTTTATCCAGCAAAACTTATTTTCAGATATAGAGAAGATAAAAGAACTCGCAGGAGCCTTCCTACAGAGTCTACCAGTAAAAGCTTTGAGAAACAAAATCATTTGAGAGACATAGACACAAGGATTGATGGAGAGGATTAATTATGTAAGACATTTATTACAGAACGAAGATCAAATGAGCATTAAAAGGGGCAAATATAGTATGCACAGTTCTATGCTTGACAATGTAGATCTGGTACAGCTCCAAAAATTAATGGGATTTGGGGAAAATGTATGCAAAAAGACTTCATTTTGAGTGATCATATGCTAGTGTTATTATCATCACATGTATATTTTATATACACACACACACACACACGCACGCACACCAGATGAAAAACAATTATTTTGAGTGAATGAGTAATGAAGCAATACTTCATCATTCCCTTTATCTTTAAAAAATATAATATTTTGTTATGAAAGAAAGAGTTGCAATGCAAAAAATAAAGATATAATACAAAACCCTGTGTTCCTGAATTTAAATTAAAGCTATCAATATAAACTCATAAAATAGCTGTTACTGAAGAGACCTAGAAGTAATGACCATCTCTAGCAAATGGACTATGTTTTTTTTTTTTTAAGATCTTATTTATTTACTCTTGCATAGAATAACTAGGATGCAGGCCAGTGATGTGGGGTGACTGAGTAGAGAGAGACAGAGTGGGTAGCAGAACAGGCAGATTGAGTGAAACACACTACTGAGGGAAACAGCGGTGAGACAGGAGGCCTCTCCTGTGCCGTGTAGATCAGATTCCTGATCAGAGATGGAACACAGCCCTTCACAGTGTAGTGCTGAAAGTTAACCCCTAGGCCACCAGGGAGGTCCCAGACTGTGGTTTTAAAATAACATTTTCCCTTAAAAAAAAAAAAAAAACACAAGTTTTCTTAGACAAATGTCTATTTTCATATCTGAGGCAGGAAACCATGTCACCACAATGTCAAAGAAGTTTTCAATAGTCATGTTAAAAGGACTCAAAGCCAACATGAAGAAACTTCTACTAGCTAAGTACTGGGCAATTGTAGCTTCAATAAAGATACTTTAGTGGTTGGAATGAGGATTGAAATTTCTTCATCTTTCGGAGGGGCCAACCATGACTGGTCATGTGTCTGGATCCCGCTGCCAATTTGAGGGGGAGAAGGAAGAGTCAAAGTGAAAAATCCAGATCAAACATCTCAGATTCTTCAACAGATCATTTGGAGGAAGGGAAATCTATGGAAGAAGAAACTGCAGGTTGAAAGTAATCTAACAGGTTTCAATTTATTTTAATTGGCAAGACAAAATTATGGAGGCACATTTTTTATGGCATTAGAAAGAAATGCAAAAGTACAATTATTATAGATTTAGGACAGCAGTTACCCTGGGGAGAAGAGTGTTGGAGCTGACGTGGGATCCATAGAATACATGTACCCCATGGAGTAGCTGAGTAAGTTCTATTTCTAAACCTCAGCAGGAGTTACAGCAAACACAATGCTCATTAGTTGATGCATTTCATGGTAATTTTCTCTATCTGCATGTAATTTACAATGAAAATCATAGAAGTTAATAATTGCTAAATAAATATTAGGTATACTTAAAAAATCTTTAAATGTTCTAACATAATAAGAAGCAGCTAAGTGGTAGAGAACATAGATTCCAAATCAAGGTAACTTAACAAAGGCTTGGAATATGTCTACAGTTGCCTTTGATCTTGGGAACTGACTCCAGTGAAGATATGAAAACAAAGAGCTTTGGATTTTTCCTGGAAGGGTTAAGTGGCCTGTTCCTTAAGAACATGAGCTCTCATAGAAAGAAAGAATAGACTGGAAACAACCAAAACAAATGGGGAAAAACCCTTTGGAAGAAATAAGATAAGAAAATCAAAACTCTAGCAAGTTGTGTTTTGGTACAGAGTCACAGGTATGTACCATGTTGCAGTTGGGTGCTACGTATGAGGAAGTGACATCCTCTGGTAAGAGAACAAAGACACTTAATCTGACCCATGAAAGTCAACTCAGCCCTTGTCGACCTGATACTATGCCCAATTCCCCCTGGAATGTCCAGCTTTTAGAAGAAATGTAACAGGGAAAAGGGGAAGTTCCAGGTTCCTGCCCCACCCAGGAGGGTGGAGTTGAGCAGAGAAAAGCAGAGAAGAGAAGAAATCTGAGAAGGAAGCAGGATGGAGAGCCAGTAGACCTGCGGAAACCACATGAAGCAAAGAGAGATGTGTGAAGAAACCGTGTTATTTCTTGACCCTGGACTGGTTGAAAGCGATGTGGGTGAGAGACCCATGGTGAGGTTGACTATGGTAGTGTTTACATTGATTTTGATTTTGCTCTTTTCCTCCCACACTTGTTAGGCCATTTCTGACCCTTTTGTATAGGTCCTGGCCAGAAGGTGCTTTAGTCTTGTGGGATTTCAGGTCTTGCTTTGGACCTATCCCTTTTGGGTTGACTTTTGCCCATGAGGGGATGGGTAACTTCAGGTGTTTGATTTAGAAAATATATTGTCTACTCACTGCATTAAAGTTCCTTTTCATTAAAGTCTTATATGTTTTGTCTTGATGTGGTAGATGGCAGAACCTATTTAGAGCAGAAAGGTTTAGGGGTTCAGTGGTGCCTCTTTCCCTGCCCTGTAACAGATTGCCCTTTTTTTCCCTAGTGATTTAGAAAGTCTCAGGTCAAGTTCAACAATAAGCTAAGTTTGAGACAGAGAAATGCACTCATGAGGGTTTGGGCAGTGCACATGGGACCAACATCCATGAAGAAATGAAGGAAGAACTCGGTAGAAAACAAAATGGAATTGTCACGGCACCCTGTGTCCCTCTGGGTTCTTCAAGGCAGGCAAATAATAAATCTAGTAACATACTGACAAGAGGAGTCAAAAAGAAGTTGACAGAGAAGTTGAATAATAACATGAATATCTTCTGGACACATGGGAGGGACCCAGCATGACCAAGCAGTGACTTGCCCCCGTACCTCAGAGGTCATCTCAAATTCTAGAGCTAACACAAGGGAGGTGGGAGAGGGGAGTTTCATGGGGATTTTATCAAGGAAGACACAGTAGACAACAGGTCTGTGTTCCATCTTAAAGAAAGATAAAGAGGCTAGGTCTTTTTGGCAGACACCCCTACAGGAGTTCTTATGCAAATATCTCTTTCAAAAGCAACCTCCACCAAGCCTTCAGTGCCCTTCCCTTGAAATCAGTCTTATGTCAAAGACATATTTTGGGGTGGCAGATTTAATGCAGGCAAATTATAGACATCAGACATTGCTAGGAATGGCAATGTCTGGAAGACTTAAGAGTTCCCACACTGAGGGCATGGGGTTCTATTACCCATGCCATTGACTAGTCACTGGACAAAGGATGGTCCTGGGAAAGCAGTGTAATCATAGTTTAAGTAGCTCTTTCACTTTGAGGGCATCCCCAGAGAGCTGCTCTGCTTTAAGATGTTGGCCACCAACGCTCCCCACTGTTAGGACATGAGTGCTTAGGTCTACGGAAAACCTGAACAGTGTGGTGTACCACAGGATTCACTAAAGAGAGCACTTCAACCACCTCATTGGCTCCCATCAATCCACTTACACTTTTCCCCCAGAATCTCACATCTCACTTTGCCCCTCAGAAATCTTTTGGTCTTACATTCTGAGAAAGATTTTTGCTTTTGGTTTCCAGAGGAGTTTAAGTCTTTAAAAGAATTTTCTTTGGATGTCAAAATTCAATTTAAGATCTGTAACACATACCTAGAGTCAAAAACTCTTATTTACTTGGTCACCCAATACTGAATGGCATGCTTTCTAATGCCAAGTCTCAGTAGGAACACAGTGGTGAACAGAACAGTGAGTCCCCTTCAGTTAAAGCTTTCTTTCAGTATGGTTCAATCATAATGATGACATTCTGCATATGTTCTGGGTAATCTTTCATTTCACTTCCATTCTGGGGTTGAATGCTACAGAACATAATTATGTCATTCTTGAAAAATCTACAACACTTCGAGATTTTTCTGTGACATTTCTTCTCTGAGCTAAGTGGTATAGAGAGCAAAAATCTGGCACCCTAAAATATGTCTTTAGTTAAAAGGCATATTTCACAGAAGGACTCTGAAAGTTAGGTGGAAGTTACCTTTTTGAAAAATACATTTACATGTATAAAGAAAATGCTCTTGCCCTGAGGGGTATCTCCCACACTACACTGGGAAGACCTAATCTTGTCTTTTAATGAAGAAAGTAGAACTTAAATCTGAATACCTTTCTCACTGTGCCTTCCTTGGTAAACTCCCTAACTGACCTTCCCTTTTCTTCCCACCCCCCCCACCTCTCTTGCCTTGTCCGAGTTTTTTAAGGTGGTCATTGTGGTCACATGGGTAGATTTCTCAGTGATGATGGGTCTCCACCATGTATACAAGAGCTATGCATGTTATTAAACTTGTTTTGAGCTTCTTCTCTTCAGTCTGTCTGATACATGTTGATTACTTGCCAATACAGAAGAACCCAAAGGGGCATAGGATGGTTTTCTTTGTGTCCCAGTAGTATAAAATATCTGGACTAATCAGGTATTTGAGTATACATCATTCTGGGTCTGTCTACAAGGATGTTTCAGAATGAGAGTAATGTTTGATTTGGCAGACTGAGCAAAGACACTGACTGCCCTCTCCAAGGGGTGTCTCATCCAAGCCTTTCAATACCTTAGTGGAACAAAAAGATTAGTAAGAAAGAATTATCTCTCTGCCTGACTGTCATTGAGCTAGGCCATCAATCTTCTGCCTTTGGACTCAAACCCAAGACTGGACAATTTATCATTGGCTCTTCTAGATCATCAGCTTGCTTACTGCAGATCTTGGGAATTACCTACCCCCATACTGCAAGTCCTTACAATAAATCACTCTGTATGTGTGTGCAATTATCCTATTTTTGTGTTTCTGGAGACTCACCACTTACACAATTACTAGGTACACCTATTTATGGCATAACATACTGTTAGCAAAACTCTTCCTCATGAAACCCTTTCCTCTCTTAGCATTGCCACATACCTCTCTCCAGGTTATCTTCTCAATTTTCTGACTCCAAGTCATTAACTCTATTCCCTTCAACTGTGCACATTAAATTTGATATTCTAAAGTGATTCCTTTCTCTTTGTTACAGGGCAGGGAGAGAGGGGCAACCCAAAACCCCAAACCTTCCTGTTCTATATAGGTTCTGCCATCTGCCGCATCAATACAAAACATAAGAGCTTTAATGGAAAGGAACTTTAATACAATGAGTATACAACACAGAAGACAAAGAATATAATTTCTAAATCAAACACCTGAAGTTACGCATCCCCTCGGGGTAAAAGCCCACCCAAAAGCGATTGGCCCAAAGCAAGGCCTGAAAGCCCGCCATAAAACTAAAGCACCCTCTGGCAGGGACCCACAAGGATCAGATATGGCCAGACAAGTCTGGGAGGAAAAGAGCAAAATCAAAATCTATAGTCGACCTCTCCATTGGTCTCTCACGCACATCTATTTCAACCAGTCCAGGGCCAAGAAGCAAATGCAGTTTCTTCACATGTCTCTCTCTGCTCCATGTGGCTTCCTCAGGTCTCCTTCTGGCTCTCCATCCTGCTTCTTTCTTCTTCAGATTCCTTCTCTGCTAGCTCCACCCTCCTTCTGGGTGGGGCAGAGAACCTGTACCTTCCCCTTTTCCTGGGGACACTCTGTTACACATTTATCACTATGTTCTACTGGAGAATTTTTCCTACTCCTTCAACTTCAACTACTATGTCTCCCAAGTCTTCATCTTTATAATATTCATCCTCCTGATGCATAGATACACCTAGGTGTTTCTATCTGGCTGTCATCATGTGTTTCAGACACAATACAATCAGGACTCAATACATCGAAGTTATTTTCATGATCCTCATCATTATAATTATCCATCCAATCATTTACCAAATCTCAAAGTGATTACAAACTTTCTTTTCTTTCACTACCCTCCATTCATGGTTTACCAAGTCCTCTCTATTTTGCCAACTGGTATTATTGGATTCATCCTACCCTCCTCACCTTCTGTCTTAGTTCTGACTCATTATGATCTTCCCATCTTCTTTCTCTCCCTTCTCGGGTCACAACACTGCCAGCAGTGTGAGTGCAAAGTGAAAGTGTCCTTCCTCTGCTTAAATGCCTTCTAAGAAGGTTCCCTCAGTGTCAAAAGAACAAGAGAGTCCCTCTGGCAGAGAACTGCTTTTCCCAACTTGTCTCTCACTCCAGGCCCCTCCAGCAAGAGCTGCTACTCATGGCTACTGCTCTTTTGGGGTGATTCTGCCACCCCTGTGCCAGGTAACTCTCCACATGATGAATTACTCATCCTTCAAGGTGCTCATGAAAAGATGTGTCTTTAAGTAGATTGTACCAGTCACCTTGGGCATAATCAGTCACTGCTTCCCTAAACTACTCACACTTGACACGTTCTCTAGCTCTTCTGCCACAACTGACTTATATGTTGGTGTCTCACACTCTACCAGGAGCTTCTTGAGAGTATGATTACCTGCTGTAGAGTTTTTAATCTCCATGCTTAATGCAGATCCTGAATATAGTCTCAGTAAGTGTGTTAAATGGCATTAACCATGTGCTAAATGAATTAATCCTGAGAACAGGTAACTGGAATATGATGGTAATATCTAGAAAATGTTTAAATACTTTAACATGGTAAGATTACACCTAAGAATCTTCCTAAATACTGTCAATGATACACAAGTGTAGCCAAAATTATGTTTGAGTTTTTACTTTTGCTTATTTCTTTAATGCTTCTTGGAAACACATATTTATTATCTTTAGTCACTACATCTCCTATAACATAAAGAAAAGTTTCTAGTGTGCCTCAATTCTCATTTTTCAAATGAAACAAAACCTTGAGCCTTTATCATAAAAGCTAGATATTAATGTAGTTGTTTTTAGTACTTGACATACAAAGATTTCAGAAACCAGTGATTCTCAGCAACTATATGAATGAAGACTTAAAAATGTAATTTTGTTAGGTTTTAATCTTGTATACTTATTTGGCCTATGTACCTGTTGGAAGACAACATGTGTTTTCTGTGATAAGAAGCAGCAAAAAGTTTTATCAGTGCCTGTAAAAATTAATGAAGTGCAAGAGGTTACCTAGCAATGCTTTGTGATACCACTTTGCTAGAGCAAGACGGCAGAAGAGCTGCAAGTCAGGGCTCCTTGGGGAGCTTTCCAGCATCCTGAGCGAGAGATGGAAGCCATGGAGGAGTGGACAAGCTGGGAATACTGGTGGACTGCAGTGCAGCTACCTAACTCTAGAGGAGATCAGCAAAGGGCCTCCTCAAGTTCGTGCAACAATCCTTCCCCTCCAGACCTTCTTTCCAGGTAAATGCCTGCACTGCTGTCTCTAAATATTGTAAACTTGAGTTAGGTGACACTGTGTGTTACCTCCAGTTGCCACGACCACTTCCACAAACACTCGCTCCAGCCCAGCCTGTGGGGCCTGGCACCCTTGCCACTGCTCTGTACACACCAAGTACTCAATTCTGGAATTGCCAGCTGCTTCCTGAAGAAGACAACGTGAAAGGATTATCCTGAGTATCGTTTAATATGAGAAAATTGTTCCAAATTTGGAAACCTCTTGTTGTACAGAGGTAAAATTCTTCTAAGAGATATATTTTAAAAAAGTGTTAACTAGGGGCCCTCCCTGGTGGTACAACGGGTTAAAGTACAGCACTATGAAGGTAGCCACAGCTGCTTCAGCACAAGTTCAATCCCCGGCCGTGGAGGTGACCCAATGGCGTGGCAGACCTCTCCTGATGAGCCCACTCCCCCCCCCCTCAGCAGTGCATTTCGTCAGTCTGCCTGCTCTGCTCCCCACTCTGTCTCTGGTGAATCCTCTAACCACCCCCTGAACCCCTGGCCTGTACCACAGTTCTGTATGGATAAATAAATCTTTAAAAATGATTATTTTTAAAAAGTGTGTTAATCCCTGGAGATAGACAAGGATGTTGTTTCATGTGGTTCCTGAGACAGAGCCTCTCTCGGGATACCGGCATTTCCCTCCCAGCCTCCAAGAGATGGCAGTGGGCAGGCCAACACCTCTGGGCAGAGCCAGCAGATGCATCCCCTTTACTCCTCTGGGCAGCTCAGCAGACACCTCCCAACATGGACAGAAATGCAAGCAGGGGCAGGACATGATACAAGAGAGCAGCTCAAGAATTCCAGAATGTGATAAAACTGAACAAAGATATGGACTCTGAATCGAACAATATATTTATGCATAATCATCAATTCTGTTTTTTATCCCATGGGATCAGGATGGGAGGTTCCCAGTGACAGAAAGCACAGAATTTCGAAGTTGTATGCAACTCTGAAATGTTCTTGTGTTTTACAACATTGAAGTGCAGAGACCATGGCATTTGCAGAAACAGTAAGCTGCACGTTGGCCAGGGGCTCCTTTAGTGGATCATGGACAAGACATGAATCCATTAACAAAGCTATTTGTGCAAAAAGAGAAGGCCTAAAAGAAACTCAGGGAGACAATAATATCAATACAGCAACCATCATTATTGGCTATACAATAATGTTATTGAGGAACAGTATTTGTGAGAAAAGTAGCATGAAGGGGCCCTCTCTCATGGTGCAGCAGGTTGGAGTGCAGCACTGCGAAGCTGGCCACAGGCACTGATGTGCGAGTCCGATCCCAGGCCCAGGAGGTGACCACATGGCTCAGCAGACCTCCCCTGGCCTGGCCGCTGTTCCCCTCAGCGGTGTATTTCAGTCAAACTGCCCGTTCTGCTCCCCATTGTATCTCTGGTGAATTCTCTCACCCACCAAACCTCTGGCCTGTACCCCAGTTTGGTATGCATAAACGAATACATCTTATTTAAAAAGTGAATTATCATTTAATTTAAAAAAAAAAAAGAGCATGAGGAGAACTCAGGAAACCTGGAGCATGGAGATCAGTGATGAGTTAGCTAACCTGAGAGCAGGCTGGAGATATAAGCAGGGTCAGCCCCCAGAGGAGTTTTCTAACCTGAAGATTTTCAGCTGGCTGTCAGAAGCCATGGGAACTGAGGCATCAATACCACCATGTGCTGACATGGAATTAGCAACTACTGCTCATGCCACACTTGAGCTGGAGAGAGCCATCCTCGGAGGGGGCATGTGGAAGCCCTACACTGCCCTATGACCAGCCGTGGGCACAAAGGTCTCAGACCTGAACTGACCTGACATTTATTCACCATATCAGCAAGTCCATCAGACAATCTGAAACTTTTTCATCCTTTAAAATGTGATCTATTTCACAAGATTCTGGTTACAATTAATGAATTTACAATGTAGATGAACGCACATAGCACAGTACCTAACATATAAATACTGAGATATGCTATTTCCTTTTCACTTTTCCTCTGTATTTTCATGTTATCATAACCCTGATGAAATGAATTCCCACCCCTGCATCCACATCTTAGTCAATCTGTGTATTCATTTATTCATCATTTCACACGCAAATTCTTGTATGTAGCAATAAATGTGAGAAGGACTTTAAGTGAATAAGGAAATATCTCCTTCACAGCAAAAGGAGAAATAAGTAAGTAAATAAATAAATAAATAGACAATGTAAAAGGCAACATAAAAATAATATGAAATCTTCCTTGACTATTCCAGTTGTAAGTGATCAATCATTTCTTGGATTCTTTATGCCATTTTCATCACTTACAGCAAAATTACCTTGTAAAGTCATTAACTTTTCAAGTGGCTATGATTCATCTCCCCAGCCAGATGTAGGTTCCATAAGGACGGGCACCATACCTCATCATTTTTGCAATCTTTTCAGAGCCTTGATCATAAGAATTCAATAAATGCATGTTAGAGATGTTGAGGAGATAAAGAGGCAGGACCTTAATTCACTCAAACACTTATGCAGCTGAATTCCTATCATTAATACACTTGTATCTGTTCCCCTTTTTGTCTTTCCATAGAATCGGTAACAGAGAAAACAAGGCACGGGTGATAAATTTTCATTGACAGGATATATCCTTTCCTATCCTCTAGAAATGGTCCTACTCCTAAACTTCCACCCTTCTCAGTCTTCAGCTCCACCCATGCCCCATGTAGATTCTGCAGAGAAATGATCTAGCTTTTTCTTTTATAGAAAAAGGATATTGAATGAACTTTTCTTTTATAAAAAAGGATATTGAATGAACTTTTCTTTTATAGAAAAAGGATATTGAATGAACTTTTCTCAAACATCCCCCCTCCTGCCCCTCATCTCCTTCTTCGGCCCACCATCATTCTTGCTTAACATTCCACTCTTAATCCCTTTGGTGGATCTGACTTTCTCCCTCCTTCAAATGAGCACTGCTTTCTCGCACATTCTTTCCTGTCCTAAGCCTAATCCTCACTACTGTGAGCCTTACTCTACTGCAACTTCATCCAGTGCCCCAAAGTAACTACTGAAAGAGAATAAGAAAAATGAGGAATATGGAAGAAAAGAAAACCATCACTTGACTGATCCCCCCCCTCTAACTAGTTGCCTGAATTCATAGCCAGGACTTAATTTGGGTGTGCATTTAATTTGGGTATCATTTTTAATGACCCCCCCAGCACAAAATGAAGACAGTGTGAAAGCAGGCATCTTAGAAAACAAATTGCACAAACATTTTTACGACTATCGATTTTAGCAAAATTTCAATGATGAATTTTTTAATCATACAATCGAACCATAAATAACCACTGTTTTATAAATGATTATTGACGTTGTATCTAATTTCTTTATCATCTGTAATGCTGTGATGAGCACCTACATATGTATTTTTGTGCAAATCTGTGGTCATTTACTTAGTAACAAAATGTAGCTTGTTGGCCAGAGTCCATAGTTTAGAAAAGCTTAATAGATCACAGATAACTTGCCTTGAAAGAGTACACCTTGCCCTGACATTCACTCTTGAACCCACTTCAAACTGGAGTCCACTTGAATTGTCCTCCAGTTTGTAATTTCTAGAATGACCTCACCCATCTAAAGTATTTGGCATGACTCACCTTTCCCTTCCACATGAAACCCAGAGGTAAGTCTGAGTTGAGGAGAGATGGAAATCTGGGTAGACTAAGACAGCTAGAATTGACGTTGTATCTAATTTCTTTATCATCTGTAATGCTGTGATGAGTACCTGCATATGTACATTTTTGTGCAAATCTGTGGTCATTTACTTAGTAACAAAATGTAGCTTGTTGGCCAGAGCCCATAGTTTAGAAAAGCTTAATAGATCACAGATAACCTGCCTTGAAAGAGTACACCTTGCCCTGACATTCACTCTTGAACCCACTTCAAACTGGAGTCCACTTGAATTGTCCTCCAGTTTGTAATTTCTAGAATGACCTCACCCATCTAAAGTATTTGGCATGACTCACCTTTCCCTTCCACATGAAACCCAGAGGTAAGTCTGAGTTGAGGAGAGATGGAAATCTGGGTAGACTAAGACAGCTAGAATTCACGGGAAATAGTGCTACAGAGGAGATAACTGCAGACAGAGCTCTGGAGATTTACAGAGGGTCTCCATCAGAATAAATGAATCATATGCCATAATAGAATTCTATACAGAAATTCTATACACTGGTGATAGGATTAGTAGGACAAGGATATCGCAAGTTGTTATAACCATATTTCATCAGTTCATTAAAGTTAGCAGAAAGACTAAGAATGTTAAGTAGAAATACAAAAATGTTTAAAAGATGCAAATCAAATGTCTAGAAATGAAAACTACAATGCTGAAATGAAAAATACACCATATGGGAATAACAGATTAGATGTCGCCCATGAAAATATTCCTGAATTTCCAGACATGGAACTAGAAACTTGCCAAAAAAAAAAACCCAGAATGTAAAAAGATGGAAATAAAATGAAGTGATATTCCATAAAACAAGGAATATAAACAGTGGTTTAATATATATGTAAACAGTGTCCACAAAAGAGAAGGGCAGATAAAGGTTTAATGATCAGATATTTTCCAAACCTGATGAAAGTGATAGACCCACAAATCCTGAAAGTTCAGCAAACCCTAGGGATAATACTCATGAGTAAAACTAAACCCAGAAACATAATTAAAGTTGCTAAAAAAAAAAATCATAAAAGAAAAAAAATCAAAGGAAAACAGGCGCATTATATACTAAAGAACAAAAGTGATGATGGGTTTCTCACTAAAAAAGAAGACAAGTAAGAAGACAATGGAGAAGCACCTTTAAAGTAATGAAAAATGAAACTGTCAAGCTAGGACTTCATATGCAGTAAATACATCTTTTAAAAATGAAGATAATTTTTTAATGCATAAAATCAAATAACACATTAAAAACTGAGGACAATATAAAAACATATTTCTTATTATTTAAATCTCCCTAAAAGATAGTTAGCATTAATTAAATTAATAGTAAAATGGATTAAATAGGTCTTAAATACCATTAGAAACTAAATACAGAAATTAAATTAACCACTATACCCCTATTGAAAACCTCTAAAATTAAAAGTACTGACAGTTACTAGAACAACTAAAACTCTTAGGCATTGCTGGAAGGAATATAAAATGATACAAACATGTTGGAAAATAGTTTAACAATTTCTTTCAAGTATATGGGGCCTCCCTGGTGGCACAAGTGTTAAGTCTCAGCACTATCAAGCTGTCACCAGCAACTGCAGCATGAATGACCTGAGTTGGATCCCTGGCCAGAAAGCTGACTCACAAGGTACAGCAGACTTCTCTTGTCTTACCTCTGATCCCATCAGCTGTTGATCTGCCTGCTCCCCACTCTGCCTCTAGTGAATCTTCTCACCCTCCTCCACAGTTCTTGCATACATAAATAAATGAATTTTAAAAGAAAAAAAAAGCTAAGCATCTATCTACCAGCCACTCCCTTCCAAGGCATTTAGTTAAGAGCAATGAAAGGCCATATATACACAACAACTTGTAGATACAGTCACAACAGCCTTATTTGTAATCATCAATAAGTGGGGAAAAACCCAATGTCCATCAACAAATGAGGAGGTAAACAATATGGTATAACCATACAGTGCAACTCTATCCATTTATCAAAGGAATGAGCTATTGAAACATAAATGGAATAGCAAAATTATTATGTAGAGAAAAAGAAATTAGACCAATAATAGTAGTAAATATAGATGCAGTCCCAGAAAATACAAACTAATCCATACTGGTAGAAAACATGTTAGTGTTTATGTGGGGATTGCATGGAGGGGGATTTCACTGGTATGTACATCTGTTAAATTATACTACTTTAAGGTTAATTTATATATATATATGTGCAAATTGTTGTATGCCAACTATACTTCTAGAAGGTTGTTTTAAAAATAAAAAAGAGGGCCCTCCCTGGTGGCGCAGCGGGTTAACGCACTGCACTAAGAAGCTTAAGCCATTTTCCCATGAGTTCGAGCCCCGCCTGCCCCGGAGGAGATCCACATGGCGAGGCAGACCTCACCTGACCTGCCCGCTGCTCCCCTCAGCAGTGTACTTCATCCATCTGCCTGTTCTGTTCCCCACTCTGTCCCTGGTGAATCCTCTCACCCTCCGCATCTCTGGCCTGTACCCCAGTTCTGTATGAATAAAAAAATAAATCTTTTTAAAAAAAATAAAAATATATAAATAAAAAAGAATGGCATTAAATATAAGCTCCACAAGGTAGAGATTTATTTTAGTCTGTGTTAACTATGGTGTCCCAACAATAAATGAATAGCTGATACTACATGCTTATTAAATATCTCTTGAATCTAAAATACTAAAAAACTGGCATATGGTTACACTTATCACATCTGGTGCCTTGTTACCTTTCCACAGCACTTTGTAAGGAAGATGCTGCTTCTACAAAATATGACCCCCCCTTTCTAGCCAAGCAAGTAGCATTCTGCCCTTAAGAAGCATTAACCTTAGCAACACTATTCTTTCTCTTTTCACTTGGCTCCATGGGAATTCTTAAATTCTAGGCATCTGTAGTATCGTACAGACTCTCTTAAGTGCTTAAAACTTGGAAACAGTGCTGAAGGGTGGCAGAGATTGCTAACTCTTCACTAAATATTCATGATCCTCTCTCATAATATAGCTATTGTTGAGGAGTTACTCTATCAAAGATTACTTTGTTAGTCTCAGGCTTTGCTAATGAATTTGTGTGCTCTAGAGCAAAATAAAAACACAGCACCCTACTCGATTTACAATAGGGAAAATGTGGAATCAACCCAAATGCCCAAAAATAGATGACTGGATTAAGATGTGGTACATATACATAATGGAATATTACTCAGCAATAAAAAAGATAAACTTGTGACTTTTGCAGCAACATGGATGGAGCTGGAAGGGATCATGCTTAGTGAAATAACCAGAAAGAGAAAGAAAAATATCGGATGGTTTCATTCATCTGAGGAGCATAAGGGATGAGAGAAGAAAAAAGAGAGAGAGAGAGACTAACAAATGTAATAGAGTAAAAATGAAAACAATGAACCAAAGACATTTTATGGGGGTGGTAAGGGGAATGGGGTCAGAACTGAGGTGGGAAGAGTGCATTGGACTGTGGTGATGGCACATGGGTGAATTGGTGATGGAAGGCCCATGGGGATTACAACCAAGCTGGAAAAATGCACAAAATGAAGAATGATGTCAAAAAATTATGCTTAGTGTAAAAATAATAATAAAATAAAAGAGAGAGAAGAGAGCAAAAATAAAAAATGCAGCACCCTTTAAAATTATTAAGAACTTTAAGATAATGATAGAAAAGCATTAAAATTAGGATGGGGAACTTTTGTGCAGGGGACCTTACACTGTTTAGGTCACATAAGCCAAACTTACTCAATCCCCACTGCTCTTAGTGTAGAGATAAGGAGAGCAGAAGTGCAGAAGTAGTGGATACTTCAAGTCAAGATGATTAAGAAGCAAGTGAGTCTTGTCCACTCTCTTTCTTCTGCCAACTGACCATCATTGGTCACAGTGTGCTCAAATGCCTGTGTTGAACAGAGAAGATACTCCACAGTCTGGGTCTCAGTGTTGTGTCTCAGAGGTTGTTCTCAGTGCCATTTCATCCCATACCAGTCAAAAACTTATTTAATAAAAAAATGAATGTCTGAAATGACAAGAACTTGGGCTTTGGGGACTTCCTGTTATAGAAGCTAGCATTTCCTTAATGGAAGAGGTGAAGATATAAACTCAGCTGAAATTTCCAAAAATCTGAGAGACAGAGAAGTCCAATGTTTCCTTCATATGAAATCTGCATCTCCAATTCTCCTTTCTGTTGTAATCCCAGAATAACTTTGGGCATATAGTAGGTAATCAAGGCATATTTATTCATTCATTATTTCAACAGTTCTGAACTCTCATGTGCCAGGGACCATTGGTCACCAGGGATTCAGCTATGCACAAGACCAAGAGGAAGTCCTTGCTTTCATAAAACTTACATTCAAAAGACAGATTTGGTTGAATGAAAGCGATGAATGTATCAGAAAAAAAAATAATACCAGGTCATATTGAATAGTGACATCATTTATTACCAGAAACTGTAATCATATATGGAATTACCTTAATACCATTTAAGACCATCACATGTTATAGTGCTTTTGAGCAGCATATAGACCAATAAATTAATGGGTCCATTGGCCAGCAGACCTGCAACTATCCAAGGTGAAAGCATAGTGAAGCTACCTGCAGCCACTGCAGCATGAGTTCAACCCCCGGACAGGGAGCTGACCCACATGGCGCAGCAGACCTCTCCTGTCTCACCTGCTGCTCCCCTCAGCAGTGTATTTCAGTAACACTGCTTCTTCAGCTCCTCACTCTGTCTCTGGTGAATCCTCTCACCCTTTGGCCTATAGCACGGCTCTTGTATGCATAAATATTTAAAAAGAAGAAGAAAAAAGTCTCCCTGAAATAGCTATTACACTACTAATGATAAGGAACTTACTGTCGTATGATAATGATACACTGTACACAGGACTTTCAAGTTCAACATCTGAAGCAATAATCATTTTTTAATTACTGTAATTTATTTTACATTTAAGTAAGCAATTTAGCAGCAAAATATTTTTTAATTATCCACATGCAGAAATCATACAAATTAGTTTAAGTCCCTCTTACCACAACCTCCAGAGATCTCTGAAGGCCTTGCCCAAGCTCAGACAGTCTTAAAGCCAGCACTTTACTTCCCTTTCCTCACAATGAAAACCAATCATTTCAGTCCCACCAGAAATGGCTATCGTAGAATTTTAATTCTCTACTCTGTCTTGTTAACTTTGTAAGTATAATAGCTATACAAAATATGCACGAATAAGATCTATCTCAATGCAAACACAGCCATGAAATCACTTCCCAAGTTCAGAAGTAGAACAATACTAACTTTCAATCCTGTGTCCCCTCCCAATCATAACCCCTTCACAGGTACCCAGAGGTACACTGTGTCCTTAGCTTAACACCAATGATTAGTTTTACCTATTTTTGAACTTTTCATAAATAGAAGCATACTTTGCTCTCATATTTTGAAAACATTTGTTCGAACCTATGAGGTTGTAAAATTATAGAAATATACCATTAATCTAGATTTCTTAGTTGTCAATATTTGTATACCCTTGCTCTCTCTTTTACATGCATGTATATAAATTTAATATATACTTATATAAAATATATATTATGTATCACATATAAATGAATTTTGTATATATAATGGGAAGATAGAGAACCTAGAAAGCAAATTATAGATTATGACATGACACCTTTTTTTTTAAAGATTTATTTATTTATGCATAGAACGGGGGCACAGGCCAGAGGTGCAGAGGCGGTGAGACGATTCACCAGACAGAGTGGGGAGCAGAACAGGCAGATTGACAAAGAACACTGCTGAGGGGAGTAGCGGGCAGGTCAGGGGAGGTCTGCAGTGTCTGTGGATCACCTCCAGGGTGGAGGTCAAATTCATGCTGAAGTGGCTTTAGCTTCTTAGTGCTGTGCTTTAACCTATTGCGCCACTAGGGACCCTCATTTTTAAATACTTCACCATGTGTGTCCCAAGAAAAGCATGCCACCACACCACCATACTGTCATCACATTTAAGAAAATGAACAATAACTCTATAACAGCTAATATTCAATTCATATTTAATTATCCTCAATTACAGCAAAATTACTTTTATAAACTATTTTATTCAGCAGCAGTCAACCAGGTCTTCTTCCTTACATTTAGTTATTTCTGTAGTCCCTCTTGATCTAGGACCTAACCTCTACTTTTTGTCTGCATGATATTTCCTTTCTGAAAGTCTAGGCTAACCTGCCTTTTAGAGAACCCCATGGTCTGAGTTTTGCTGATTTTCTGTGATGCCATTTGATTTCTGCCTCTATACCCCACATTTCCTATATATTACAGATTAGGGCTAGAGGGTTGATAAATTCAGGGTAAATATTTTTGTCAAGAATACTTATTAAAAGTACATTCTGGTTTTACATTTATTCAATACACTTTCCTATGCATTATTCTCACAGAACTTCCTTACCTCTGCCAATATTTCCAAGAATAATAGTAGCTAAGACCTATGAACCATTTAGAAAACTGAAGAGCATTACAGATAATGTGGAGGAGACTGTTGGTATGTGCAGATGAACACACCATCGTTTTTATTAAAGTCTATGACCCTCATGATGGCAATACAGAATCCTTAATTTTTATGTAAGGTCAGCATACTTTTTCTGGTTATTATCTTACAGAGAGGTGGACAGTCTGTTTTCCCATTTATTAAAAGACAAATACTTCATATCTATCAGCACTAAAAACAGAATGGAAGACTAGTGAAATGAAATTAAAGTACCAGTTTAGTACTGGAGAGGTGGCTTTCAAACGTTTTAGGCCATGACTTATAACCAAGTGTACTGAAATCTATATGAACTATAAGAAACATTTCATAAAATAATATTACCCTATGATTTGGTGATGGGAAACCCGTGGGGATTACAATTGAGATGAAAAAAAAAATGTGAAAAATGATGTAAAAATAAACTTTTTAATAAAAAAAAATGACAGTAAAAAAAAATAATATTACCCTAACTGTTTGTAAAGAAATCCTGGTACTACACATCTTAGTCATCTTTTAATGAAAAGAATCTATATTTTATGCACCAAGTATTTATAGTTCCCAATGGTTCACAACATGGCACTACCCTGATGTTTCAGGGTAGTTTAGACAATCTGAGCCAAAAGAACTCAGTGTACACCTATATCCTCTCAGAGTGACAAGTTTCTTGGATCAAAAAATGATGGAAATTGCACAAATGACCATCTCAGAGGATGTGAATTTCCTGCCATGAAAATAGTAACTGGAAACCAACAAAATGTTTTAAGTTTGTGCTGGTTTGTTCCTCTAAGTGGATGTACCTCACTTATCATATGTTTTAATTATTCTTAATGTGTTGCCTATCACATCACAAGCTTCTTCAAAGGGAAAGGAATAAGCAGTTGTCATAACAACAAAGCTCTTCATTACCCTGGGAAACTTCGACAGCTTTATTTAAAATGAAGGAGAATAAAGAACTCTAACCAATTAGCTTTATCAGTCTGATTCATGTTCTTCTTAAACTGATAACAGTGTTTCCTGAAGAACTTACAATTTGATGGGGGAATGTGTCATGAATATTTATGGTAACATAAAATTCAGGGGAAAAAAATGGAAAGCTAATTATCACTTGGAAGGTGTTTCTGGTCAAATTCCTGCCCAGTGATCCATCTGATTTTTTTAAATGACTTTTATTAAACAAAGAATTAGTGGGACAATTGCCAACATTTATCCATTGGTTCAAGAAAAGCAATGAGACCTATTTAGATTTTTAATTCCAAAGCCCAGGCTTCATCCTCAGCTAATTTGCTTTGCGGTAACTTTACATTCAGTTATACCGGGAATGTTCTTGCCTGCCTTCATCCTTCCTTCTCTGTTCCAGAAACATAGTGGAAGTCCCCAGAGAGTTTTAATTCTGCCCTTCTCTGCAGAATTAAAAAGCAGATGTTTTCTTCTGGTTGTAAGAGATAAGACTAAGAAGTAATTATTGTTCTGCTCCCAAGTCCCACAGGTGTTTTCATTCCTGCCCTGTGACCACAGGAAAAATAAACAGAAAATCTGAAAGGGTCTAGTTGAGGTGCACTCCAAGTTCAGACTTGAAGTCAAATGTCTGAATACCTTCAGCAAGTAAAAAAACTATGGAGGAGTAGGCAAACTTTTTATAAAAAACTAGATGTTAAATATTTTTGACTTGGTGGGACTTAAGACATGTCTTCACTATTCAGCATTGCATTGCTGAGTAAAATGGCTATATGTAAACCAATAGGCTTGAACAAGTTTGAGCCAGTCATTGTTTTCTGGCTCAAAAAGGTTCTCAAAAATTAGATATCTACTCATGAAGTAACAACTACATAAGTTCTTTAACAGTGATCATTTGGGAAGCTTGCCCACAAAGCATTTTCACATATATTATTTCACTTAATCCTTAAATAAAGATTACCCTAAAAGGTGTGTGTGTATGTTTAAGATTTAACTAGACTACAGGCCAGAGGTGGGTGGGTAAAAGGCTTCACCACAGACAGAGTGGGGAGCATGATAAACAGACCAATTGAAATACACAGCGGAGGGGAGCAGCAGGAGGGACAGGAGAGGTCTGCTGCTCCATGTGGGTCATCTCCCTGGCAGGGGATTGAATTCATGTTGCAGTGGCTGTGGATAGCTTCATAGTGCTGAGACTTAACCCCTTATGCCACTAGGGAGGGCCCACTAAGCTGTTTTTATCTTATACCCAAGAAACTAGAGTTGGGCTGTTCAAGTGACTTTCTTGCTTTTGAAGAACAAACAGCTGATCTTAATTTTGTTTGCAATGATCTTTCTACCATGAAACCAACGGTGTCATAAGCAATGCATTTTATACAGATTAAATAGAAAGAAGTATGAATAATAACACTTTCTAAAAATATCCTATGAATAAGTGTAGTTAGTGCTCAAAAGAGTGTGGAGGGGGTGGGGGGTAAAACCGTCAACAGCAATCCTCAAGCTCTGCTGAATCCATGATATTAACCCAAGAATTAGACCAAGCTGAGTTAACCAGAAAGTCAGAAAATACTTTCTTAGGTCCCAGGATCATTCCAAAAATTAACCGTATAGCTCAGTTCACTCCCTTCCCAAACAAAAGCTTAAAAGGACTTAATCAATTGTTTGGGGATAAAGAAGAAACTCTACCCAGAATCAGTCCACACTGAATCACACGCAGGAGGAGTTATTGGTCATACTCAAAGCAAACATATAAGAAAGATTCTTCAGTTACCAAAGATTGTGCAGATGACTATTACTTAATTATGACAACCATCCAGAGTCAGGATATTTCATTAGAAAACACAGATGTACCATCTGTTCGGGAAACATAATTTAAATGATTTTTTCACAAGACTTTGCCTTGTAAATATTAACTCTACAGTGTTCAGCTGAAACAAGAGTTTCCATGGAAAATAGGGCTGATAGGGGATCTATAAGTGATAACCTCCATGTCCAATTCAATACAGCAAGTATTTACTGAATGTATCCTGACTATCGGGCACAGCAACATCACCTCTGCCCTCAGGGAATACATACTAATAAAACATACATATAAGTGAATTATAAGGCAGAATTGGGTGAGGAAAGGGTATACTATTACATGGATTTGAGGGAGTGGGGAAAAGCTGGAGAGAGGAAGGTTTTGTGAAGAAGGATCAGTGAAAATTTCAGGGTGAATTGACAAACAAGGGTGGAAAGCAGCTATCCTATCCCATGAACGGGGTGAACAAGGAGAATGGGAAGAAAACTGAATAGGAAATTAATGGTTTAAGTGACTTAGTATTTGCTGCAGAGGTAAAAACGAAAAGCCACATGAACCATGTGGTTTTCATTATTCCTATTTAAAGGAGAGGATTTCATTTTATTATATTTAAGACATTTTATTTTTATTTTTGATTTTAGGGTTACATAGACCACATTTAATCTGGAATTATTTTATTTCCTTTTTGGATTTACATAGTATTTCTTTAAATCAATCTCAATATTCACAAATGGGAAACTTCACATAAGAATTAGATTCCTGGCCTCCTTAAAAAAACATTAAGGACCTTCCCTGGTGGCGTAGTGGGTAAATGTAGCACTAACAAGCTAAAGTCACTTCAGCATGAGTTCGATCCCTGGCCCTAGAGGTGACCCACATAGCATGGCAGACCTCTCCTAACCCACGCACTATTACCCTCAGCAATGCATTTCATCAATCTGCCTGTTCTGCTCCCCACTCTGTCTCTGGTAAAGCCTCTCACCGCCCCTGCACTTCTGGTCTGTACCCCAGTTCTGTATGCATAAATAAATAAATCTTTAAAATAAAAACCTTAAAAGAAATTTTTCTCACACAATAATAGCAATAAAGGATTGATCTCAAAGATATACAAAAAACTGATGAAACTCAACAAAAATAAAACAACCCCACCAAAAAAATGGGCAGAAGAGCTAAAAAGACACTTCTCCAAAGAGGAAATGCAGATGGCCAACAAGCATATGAAAAAATGTTCAACATCACTCGTAATAAGAGAGATGCAAATTAAAACCACAATGAGATACCACTTCACCCCAGTGAGAATGGCACATCTTCAAACAACTAGCAACAACAAATGTTGGCGAGGATGTGGAGAAAAAGGAACTCTCCTGCACTGCTGGTGGGAATGCAAACTAATACAACCACTATGGAAAACTGGAGGTTCCTCAAATTGCTAAACATGGAGTTTCCATATGACCCCGCAATCCCACTCCTAAGTCTCTACCCAAAACACACAAAAACACTGATTCAAAAAGATACCTGCACCTGCATGTTTGTTGCTGCTTTATTTACAATTAGAAAGACATGGAAACAACCCAAATGCCCAAAAGTGGATGACTGGATTAAAAAGATGTGGTACATATACACAATGGAATACTACTCAGCAACCAAAAAAAAAATTTGTTTTTTCAGCACCATGGATGGAGCTGGAAAAGATCATGCTTAGTGAAATAAGCCAGAAAGAAAAGGAAAAATACCAGCTGGTTTCACTCATAGCAGGAGTATAACAAACCAGGCGAGAAAATAATAATAATGAACAGCTATATACCAGAGACATTTTATGGGGATGGAGTTGGGAATGGGGTCAAAAATGGGGGTGGGGGAGTGCACTGGACTATGGTGATTGCACATGGGTGATTTGGTGACAGGAAGCCCACGGGGATTACAACTAAGATGGAAAAAGGCATAAAATTATGTAAAAATAAACTGTTATATTAAAACAATAAAAGAACCTTAAAATAGCCAGGGACATTATTTGGTGTCAACAATCAGAGCTATGCAGAAGCTGGCCCTGAGACAGGCTCTCCCCTCCCATTTGTCTGGTCCCCTCCAGATCCACTGGAGCTGTTTTTGTTACCTAAATGGCCTTGGTAGATAACTGAGGTTGCAACAACTAGGAAGGACACATGAGGTTTCTTCTATGAATTTGAATCAATTTCAGTATAAGTAAAAAGGTACTTAAAATGATCCCATTCACTTCATAAATACATAATCAACTATTAGGCATAAGCCCTGAATTGATGAAATAGGAACTGATGAAACAGGAAACACAGACTGAGTCCCCTATACTGTGAAGAAAGATACTGTGTAGCCTATAAGCTGAAAATTGTTCATTTGACTCAATAAACAATGGTGAGCAAGCGAAGGTTTTTGTACAGAGCAGTGACACAATCATAGCTAATTTTGGCTTTATCAAAAGATGCTAATTCTGTCTGAAATAAATTTTAAGAGTTATATACTCAGTTTCAGTAAGTAAATAACCTGTTTACTTATGAACCATGTTGGAAATAAATGTGCTGTGAAGTACATTTTGGTTTTGATTTATTACTTAGTTGACCTCAATTTGAATCAGTTGTCGTATAACTTTTTTTTCAGTGCTTTACATGAATTTCAAAACATTTCCCATAAGCCCAAGCAAAATAAATATGTGGAACCATGATCATTAAAATACTTCAGTTTTACAAGTTGTGCATTTTTCTATTACTTTTTTTTTCTTTATACCATTTTCAGGCAATTATTTCCAAATGGAAAATAATTCTTGCTGAGTATATTCTAAAGCCCATTTATAAATAAAAGGCAATAATTTCTGAATTATATATATATATTCTAATATTCACATTTTCTGTTGAATTTTTTTTGCCTTTAGCTACAAAATGCTAAAATGTCCATTTATTACATGAGGAATATAATTTTGTTCATCACATATATATTTGAAAAGTAAGCCTGAGTAAGTAGCATCTCTAACAATGATAAAACTTATTCCATATTTTAAACACTTATGTTTTCTTTATATAAAGAATAAATTTAGTAATTTGTTACTTATAGCTATCTTCTTCTTAATGAACTTGATAATTTCAAGATTTTCCTGGTGATAAGTAAATTAGTTCAAGCTCTCACTTTTCCTAAGAAGCTTTTTCACTGAATGGATACATATCATCCTACAGCTGTTTTATTTTTGAGTTCATTTTTCCATCCTATTATCTCTCTTCTCCTCAAGGAAGGAGATATTACATGTATGAAATTCAAACCCTACATTTGGGCTATTAGCCAAGAATAAGTCTAGCAACAACTACTAGTTATCTGTCAGCTAAGGCTATTTTTCACTTTTATTGCTACCAGAACCATTTGTTTTTAGAACTATAGTATCTTTAGTTTATTACAAATGTGCTTGAATTGACAATTATGTGTGAATTTTACATATTTTATTTTGTATTTAGGTCCTGCCTGGAGGCACATTTTAAAATAATCTCTTCTCAAGGCAAGGGAACTTACTTAAGCCAAGAAATGCTTATAACTGAAAGCAGAATCACAAAAGAAAGCTAATTATTTTGATAATCACTGGATTTCTGTTAAAGTCATCATATTTATGTACATATTAAGGTGGTGGTTATGCAATTCATACCTCATAAATCAATCTGGCAGTTCCTTGTAATCATTGGTGCTTTTCATGTCTGAATCTCCTTTGTTTTTCAATGTCTTCCTTCCGCTCATATCTTGAGATCAAAAAATTCTTGTATTATCCCCAAAATAGTTTCACCAAGGAAATATAAGCAGACTTGACTATATTGTCCTTGATCTATAATGTGATTTCTTTGCTTACTCCACCTAAAATCATATTGTCTTTTTTTCTGCACTCTCTGGCTTTACATGTTCGCATGAAGTTATTATTAGTCACTAAGTAATCTAGTCCATTTTGCATTACAACTTCCCAAGTTTTTCCTCCTGTATGGATGTCGGTGTTTCACTTCACATTTCTAACTACACTAGCTCTCTTTATCAAAACATCTCTGTCTGGAGTAATTCTTTGGGCAATCATTATTCATCAAATTTTCTTTTTCACATTTTATGCTCATACACAGTCCAGTAGGAATTTTGGGATGATTTTGAAAGTCCCTCTTACTAATAATTGCATCAAGCTCCAAAATGTTACTTATGTTGAATGACCTTTATGTAGTCATTTGCATTTCTAACTTAATCCTGAAAAAGGCATTAAGTCCACCTAGCATCACTGGAGTATGTGATTTCTACATATTTGTGATGCATAGAGTAAAGCTAGCTCTATGTGAAGCAAAGAATCAAAAGTCTAAAGTATTCACAGCAGTGATTGACAGTATGATATGCTACATTTGTAAGGAATATCAATGATCACATACCATAAACAGCCTTGGTATGTATCTTACGATAGTGCCTTTCAACTCTCATATTTAACTTTTTATATCTTGTCTCCTGAAATAATTCCTCATTGCTTGAGAGTATGGAGTATGTGTGTTTTAAGATGTTCCACAGCTTCTAACACTACCCAGAGTATGTAACAAAGGCTTAGCACTAAGTGAGGCAAGAAGGAATGTGAGTGAAAGTAAACCAAGAGAATGAAACCCCTTGCACACCACCAGCATGGAAAAACCAAGGGATCCAGGGCCCCTGATCCTATCACCAGCTCACTTGTCACTAAAATTTCTGTGGGGAGAGGGAAAAGTAAGTTGGAAGATGTAACCCGATCAAACACTGTTTATGCTTCAGGAGAGAAAAAAATTCAGAGCTACTTATAAAAGGAAAACGATCAGCTTTTAAAGAGGCTGAAATAAATATGAAATGTGAAGTATGGTTAGATAGTTGTAGTAGGTATTCAGCACATTCTTGACAGTCACTCATCTCACAGCAGGGACTCAGCGCATGTCTGCAGAACCCATTAATAGTAATATGTCGTCATTTGCATGAACTCAACCACATGCCAGTCACCAAGCACAGGGCTTTCTATGAAGCATCTATTTTGAAAACCTCATCAAAGTTTTATGAAAAGATAATCAGCTTATTCTATATAAGACTTATTTAATGTAAATAACTCACCTTACTGAGTCTTTGCTACAAGATTACAATATAAATACTATTTGTGATGTAAGTTCTATGATAATCTCTATTTATATATTTATACAAATGATAAAATTAAAGCTAAAACTGAAAAGACTCTGACTCAAGCTTTTACAACTTGCTAGTAAGCAATCGGACAGACTTCAACCCTAGGAGCTGCATTTAGTCTCCACTCCAGAGCTCCAGAGATTCTATTCCATAAGTATGAAAACAGAATATGCAATTTCTGTTTTTATGTTCCAACCCACATTGGCTATCATAATAAAATTCTAGTAGTTAAACCATAGAAAGCTGATAGAAAGATAGATATTTCTTATTTATATACATATACATATATAAAACAATACCCAAAAGAATGACATAGCCTAGAACCTTCATTAAGAGATTTCTGGGGAATGTCAAAAGAAATACACAGGAATGGGAGTTATATATTTTTGCTATTTTCAGGCCTAATTATAGACAGCAAATGATAAACTATTATGACATACCAACTCCTTTAAAGAATCTTAAATTGTATCAGCAAAGTAATAATCTTCTCTCTGTTTTATGCTGGTCTCCATCCTCTCTAACTGATCCCAGGACTTCTATCGCTTATGCTCTAGATTTGTCTTTCTTTGTTTCGAGGTCTCTAGTACTGTTTTGAGGTCTTCTCACTTGCAATTAGCCCACAGTTTTCTTTAGGACCCCCACCCAACTCCAGCCAGCTTCTTCTGGGCTTTGTCCACCTTCTGAGTGCTGAGGTCTAGGTACTTGCCCTCATTTAATTTGGCTGAGAGAATTCTGTCCTGTGACAATGCTCTCTGCCAATTACTGTCTCTTTGGCAGATTGGATCCAAATGTAGATTTAATGTCTACCCTGGCTGGCAGTGAGAACAGCTTCCTGTTTTAAAAACAGATTCCCGGTGTTCCCACCACAATACTCTGCTGGAAGCAGTAGTTCAAGGACACTACTCTTCAGTCCTTTCATGCCCAGTCCCTATAATGTGAGCTCCATATCTATCCTGCAATCCACTTTCACATTCTCAGATCTTCTACTTCTGTCCCTTAGGACTAGCCTTTGCCAGTGATCTGTGTCAGAGTTCTTTGTTGCTTTTCCATCCTTTCAGATTTCCTGGTTCTGTGGTCCTGGGCCAGAAAATAAGCCTTAGATGAGCCTGAATTTCAGTCCATGCACACCCCACTGTCCTCTGCTGTGAATAATTCAATGATTCCACCGTGGTTCTGGTCCTTACATTTACATTGAGACGATCTTTCATTAATCTTTTAGGTGTTGCAAAAATATGAAGTACCCCAAATGCTTTATTCTGAAATGTGAATGAGAATATTTGTGATCTGAACTAGAAAAGCTGTGACTTCAATCATTCAATAGATTTTTTAATAATGATACACTTGAGAGACAGCACTGAACAAGAAAAGGCAGGATTTTGCTATCATGGAATTTACATTTTTTGACTTTGTCATTAGTTAATATTTATTAACTACATTGGATATAGAAAAATACATGCTAGGTGTTTGGGGCAGTCAGTGAATAAATAACAACTCACTCTCCATTGCATTCAGAGCCAATTTGGAGATAGAGAAGATAGGCAGATGGAGAGCAAATCAACTGCTTTATTACTGTTACAGCTGATCGGAGAACTTTAGATCTGCCTTTACTGCCGAATTGAGAAGATTCAGTTCCTTACTTACTGGTGTGTTTGCCAGCTGTAGGCCATTTCACCTAAAAACAGAGCCCTGCCCATGGGGTAGGAGGCTGGTGAGAATGCATGTTTACACTGGCTTACACTGAAGAGGAAAAGTCAAGGAAGGGCTGAGTCCAGTACGCGCAGTTTCTCCTCTTGAACTCACAAACCAGACAGCTGAAGGGAGAGACTAGGAGTAGCAGCTGAAATCTCATTTCAGGGGATTTGGAAACTGGAGTGATTGCCTATACAAATAATAATGGAAACTCTGAAACATGGTATAGCTGAGTCAAAGAAAGCTTACTTAGCTTTAGAACATAAAGAATTGTTGAGATTTGCCCAAGAAATTCTACTAAGAGTCACTGGTCCACTCGTTAATTAGCACTGATTTTGAGAACTTGGAGCCTTGTAAGTAAAAGGCTCCAAGTAAACGGCCCTAACACTACACTAGTGATGGAGGAAGGCATGCAGGGGAGGCATCACAAGACTGAGTCGCACAAGGGGGCAGAGAGAAAGGGGCTAGTGAAGCAATTGACACAGCTATGAAATCAAGGTCCTCAGGCACCAAAGCCTAATGGCCAGGACGTCCGGGATGCCTGGATGTCTCCAAGAGGTCCCAGCAGATGACAAACTGTTGGGGGCTGTGCTTGAAACTCAGACCCGTAAGGTAAAAGATAAGGACATGGAGATGGAGCTCATCTCAAGTTCTACCAAGGCTCACAAGGAGTGATCCCCTCCCAAGGAGAAACTACCTGTATTGGGGAAGTTTCTGCAACAGCACAGGACAGCCTCTTCACTGCTCACCTGTGCCTATGCAGATGCTTCTTCCACCCACTCTCTGCCTCTGCAGGGCAGCAGCCTCCTGCCTGCTGGTGACCTGTACCATGCCAGGACTTCTGTGCACTGACCTCCCTCGGTGGAGGCTGCTGTCCACCTTCCTGCAACCATGCAGGTCTCTCTCTCTCTCTCTCTGCAAGCCTGTCATTTCTGGGCAGCTCTTTCTGCCCACTTGCACCTATGCAAGTGACTTTTCCTCTCCTTTCTCTTTCTAATAAACTTACTCTTCAAATATAACTGCATCTCTGCCTCATGGAGAATCTCGCCATGTGCCGCTGAAAGGGGAGCTCTGGTGAAACCTTCCCCAGAGTGAACCCAAGAACCCTGGACTCCAAAAAGATGACATCACTAGCAGTGGCAATCGTGTGGAAAGCAAAAATGGCAGGTAAGGCAAAGGTGTACAGGTCAGAAATCTCAAGCGTTTCATTCCTATCTGAATTACAATAAGCAGCCATTTAAAATTCAATCTAGATACAGTGAAGGGGAATTATGACAGCAATTGGAGGAAATCTTTTTAATGAAACATTACATGTAGAGACAAGTTCTGAATAAGCTTATCTTTGAAAATTCAATATCACTCTCCTGCAGACTGGGACTAATAAACTATTTTCAAATATAACCGAAGAAGAACCAAGTGGTTTTCCACCATAACAACTAGAGTAATCATCAAGGAGACCTCCAGTAACTGGGTGCTGCCTCACGCTGGAGGCTACTGCAAACACTTGTCAGATCTCCTCCAAAGCTGCTGCTCCTTCCTAAGAGATCAGGTCACATTGTTGAGTCCCCCAATTTATTTAAATCTGTTATTTTACTTCAAGTGCTAATTATCTCTCACAACAAACAGAGACTCCTCTCGGCTGCAATTATTGGCATTACAATGGATAATCAACAGGAAAGCCTGAAAGCAGAAAGAGAAGAGTTGCCTTGGTTACAAACCTGAGATGCTTTTGGCGTTACAGTTGTGGCCATACTTCGAAATTTCCTAAAACACCCCAAGAGCAAAGTGCTACATTATTTTCTTTTCTTCTTGTGGCCCATCAGAGTTAGGTTTTACCAAAATGGAGACCTACACTTAAAGTGTATTTGTACAGGGTCTCTTCAATAAATGACCGGAGAAAATATGGCTATTATTTAGCACATGTGTATAGACATGTTCAGATACTTTTAGAATAATGAGAAGGAATCAGTTATTGTTTCGTGCTAGAGAAGCCTGTTATTGTTTGCTCTATCTACAATCACACAATGCAACCATTACTCTGCATTACATTCTCATTTCTTTTCTTTTTTTTTTTTTTTTTGTAAGCAAACAAAACTAAATAACCTTACAGCCCTTAGCTATTCCAGTCCCCAAATGGCATTTTCCCTATTGAGCGCAACTTGAGTAGGGCCACAGGGCTGACCAAAAGATAGATGTCCCCTAACAGGACTCTGCTGATAGTCATTTTGTTTTGTAGCTTCTCCATTTGGAAATTTTAAATTTTAAAAGTTAGGATGGCTATTGAGACAATACTCTATAAATACAAGTAGCTATTTAGAAAATCCCCAAGGGAATCCACACTCTCCATCACAAACATCTTCTCTATCAAGCTGTATTTGTGGCCACTATAAGCTCTCCTTATATTCACTGTCTATTGCGGGAGATATTTTTATTTCCAAAATATGTGCATCCCCAGATGACTTAAATTTAATGACTTAAATTTCAACTACCATTTACAAAGGGGATAATAGGTGACAAATGCTGTACTAAAGCATTTCATACTCTATAATCACTAAACAAGCTTACTTAATCACTAAATAAGGAAACTAAGGTTTACAATATACTTGAAGGGCTATTTTTGCAATCCAAAAATGTTTTTTATATCACTATGATGTGGAATACTAAAGGGTGAGACTACTGGTGTGCAAGCTTAGTTCATTTATATAGGGCTGTGAAATTATTGGCAAGTTACCTAAGTGCTCTGTGCCAGAGTTGTCTTGTGTATAAAATTGGGGGAATGAAAGAAATAGTATCACAGTAAAAAACTAAGTGAGGTAATATATCTAAGGTACTTAAGATATTGTCAGACACAGGATAATTATCTAATGTTACTCTTTAAATATTGGAAATATTGTATAATTTCCCAAAGTGAGTATGCTTTAATGTCTCAAATATTTAACTACATTATTTCTTGTATCTACACAAAGTATAATCTTTTTCAAATCAAGTCATTGAAGATTACTAAATGTCAGTGAGGATATAAAGTATTTTTATTCTGTGCTTAGCATAATTGACAAGGCAATATATATTTTAAACTTTTTTTTTTAATTTTTATTTATTCGTACAGGCCAGAGATGTGGAGGGTGAGAGAATTCACCAGAGACAGGGTGGAGTGCAGAACAGGCAGATCAGCGAAATACACTGCTGAGGGGAGCAGTGGGCGGGTCAGGAGAGGTCTGCCACGCCATGTGGTCACCTCCGGGGCAGGCGGGGATCGAACTCATGCGGAAGTGACATAAGCTTCTTTGTGCTGTGCTTTAACCTGCTGCACCACCAGGGAGGGCCATGGCAATATATATTTTAAACAAACACTTGTTTTTTATATACTGACTAATGTTTGCAATTAACATTAATCTAGTTTTTAACATTATTTAGAGGCATTAAACATCTAATTAGAAGGAAAAAATGTAAAAAGTCACAAAAAGGATATCTTTCCATTCTGTCTACCTCCCTAGTATCTTTATTCATGTTTCCTCTCAAGCCCATTAGAATCTTTTCCCTAAGTTTTCTTCCGTATCATAAGCAGTTTACAAATCTTTCCATGCACAATAGTGAGCTGGCTATGAAGCTATTGTGGAAATCCATGCCTTTACTTCTGAGGCTAAGGGCTGGGCTTGACAAAAACTATTTCTCTTTGGTTCTTTAGGGGTTGTGGGTGGGGGGAGAAAGAGAAAGGAGGGAGGGGGGAAGGAGGTAGGGACACAGGAAGGGAGGAAAGAAAGGGGAGAGGAAAGGGGGAGGGGAGGGAGGGAGGCACTTGCCCCCTTTCCAAGCGCTCCTTCCAGCAATAGTTTAGCAATCCATTGGCCCAGGTCCCAGCTGCTTCATGGACACCAGAAACCTTAAAGACACAGCTGGAGGCCCTCCCTGGTTGTACAACTGGTTAGGACTCAGCACTGCAAGCTAGCCACAGCCTTTAGGGCGAGTTTGATCCCCATCCAGGGGAGGTGACCCACATGGCACGGCAGACCTCCCCTGACCCACCCGCTGTTCCCCCTCAGCTGTGTACTTCGTTGATCTGCCTGTTCTGCTCCCCACTCTGTCTTGTCTCTGGTGAATCCTCTCTCACCGCCCCTGCACCTCTGACCTGTACCCCAATTCTGTATGCATAAATAAAAAGTAAGTAAATTTAAAAACAACAAAATAAAATAATATTAAAAAAAAAAAAAGACACTGCTGGGAAATGCCATCTCCTCAAGATTCATTGTCCTAAATCTTTAGGGTCACCCTCTAACTTCCTCAGGTGCCATAAACTGCAAACCAGATTATCCTAATTCAGAGTCTAAATTCCAGTCCCTTTTCCTTAGCCTCAGGGTTTAATAAAGCCAACCTTGGTGAAGTTCCCTTTGTTCCAGAGTGGTGATGATTTCTATGACCTCAGTGTTTCCTTTGACCTTTTCATTCTTCCAGCATGTGTTTAAATGACTTTTTACTTCCCATCCATTCTTCTGAAATGCCTAATGTGGCTTCTAATTTCATGTCTAGACCCACACTGATACAAATCTGTTATAAATAACTGTTTGAAATGTCATATTCTTGGAAATTTTGTAAATATCATCAAGAAAAAAAGAATGAAGGAGAACTTTAAGCTTCTTGCAATAGATAGAGGAGATCTTTGCAGGAGGAGGGTTAGCAAATTTTCTTTGCCCCACCTTTCACCCCCAATATAATTACATAACTGCTCACAGGCTAAAAGAGTTCTCTGTTGGAGTATTAGACTTCTGTTTTATTCAAGCCTTCAACTGACTGAATGAGACGCCCCCCTGTAAGAGAATTGCTCTGCCAATTAAAATGCTAGACTAGGGGCCTCCCTGGTAGCTCAGATGTTAAAGTTTCAGTGGTATCAAGCTATGGCCAGCCACTGTGGCATGAGTTTAATCCCCGGCCAGGGAGCTAATCAACATGGCTCAGCAGACTTCTTCTGTCTTGCCCCGATGCTCTCCTCAGGGAAAAAACGGGATGGTTTCACTCATAGAAGGAGTATAAAGGACCAGGGAAGAAAATAATACTGATGAACAACTACATACCATAAACATTTTATGGGGGTGGAATGGGGAATGGGATCAAAAACAGTGGAGGGGAGGGAAGTGAACTGGACTATGGTGATGGCACATGGGTGATTTGGTGATGGGAAACCCATGGGGATTACAACTGAGATGGAAAAGGCACAAAATTATGTAGAAATAGACTATTATAAAAAAAATGAATCTTTGAAAAAAAAAATGCTAGTCTTATCCAGAGTAGTCTTCAAAGAAGTAGCCAGCATAATCTTTGACCAGATATCTGGGTATCCATTCAGGCTGATCTGCAAAATTAACATATAAATTCACTACTACTATTACTAACAAACTAAGTGACCAGTTGACCAGTTGAGAATTTGTCCAACACCCTCTCAGAGAGCTACAATCAAGGGGGAGAATTCGGGGATTTCCACCTGCCTATTAGAGCAGGTGCCTCCACCCAGCCTCTGCCTGTTCATGCTTCTGTGCAGGTCCTGTTTGGGAGATCTGCCTCATCACCAGGGCTTTCAGCACATCTCAAGACTGCCGGAAGGACCCCTTAGTCTCTGGAGGTCATGCAGCTCATGCGTAGAACAAGTCAGTTGCAAAACACTGAGAAAATATATATAAAGAACCAAGAAATATCTTGGGAATGGGGGACCAGATAAGATGACAGAAGGCCCTGAGGTAATGTTTTTAGTATATATGTGTGTTAATATATATTAAGTATTTTTAAAAGTATATGTGCTTAAAAGCATACACACACACACACATGCGTATGTTTTTTAAAATGGACAATGAATTTTAAATGTGTATGATCTTTTCCTCAGAGCTATAGCAGGTCAATTAGGGTACTTTTGGGGGGAAAAAAAGCCTTAGACCAAGAATCAGCACTATAAACTTCCTCATTAAGAGTTTTTTGATGACTCTTCCCTTTGTTATCTGAATTATGTCTATAGCAGGCTCTAGTAGTACATGAAATTTTAATTTATTCAAAGGCTGATTATAAGGTATGTGAGTTAGTGTATCTCTTTTTATATCTCACACTTCCCACATCATTAGCATCTCCAATAAAAGGGTAGCCTTGAAAAGTGAAATTCATAAAATGAGATCTTTCCCATCTGAAAAGAGACTTAAAGGCTAATCATGTCTACTCCTTAACTTTGTGGGTTAGCCAATTGTCTTAATAAGAGAAAATAAATTACCAAGGCATGTGAGTGAGTTAGTGGAAGGGATTAAAATTAGGCCATTTGTTACTTGTAAACTGACCTGCTTACACTGTTAAGGTGCTTTTAAAGAAGACTGTAACAACTGTAATGAAAGTAAGATTGGGGAATATTAAGGAGTTTCGTTTTCTTATTCCTACTACTTCTTTGTAAAATGGGAAATTACCTTTAATGGATAGTTTCTGTTCCTTAAAGAGAAACATAATGTTTCTGAATCCAGGGTCTCAGTTCTAATTGATTATAGATAAATTCAAGATTGATGGCTATCTATTGATTGATAGATCGATAGATAGAGAAGGAGAGAGGGGACAGGTAGGTAGATAAATAGAAAAATAAAGATATATACTATTGTTCTTCACCTTTGAAAATGCTGATTGTGACAGCATTACCTTGTTTATGTGAAAGCTGAAAAAATGGAAGCATCCCCCAAGCTAACTTGGCTCACTAACACCTGCACAAAATGTCCTTACAGAGTGAAGTCCCTTAGTTTAAGCATTATCACAAACTGAAGCTGATATCACTCTGTTTGTTTTCACCCTGAAAGACCCACAGCAAGCCAGCAGGCCTAGAAATGGGGCTTCGCTGGCTTGTTGGAAACATTTGGATCATAGCTTCCCAGTTCACCCTGTCTCTGATGCATTCAAAAGGGCAAAAAATCTGGAGCAAAATAGAGAACACAGGAAGTGAACACTGAAGGCATTTGATTCTGAGTCTAAGAGTTGGAAACAGCACTGTAATCAGTGTGCTGAGTCCAAATGGCTTCATTTTGAGATTCACATATTAGGAATCATTCTTCTGATTAAATTTTGTCATGGTTACTCATATCATAAAAATGCCAAACAAGGTCCTTTTGTAATTTTAAGTCTGACAATTTGTCTAGCCACAGAGCCACATTTTTACTGTATTTTACTAATGCCACCCGCCCACTCCTATACGCTGAATCCTTAGCTAACGCATCCCAAGAAGAACAAAAATGGAGGTAATCATATTCCTTGACTTAAAATTTACCACAAAGAAACAGCAATCAAAACGGCATGGTGTTGGAATAATAAGATCAACAGACTGAAACTGAGTACCCGTAAACAAACCCACATTTAGAGGGGATATTAATTTTTGACAAAGGAGCTAAGAGCCACTTCAATAAATGGTGTTGAGGAAAGTGACACAAGCCAAACAAAATGGAACTGGACCACTGTCGTCCATAATACATAAAAATTAATTCAAAATAGATGAAAAACTTGAACATGAAACCATGAAATACACAGGGAAAATAAACATAGGCAGTATGTTCTAGGACACTGGCCTCAGCAATGACTTTGTGGACACATCTCCAACAACAAAAGGAACAAAAGCAGAAACAAACAACTGGCTACATAAAACTAAAAAGTTTGCATAGTGAAAAAGCCATCATTAAAATGAAAAGAAAATCTGCTTAATGGGAGAATATATTAATAATTCACATATTTGACAAGGGATTAACTTTCAAAACATATAAACAAGTTGCATAACTGAACAATCAAACCAATACCCAGTTGAAAAATAAGCAGAGGCTCTAAACATATTTCACCAAAGAAGACACAGAGGTGGCGAACAGATACATGAAAAGATGCTCATCATCCCTTAGGGTTAAGGACATGCTAATCAAATCACAAGATATCACTTCACACTAAAGCATGGCTATTATGAAAGAGACCAGGAACAAGTAGAGGCAAGGAGATTGAGAAAAGGACAGCCTCCTGCACTGCTGCTGGGAATGAAAAGGGCTACAGCCACTGCACAAAACAGATTTCCCAAATGATGAAGAATAGGAATGCCATAAGATGCTTCCATTCCACTTCTGGGTATCCACCTAAGAATATAGAAACTCAAATTAAAAGAAATATAGGTGTCCCTATCCAGTGAACATTCCTCACAATTGTCCTGATAAGGAAACAACCTAAGGATCCATTACTAAATGACTGCATAAACTGTGTTATGTAAACCTAATGGAATACTACTTAATCAGAAAAAAGATATCTTGCCATTTACCATAATGTGAATAAACCTTGACGCTATGATACTAAACAAAATAAGTCAAACAAATACTTTTATGTTTTCACTTATATGTAGAAGACAAGAAACAAAGCTAATCAACAAACACAACAAAAGAAAAACAAGCCCTTGGATTCTGACAACAGAATAGTGGTTACCAGCAGGGAAGGGAAATGGGGGGAGGGGAGTTAGGGGCAGGGATGATAGAGTAAAATAGGTAAATGGCATCAACTGTATGTTGGTGAATGGAGACTAGACTTCTGGTGGAGATCCCCATGCAGCATATACTGATGTCAAAGTATAATTCTATATACCAAAAACCTACATGTGGTTAATACATTTTTTCACATCTCTATTTTAAAGTTTTTGTGAGCATTCAAAAAAAAAAATAAAAACAAAACTGAACCATACAACAGAGATACTTAGACATTTCTCACTACCCTTTCATTTTCTCATACCTTCACATATACTTCACACATATCTTAGCTAGGACATTCTTTTACTCTATTTTGCCTGCTAATGAGCCTTCTAGGTCCACCTCCAGCATTTCTTCTTTCAGAAGGCTTTTGTCCTTCCAATTTGTTCCAGAAGGTCTACAATGACCAGCTTTTATGTTGCTCACCAATGATTTTACCTCCTGATTTTACTTACCTTACACGCTTGTGCTCTCATCCCACACTAAATAAAGTTGACCTGTGCATCTGTAAGAATTTCTCAAATGTGTGCCTTCTGAGGCCAAATAATAATTTAAAAATAGTGAATCCTACTATTTAAAAATAGTGAATCCTCTTTTATCACCAGGGCAGGGGGAAACTACCTGCCATAATTCAGAATTGTTCAATCAGTCCTATGGAACGCACAATGGGCTGATAATCTAGTGAACTGCTTCTACCAGCTTGACAGTCAGAGAGTGAGTCATCTAGATGATGACTACATCATCTCATGGACCTTCTCAGGACTACAGCTCTAGCTGACAACTTGACTGAAACCTCATGAGAGATCCCATGCCAGACTCATGCAGCCAAGCTCCCCCTGAATTCGTATACAGCTCAAGAGGCTGTATACGATAATAAATATTCATTGTTGTTTTCAGCTTTTATATTTAATTCACTTATTTGTTACACAGCACTAGATCAGCATCTCTACCCCATTTTTTCCCACAGCACCTTTATGCTTCCCTTCATCAGGCTTCATTTCCCATTTTCTGTGTACTTTATTTCTTACAGTAGCCTTAGCCTAGATCATCTTGCAAGCAGTGACATAGCAATTCATGTCTTAATTACAGGACTCCCACAGTCCAGAGAAGGACTCTTTCCAATGGTTGTGAAGAGGCACAACTGCTCCAAAGTGCCTGCCCAGTACACTAAAGCAAAAGGACACTTATGTCTAGCTCTTGCCATCCAACAATTTGAATGTCCTGGTGCGGGCTGCCAGTGGGAGAGAGAGGCACTTTTCTTCCCTTTGCACAAGGCACCTTTACTCACACAATCATGTCAGAGGGCTACCATTCCACTTTATCCATTGTATGGGTCAGTATCCATTCAGAATACAGGCAACATTCATAATTTGGACAGGGGAATTTTTTTAAAGATTGATTTACTTTTGCATATAGAGCTGGGGTACAGGTCAGAGGGGCAAGGGCAGTGGAAGATTCACCAGAGACAGAATGGGGAGCAGAACAGGCAGATTGACAAAGTACACTGCTGGTGGGGAGCAGCAGGTGAAACGGGAGAGGTCTGGTACCATATGGGTCACCTCCGGGGTGTGGATCGAACTTGCACTGAACTGACTGTGACCAGCTTGCAATGCTGCATCCTAACCCGTTATGCCACCAGGGAGGGCCCTGTGCAGGGGAATTTTAACATAAAGAACAACTAATGACAACAGAGGAATGAAACAAGAAGTCAATTACAAAGGTAAAGAGAAGTCTAAATAGTCAAGGATAACTGATAGAAGATCACCTGCCACCTCTTGGACTTAGGCAAAGTATCCAAGTAAGGAATGAATCTAAAGTACCTTGCCCCCCAGAGCTCAGATACAGGCACTGTTTGAGAATGCATGATGGGGAGTCCACTGAATGAGAGTGGTAGGCTGAGAAGCAGCCAGAGTGCAACAGCTAGAAAGTCATTCTTTGGAGAACTGGTGGAAGATTCCAGTAGGGGGAGCTGCCACACTACCAAGACAGCACACTGCAAACCAGGAAGGGGCACCCCACCTGCCCCAAGTAACCTCCCAGCACCCTCTATGGACAGGTCTGATTCAGTGCCAATTGTTAGGGAAAATAGTTGCAAGGCCCTCAGCAGGGCAAAGGAGAGCTGATTTGCAGCAGAGACACCATAGATTGATAACTGGAACATTCCAGGAGAAAGCAGCCTCGTTCTAGTTTGTCCACCCACAGGGGAGGTATTTTGTGCATTTTCATACAGTCCTACTGATTTTGCAGAGAGTCATGAAAAACAGGGTTTCAAGAGTGGTTCTTTGTCTGGTTTGTTTTTTGAAACTATTTTACTCAAATGGTTGCTTCTCAAGGACCAACTATACTGGTGGACAGTGTGTTAGTTACTTCAACTGACCCACCTTGGACTGACCTGAGGAGGGATGCTCCTTTACAACTCACACTTGTCTGAGTTCACCAACCTCACAACTGGTCCCTTGTCCTGGCAGCTTCCATGTCAAGACACAGCAGCCCAAGCCCTCAAGGTATGGCTATCACCAGAACAATGCTACCTTGTTACCACAATGTGAGTCTAGCAATGTGAGTGTGGCAGGTCAACAATGAAACCCTTCCCAATGCTGAATCTGATGGGGACACAGGAGGTCTGTCATTCTGAGTCTCACTGATTTTTAAAAGCAGTTTGGCTTATAATATCTGCCAGATTGGAGTAAGGATTTGTGATACCAAATCACAACAGTATCTCCACTAATAGGGTTACGATAGTAATAGATTGCTGCTTACAGTTACACAGCATGAAACTACAGCCTGTCATCTCTTCCTATTTGTATTATTTTTCTATAAATGAAATGATAGCATAGCTATAAACACCTAGCAGTCTCTGTTTATCCTGTTGCTCTGAAGAAATACGCTAATTATATGTCGAAGGAAAAGTTCTTTTTCTAATGTTGTAAGGGCAGAATTGATATCCGCTCAGTCAACATCTATTGAGGCTAGTGAAGTTACAAAGAAAGAAGATATTACATTCTTGCCCTAAAGAAACACAAAATCTAATATTCCCTGTCATGGCTTTTTGTTGGATTCTGCATAATCGTTTCTTTTTCACATTTTTCCTCCACTTTTTCATGATTCCTTGATACTAAATGAAAGCAGAAAACTGCCGAGACGCACCATATGACTATCTGGATTTTGTTGAGAATTCCTGTAAACAACCGTCTCCTTTATCTTGAGATGTACATTCTCATTTACTAAAGAACCCTGGAAAAGGTAAACAGTTGGAGAGTAAATTTAAATATAGTTCTATTAAGATGCCTTTGGTAAGCAGTTCTTCACATGCTAGAAATGTGTCATGCAACAAAAATCTATAAAAAAAGCTTCGAATGTTTTGCTATATTTCTTGAAGAAACACAATTTAAATAAGATCTGCAAGCAAATAAGACATAGAGGGCCTAATAACCATTATTTTTAAGAAAAGAAACACAGACAGTTACCATAAATCACATTTAGTCACCAATGATGTCTTTCCACAAAATAAGCTGGAGAATGTAAGGGTGATGACACTGAGAAAGGAAAGGGGTCAGAAATCTAATCATAATAATAAAAATTATATCAGTGCGGCCCTCCCTGGTGGTGCAGCGGGTTAAAGCACTGCACTGAGAAGCTAAAGCCACTTCAGCATGAGTTCGATTCCCGCCTGCCCCGGAGGTGACCACATGGTGTGGCAGACCTCTCCTGCCCCGCCTGCTGCTCCCCTCAGCAGTGTACTTCATCGATCTGCCTGTTCTGTTCCCCGCTCTGTCTCTGGTGAAGCCTCTCACCGCCCCTGAGCCTCTGGCCTGTACCCCAGTTCTGTATGAATAAATAAATAAATCTTTTTTAAAAAAATTATATCAGTGCTAGTATTCCAAATTCCTTTGGTGAGCCAGGCACTGTCCTAAGCCCATGAGTGGTATATTGGAGCTGACCAATATTCTTTCCAGAGAAAACAGCCAATAGGAAACGATATGTATTATACAATAGAATACATTCTGTGTGTGCATATTTGTACTTGTGTGTATATGTGTGTGTGTGTCTGTATAGATAGACAGACAGAAGACAGACAGAGAATGAATCAGAATTGGTTCAAGTCTCACAAGACTATGGACACTGAAAAGCCCCATGTTCTGCAGTATGGCAGCTAGAGACCCAGAAACGCAGTGTGGTGATTCAATACAAGTCCAAAGGCCTGAGAACCAAGAGTGCCCAATGTTCAAGAGCAAGAGAAGGATAACTCAGAGAGGAATACTTGTCAGGTTCACAAGGAATTGGATGATGTCACCCACATTGGTGAGGATAAGCTTTCATTGCAATTCAGATGTTAGTCTCTCCTGAAAGCATCCTACAGACATAGTGTATCCCTTACCGCAGTTAAGTTGATATAGCATTAATCACCACAGGTCGGTTCAGTTTTATCAGTCATTCTGGTTTTACTTTTTTTTAAGATTTACTTATTTATGCATACAGAACTGGGATACAGGCCAGAAGTGCAAGGATGGTGAGAGAATTCACCAGAGACAGAGTGGGGAGCAGAACAGGCTGATTGACGATTACTGCTGAGGGGAGCAGTGGGCAGGTCAGGAGAGGTCTACTGTGCCATGTGGGTCACCTCCCTGGCAGGGATCAAACTCGTGAAGTAGCTGCAGCTAGCTTCATAGTGCTGTGCTTTAACCTGTTGTGTCACCAGGGAAGGCCCTGGTTTTACTTTTAACCAAATTGATCAACTGCATATTTGCTGAACTGAAACTAGAGATGTACCCTGTAACAAGTGTTTACATATTTATGAAAAAATATGACATTTCCATTGGTATTAACATGTAAAGTACAGAATCCATAATCATTATTATATTTGCTGAATAAAGAGAAACAAAAAGAAAACAAACTTTTTGGAAGACTATAATATGCCAAGCACTCTAGTAGGTGACTTGATTAAATACGATCTTGTTAAAACTCATTCCCTTCTCAGTAGTAATACGTGAAATCTTGATTTCCCCTTTTGTCATTCATGCCTTCTGATGACAATTTCAGTGCTGGAGGAATAAAATAACATTTTGGACCTCCCTGGTGTCCTAGGGCTTAAGTCTCAGTGCTATCACTGCTATAGCCTGAGTTTGAATCCTGACCAGAGAGCAAGCCGATATATCACACAGCAGACTTCTCTGGTCTCTCCTGCTGCTCCCCTCAACAGTCTGTTTCAGTAGATCCACCTGTTCTGTTCACCACTCTGTCCCTGGTGAATCCTCTTACCACTTGCACCTCCAGCCTATACCCCAGTTCTTCTATGCAAAAATGATTTCTTTTTAAATATAGGCATTTTGGAAACCCATGAAGGAAGACATTTTGGTGTAGCAACTCAGTGATGTTTAGGGACAATACAACAGAAATTCTCGAAGAAGAATCACTGTTTTCTAAGGATCACTTGATTGTACACAAGAAATCATTTAGCATGGCTAAAAGGCGGTGGGGAGGTGGGGGAAGGAGGTTGGTATGGTAGGATGTTACAGAAAGTCATAGGAATTCTCCCAGGGAACCCAATCACAAGAAGTACACCCAAAATCTACTGAGAACAAGACTTGGGGGATGTTAACAACAAGCTTGCTGTTTTCTTGTAGCTAAGGATGCGTCTCATCCCCACTGCACTCTGCATGATCCTTCTCTCACCCTGCCAGCCTCTTCTCCTAAAGTCATAAACTCTGGATCACCCACTCCCAAAGATAGGCCCTGCAACCTGGGAAGAAAGAAAATGTTTTCTTTCTCAGCCTGTCAATGATCTAATGATGCACTGTAAAAGCCCCTCATGAACAAGAGTCAGACTCATAAAGTTTAAACGAGAAGCTGCAGTGGCTCCACCCCTGGGCTGATTAGTGTGTGCAGGGCTGGGGGCTCAAGATCTGCAGGTCAATTAAACATCTATTCTGCATCAACACTATGAGAAGATCACAGCTACACTTGTTCCCAAGGTAACCAGACTGAGACACCTGACCTCTTCATACCTCATTTGTGAGGTGGGGAGAGTAAGGAATTTTTTTTGGGGGGGGGGGGGGGAGGGTGAAAGTTACATGATGTAAGTCACAAGACGTGTTTAGAAATCAAGGTATTTTAGTTATTCTTATTATTGTTGCATGTTGGGAGTCAACGCTAACAATTGTAGGTTCAGGAACCTAGAGTATCTGAAGAGATTTAATCTCATTTAGCACCATTCTTTATTTTGCTGGATAGTTCTTTGTTACATGAAAAAAAATCTAGTAATCCATAGACTAAGAGAGTATAAAATATCAAGATTCCAGAAAGAGAGGAATGAGAGGTGCAATCCTTTGAAAACATCATTTTAGGTCACTCACACTTTTTCTGTCCTCCATTTATAAATAGGGAATTTATAAACAATGCAAACTTTTGGGAATCCATGGAGGAACATTAATAGAAAAGTAAATCTGGATACTAGTCCTTGGGGAAGTTGGTTAAACTACTATAACAGAACTGGCCAGTCAATTATATAATTCCAGCCACCAGTTTCACTGGCTTTTCCATTTAACTGACAGTAGCTTGACCATTGTACACTCTTTGAATGCAGGCACTATGGAACACAGCCAAACAAAGTGACCTACTAAAATCAATTGCAATGCAAGAAATGAGGCTCTATACGGAGCTGGTTTTAAATAAACTGCCCTATTCTGAATAATAGAGGATTTTTTTTTCAAACCTTCTTTATTTGGAGCTATTTTGCACTTGCTGGCTTAGATGTAATGTTGGCACTATTTAACCCTTGAAACAGTACCCCTCCACTTCTAAGTTTCTGCATAGCATAGCTGACAATTATTCTGATTCAAGTCAGACTCTTAATTCTTAGTCTTTCTCTAAAATGTGACATTATCTACTGCTTTAAGAATTCAGTGACTTCCTAGTTTGTCCTAGGAAGGAAAAACTGCTTTTTTTTTTCCTTTTGCTACATTGGTTCATCTACCCCCTACCTCCCTGTATTAACTTATCATTCATTTTGTACTGCCTTCTCACTGTCAGGGAAAAAAAAAAAAAACTATTTTTTTAGTCCTTTCCCTCTGTACTGTCACTTCAGATTCACAGTTGCTAAGTGTTCCAGGAGCCCACCAGAGGGACTTTCTCATGGTGTGATTTGCAAACTTTGAAATAACACCCACCAGCAGAAGCACCATATGCTGTGGAGTTACACAGTAAACTGACAGGAGCATCTCATTTGTCATTTGAAATTCAGAAAATGTCAGCAATTTTCATACTCCGCCACTGCTTAACTGCCTCTCTGGTTAGCAAGGGGTAACATTTACTATACAGGCACATGAAAATATGAAATTTCGTATTGTAATTTTAGAAGAGTGAGAGTAGTAAAGCCAGTATGGAGACCTCTACAACTCAAACAGCACATGGCTAGACATGGAACTTCCATCCTCATTTATATTTTATTGTGCATCTCATAGGTGCATGTTCTTATCCATAAGGTTGATGGCATTTGGACTATTCACATTCTGTAACATCAAATGTGCCTTTTTATAACAAAACAGAATACCACCGAATATTGTTCTAATCCATTAATGGTGAGTTTAACAGAAAACACAAGCTGTTCCCTTTGTGATTAAGCTGAATTTTCATCCAGTTGCATTAGCTACCACACAGCCAAGACGAAAACTACTTGGCATATCTTCCTAATTAAAGGATGTTAATTACAGCTAAATACTATTCACTTCCTATGTTGTAAAGATCCATCTAAATCAATGTTATTACAGTCTTAAAAAATTAATAATGATTTCAACTTTAGCCAGTGTGGCCAAACTACCCATTAGTTCATACTTTTATATGACTTGACCAGGAAATGTCTGAATTGGTATTATATAAAGACTAGACCATCCATGGCCTCACACATTTAGTGTATTTTTACATATTAATCATATTGCCTGCTGATTTCTCTTCTTCATACCTAAACACTGATGCCATGATAGAAGCAGAGGCAGAGACTGTACAAAGATACATAATGGAACACGGTAATACTGCAGGTGTTTCCTTCACTCTGAATTCACCTTTGTCCAGCATGGAATAAAGGGTCTCGCCCTCGGAGACAGTTCTCCACTGTCTGTATGATCAGTAGTGACAGGGAAAGTAACACAGACCGAGCTGTGAACATTTTCTCATTTGATGAAAACATCTCTAGATGGTAAGTATGAACAATCCTTTTTATATATGAGAACTTGGGGGCTCAGAAGTGAAAGTTGCCAAATTTACTCAATGAATAGGTAGCAGAGTCATAAATCAATCATCCTGACCTCAATTCACAAGTTCATCACCCAAATCACGCTCCCTGTTGCATAAAGGAAATCTGTTTTTTGTTTTATGAATCAACATTCTTCCTTTATCACCTGTCCTCATGTTCTGTTATGCTTACTGGGGTTTTGGTTCAAGAGGGTACTATAAATGGAAGTACTCCAGAGGTTCTGCCATTGACAAAGTAGTCTAGGAAAATCATGTGTTAAGTGCCACTGAGTCTCAATTCCCTCATTCACAAAATGAGTAACAACCCAAAATCTTCCCTAAGTGTAAAACAAAACAAGGTATCTTGGTTAAAATCTAAATGGAAGAATGAATGGAGAGAAAAGCCACCGAACTCTTTATAATCTAGAGAGTGACCATTATTTTCAGATGATGATTGTGGGCAATTGCATAGCTTAGTTATTACAGTATTGAAGAATTAAGCATGTGAGCTCTAGGACAGGACAGATTAGAGGTCAAAGCTAGGTTCTCCCATTTCTATCTAGTGCAAATATATTACTAAACTCCCCCATCACCAAAATCTCATCTGAGAAATGAAAACTAAAATACTATCACTTAGCCATGGCTGCATTCGTGGACATGTAACCCAGGTAGTCACACAGAAGGACCCCACTTATGTTTAATGTTCTGCTGAATACCAAGTTGAAATGGAATATTATTCAGCAATCAAAAAGATAAACTCATGCCATTCACAACAACAGGTATGAACTGGAAGATATTATGCTCGGTGAAATAAATCAGAAGAAAAAAAAGTCAGTGGCTTCACTTATAGGAGGAATATAGGAGAACCAAACAAGGCATCAGGAAAAAAATAATAAAATTTAAAAAACAAAATTGGGGCCCTCCCTGCTGACACAATGGGTTAGGACACAGCACTGCAAGCTAGCGGTAGTTGCTTTGGTGCAAGCTCAAGCTCCACCCTGGGGGGTGATCCACATGATGAGGCAGACCTCTCCTGTCTGGCTTGCTGCTCCCTGTACTCCATCACTCTGCCTATTCTGTTCACTGCTCTGTCTCTGGTGAACCTTCTCACCGCCCCTGCACCTCTGGTCTGTACCCGGAAGTCTGTATGAATAAATAAGTAAATCGTAAAATAAATAATTTTTTTAAAGGGGGAAATCTTAAAAAAAAAAAACAAAAAAAAAACGGGCCCTCCCTGGTGGCGCAGCGGGTTAAAGTACAGCACTAAGAAGCTTAAGCCACTTCCGCATGAGTTAGATCCCCACCTGCTCCAGAGGAGATCCACATGGCCTGGCAGACCTCTCCTGACCCGCCCGCTGCTCTTCTCAGCAGTGTACTTCGTCTATCTGCCTGTTCTGCTCCCCACTCTGTCTCTGGTGAATCCTCTCACTCTCTGCATCTCTGGCCTGTACCCCAGTTCTATATGAATAAAAAAAAATTAAAACAAACAAAAAAACCAAAAAACAAAATTAACAGGCAACTATAAATAGACATTCTATAGGAGAGGGAAAGGAATCAAAACAAGGGAAGGAAAGGTACAAGTGACTACAGTGATGATGCAGGGGTGAGATGGTAGAAATTTTACAGGGACTACACCTGAGAGGAGTAAGCAAATGTTGTACAAAAATGAACAATAATGTAAAAAAAATAAAGTAAATTTTTTTAAAATTGATAATTATCTTTGAGCTTGTGTTTTGAAAGCAAAATCCAAAGTGACTATGTTTTAAGCACGTGAGCAGAGCAGGTGTGTGAACCATTGTCTGCAGACCTTGTTGCCACCCCATTAGCACACAACATAAAGGGATGCTCCATGAGCACAGAATTCCAGTGGATCCGTCATGCACAGAAATTCACTGAGATACAAAGAAAAAGGTAAAGTGCTAGGTCGTTTACCTGTGGACAATGGCCCTAACAAGCTATTTTTCCCTTTGAAATCAAGAGGACAGGCAGAGATTCTCATCGTAAGAAACCAAAATAACAATATAGATGATGGCTGTTAATTAGATTTATTGTGGCAATCATTTTGACACACAAACACACATATATATATATAATTTTTTTTAAGATTTATTTATTTATACAGAGCTGGGGTACAGGCTAGAGATGTGGAGGGTAAGAGGATTCACCAGAGACAGGGTGGGGAGCAGAACAGGCAGATCGATGCAGTACACTGCTGAGGGAAGCAGTGGGCGGGTCAGGAGAGGTCTGCCACGCCATGTGGATCTCCTCCAGGGCAGGCGGGGATCGAACTCATGCAGAAGTGGCTTTTAGTGCTGTGCTTTAACCCGCTGCACCACCAGGGAGGGCCTATATATATATAATTTAAAGAGAGGTACACAATACATAAGCTGTGTACCGAAAACTAATGCATGTTAATACAACTCCATTTTAAATAGAAAAAAGAGAGAGGAGTAAAGGAAGACAGGATGGACAGATAGGTAGGTAGGTAGGTAGGTAAGTAGGTGGGTAGGTGGATACGTGATTCAGAGAAACAATAACAACTAAGGAATCCCATCATATCCTTTCTTGCATGTTACTTCTATTTATTAGCCAATCACTTTTGCTGAAGAGGATAACATAAGGAAAGAGGAAAATACAACAACCTATGGTGACTCTAATTTCCTTATTCATCACTAAAACAATGGTAGAGTTTTTGGTAGAATGTGAGCATCTCCAGAAATTAGTTTTGTAGAGAGCATCCTTCTATTCTGAGAAGAACAAAATACACAAGCTGTCTGAGCTGTGAAATATTTACATAATTCTGGTAATTCTACACATAGGTTAAATAGTCTTATAGTTGCAGCTGAAATTTTACATTAAAATCTCGTTTCACATAAAATCTCTTCCCTGCATTTCATCTTGTCCAGGACTTGCAAATTGCCTAGCTATCCCTGCTCTTTGTCTCTGTGATTATAGGATCACAGAGTACCTGATGCAGTCTGCCCTAGGTATGATGGTAGCTGCTATTGTGATTGTTCCTGAAGTTTTACACTGTTAAAGTGTAAAATAGGTATAGAGGGAGGCAGGGATTAAGCACACATGCTTGGGAGTCAGACTGTCTATGTAAAAATCCATATTTTACTTTGTGTTGTGTGAGCTGGGGGAAAAAATCACTAAAATATCCTGAAAATTAAAATGCAGACATCACAGGGCTGTTATAGAGAATCAGTGAGGAGTTTCCATTAAAAACACATAAATATTTATTAAATTTTTGCAACTATTAACTTGGTTGCTTTAGTTGTTGGAATACAGAGTTGAGTGAAATGAAGTCAATCTTGGATAAGTCAAGAAAGAAATTACAGTGGAGATAACACTTGACCTGTGCCTTATGAACTTCACATTCATCTCAAGTTCTTGGAAATGAAAAGCCAGCTATCTAGAAGGCTTGGAAGAGTCTACACCATTTATTGACTTAGATGGCCAAGCCATGTTAATCAGACTCATCTCCAAACTTTCAAAGGACTTGTGTAAAACTATTTAGGCTGGCCAGCTATTCTCTTTACATGTTGATTTATGCTCTTAGGGAGACCATGATAAGAAAAAAATAAAACTCTTTAAAAACACAGCATTGTCAGAAATAATCCAAGATTCCTTCTCTGGTAGGATGCATACGAGAACCTCTTAGCAGAATAAAATTGCTCTTAATGTGCAGGCAAACACAGGAAATCAATCAACCCTTTCCTGCAGCTCTTGTCTTTTCATTTTATATAGTTGCCCAGTTTGACAAGAAATTCAGAGAAGGGCTGAAGAGTGTTGTCAGCATAAAGATGGGAGAGAAGTGATGTACTGGGCTAATAAAAGGACTCACAAAGGTCCCTGAAGTCATAAATCCTTCTTCCTGCTTTTAAAATCTGTTTCCTTTGTAGGCTTGCAATGATGGAGCTTTCACAGAGTGCCCTTTCTATCCTCTCCCCAGCATGTCGGGAACCCCAAGCTAAGTGTGTGGAGGGAAAACAAAATGCGATGTAACTTCCAGCCTCAACTATTCTCTCTCCCTCCAGGCAGATCTGTTGCAGTGTTGCTGATGGACACAAACAGTGCTGCCTGGGGTCCTTGACCTTCTTCAGCCTCGGCTAAGGTGTCATCCCCACAAGCTCTCTGATTGCCTCCTGGAGCATGCCCTGGACCACTATTTGGTTCCCTTATGTACCCATGCACATCCTAAGCATTTTTATTAAGTAGGTGGGTTTCTTTTAGTTATATGTTTGATTCTTCAGGTGCCTCTGCCATAGGAAATAGTTCAAATCTCATACTGGATTTTGACTTACCTCCTCATAAGAATAGTAACCTAGGGGAACCCAAATTAGGGTCTCTTCCAGGGTGCACAATGACAACAGACAAGAGCTCACAATTCTGTATTTGGAATAACCTGAAATGTCCCCAAATTTACAGACTGTAAACTTATTTTTAATTAATTCAGGCAAAATGCAATTGAGAAGTTAAACTGATAAATACCACTACAAAATGTTCTATCCATAAGAATATACTAGTGTGTTTTTATTGTTGGTGGTCTTATTTACCTATGCATTACTTTCCTTGTACAATGTGAACCTATCAGTTACTAGAGATACATAGGAACATAAATGCCCTCTCCTGAATAAAGATATCTAAAACAAAACTTAAAAAAAAAATCTGCCTTTTAAATATATCTATATTTATTTCCCCTTGAACCAGCTATGCAAGCAATGTAATGATTCCAGGTTTGCTGCCAGTGCCACAAATGCTTGTAACTATGCTTGTGACTATGTGGTTTGCTGTCTCTCAGTTTCCTCTATAGGGAGACAGGTCTGATTAGTGTGTGTCACAGTGTGAAGAGGAGGGGCAGAGCAACAGCAGAACAGAAACAGTGAATGTGGCTATCAACCTGTGCCTGTCTGTGAAAGCAACAACCCCCAGTCTACAGTGAGGGATTCAACGCAGCACTCAGAGTCACAGGATAAATCTAGAGTCACCACCGTAAAGTCAATTGGCTCCTTTTATTCTCCTTACGCAACTTAAATCTATGGGCCATTCACTGCATGACAGCCATTGGTACCACCTGACTTAGAGGGTACTGTTTGCAGGGTGATAGATGCATGGAGCATACAGTGAGTGACATATCCAGGCGCTGAGGAGGACAGTTGGTCCCAGGGTCAGATTGGACCATGAAGTTTTCCCCCTATAGCTGCTAAAGCCCTTAGGCAGAAGAAAAACCAGGATCATGGTCATGAAAAGAAACAAAGATTTCAATCAAAATTGTGCAACTGTCATGACTGAATAAGATAAAATGAAAAAGTAATTACAAATGAAAAGATTAGAAGGCCCAAAATTGGATGGGACTATGGGGCAAGAAGAGACCTGGGATAAAGGATTGAAGATGTAAGACAAGAAAATGGTGACAGAAGCAAACCTGAAGCAAAGTTGTTTAAAGGAACCACAGAATCCTGAAGATACTCAAAAGAATGTTCCTAAAGTTCCAGAGGCAATTCCAGCGTATTTTTTTTAAGATTTTATTTATGTGTGCATAGAGAACTGGGGTACAGGCCAGAGGCTTGGGGGTGGTGAGAGGCTTCACCAGCGACAGAGTGGGGAGCAGAACAGGCAGATCGACGAAGTACACTGCTGAGGGAGCAGCAGGCAGGTCAGGAGAGGTCTGCCATGCCATGTGGTGACCTCCCGGGCAGACGGGAATCAAACTCATGCGGAAGCGGCTTTAGATTCTCAGGGCTGTGCTTTAACCCGCTGCACCACCAGGGAGGGTGTCTATTTTTTTTTTTAATCAAAGATAAAAGTGATATTGAAGTAAGTGTCTGAAACATCCTGAGATGCCTACTGTAAAGGAAAGAAAGCACCTACTTGGATGTGTGAATCTTGGCATGTTTGTTCAGGATCAGACATATTACTGTAGAGTGACTATTTAAATATGCAGTATGTTCAGCTACAGGAAAAAGCAACCTGGAATGCAAGTGTGCTTGCTTTCTTTATTGCTAGAGGTTTATCCTTTTCTTTGTTGTGTTACTCAAAAAACAGTCTTCTTATTTGAAAATATATGAGTATATGAAAGGATAGATTTTTGTGTATTCTTCTTTTGAAACCTTTTTTTTTTTTTTACATTACTAAATTCTCACACATCATTTTCCATGGGGCAGAATGACTCTTTTTCTTTATAACCACCAGTTCACAAATCCCTAGGGTCTCTACATGGCACAGTTCATGATAACTTTCTAGTTCTTAAAGACTTGAGGGAAACAATATTAACTCAACTTTATTTGAAATCTCTATCATTCCAACCCCATATGGAAAACTACACTTGTTCAAGACATTACAGCAGGTCTGCTCATGGATCTGATGACCGTAATTCAAGCGCTAGCCTACATCTCACCAGTTCTCTATGAGATTTGGGCTAAGTCACTTCACCTTCTAGAATTTCCATTTCATCTTCCAGTGCTCCTCACCCACCAACAAAGATGTGAATATTAATATCAAGGGGTTCTGGGCACTTCCAAGATGAGGCATTACATCATGTGAAATGATCTACTTTGTGATAATCAAATAAATAATCAGGACTTATACAAGACAGCCATTATTTTGTACTAAATCCAGTTAAATAATGGGGAAAAAATGCCTGGAAGAGACAGAACCTACCACAGATCCTAAGGGGACATACAATAATATTTTTTTAAAGGTAGATTAATAGGAAGTATTCCATAGTGTTGATTTGAAATTGTTCCTACTTGATAGTGAACATAAAGTTCAGTGCAGAAGACAAAAATCTGTGACAAAACACTCCACATCATTATTCACCAAAGATGCAAATTAAGCCATAATAAAACAACTAGACATCTAGTGAAATGATAGCCATTACCAAAGGGCTGGTGACAATGAGAAGCAATCACAGGGAAAATAATCTGCTGGTGGGAGTGTGAGGTGACCCAATTCCTTTGGAAACAGGCATGGGGTATAAAAAGTTAAATGTAACCTACACAATGACACCATAATTTAATTTTTAGAAAAAAACATGTTCACAAAAGGACTTGCACAAGACTGTTCACAGGTGATTTATTCATAATAACTCTTAGCTGGACATAAGCCACCCACAGAAAAGTAGATAGAACTGTGGAATAGTCATAAAATCATATGATCAAATACTACTCAGCACAGATACCATCTTGCATGAAAGAAACCAACTAGCAAAGTGTATCAGGTTTGCAATAACTATTTTGTTACAAAGACAATTTTCTACTTCTAGTCATAGTATCAACCAATCTCCCTCTCACTCTTCCCCACACCCCCGCCTTTCCTCCCCTCACACCTCTGTCTTTATCTCTCACTCACAAATACACACACATTTGTGGCATGTAAGAATGTGAAATCATTACATCAACATTAAATCCATAAGAAATAGCTTAATGTTTCTAGCGTTTTCTAAATGCAAGACATTATGGTAAGTGTTTTACATGCACTTTATCATTCTGTGGGAATTTTATAAACAGGACTTAGAGAGGCAACTGCAGTGACATGGTGAAAATGAATAGAACTGGAACTCAAACTCCACTATCTGAGTTCAAAGTTTGTAGGAAAAAACCGTGTCCTCAAGCTGAAACTAACTACTCAGTACTAACCTTGTTTTTACAGAAATATGGACTCTAACCTACTAGCTCTTATAAACCTGTGGCGATATATCACACTAGCCAAAGAAGAAGTTAAACATAAAGCAGATTATTTACTAATGGATAACAACATCTATCAGAACCCATCAAGAAGCATGAGAGAGGGGCCCTCCCTGGTGGTGCAACTGGTTAAAGCCCAGCACTATGAAGCTATCTGCAACCACTGCAGCATGAGTTTGATTCTGGCCAGGAAGGTAAACCACACAGTGCAGCAGACCTCTCTTGTCCGGTCTGCTGCTCCCCTCGGCATTATATTCCAATAGATCTTCTTTTTGTGCTCCCCACTCTGTCCTCTTTCACACCACACCACTGGCCTGTACCCCAGTTCTTCTATGCATAAATAAATAAATCTTTTTTAGAAAGAAGCATGAGAGAGCCTTATCTAAGCTGTAAACAAAGAACACAGGTCACTTGCAAGAATGGATCTGTGTTGATTGCATGTGAGGATTTTTCAGTGGTCAAATATGTGAACTGGATTCAGTGTATGGGCTGCCAATTTCAAGTCACTTACTTTAGTTTCTCACTTTCTGCCTCCCCCCCAAAACTCACAGCCAAGTCAACTCATCTTCATTATCCCATCACACAGCTTAAAGTCAAATGATCCTCGCTCCCACACAATGTATGACTCAGACTTCAGTTTCTTCAGGAACTTTATAAAGCAAAATGTAAGAAAGGTTTTAATAGCCTCAACTCCAGTCCTCCTAAAATAGACATATACACGCATACATGTATACATGTCTACACAAGTATATGTATACACCTATGTAGATTTAGGGTAGATTACTATTGGTCATTCTCCTGGGTACTTCCTATGTCCCTTTGCTGACCTTAAATCCTGGCATCTGGTAGCCCAGGATAACAAATAGTATCTCCTAATCTGCCTTGGAAGACTCTCCTTGGCACAGTGTCTCAAAATGGGGTCCAATATGATATCCCCTGCTTCAATCAGCTCCTCCTGACCCCACTTCTATGAAGAACTAAAGCCTTACCGCTTAGCCTCAAAAAGTGGTCCAATCCCTATTATACCACTGAGAAATTCCCAGGTGCCAGGCTTTCTTGCCTCCATAGACCTCAAAACCCAGAAATCAGATTATTCCCCTCCCCCACCCCCACCATGAACCTTGATGTGTAGTAAAGCAGTCTCTCTTTGCGAGCAGTTCCATTCTCATAAAACTCAAAAATTAATTTTCTGGTAAAAACACCCTGACTTAACAGCACTTATCAATTTATACAGCATAAATACTTCTGCCATGACCAAATTCAAGCTACCAACCTTACATTTATAAAACTGGAAAGAGATGGGCAGCTGCTTGCATTATATATTTCTACCATACAGATATAAGAACATCAAAAACATCAATGACAGTAAAATGTTGGAAAATAAGTTCTGAGTGTCTGTTACCTTTATAATCTGTTTTGCTTGTGAGGTCAAGTAATTTAATTTTTTACAATGGCTGTTTAACCATAATCAGTCAAAATTATTGAAAATTTAAGAATTGACTCTCACAAGTACTTACAGCTGGTTTTAGCACACCACACCGTGTTACTCATCACTTAGGCCCTATTTTGTAAATGAGGTATAACTGACATAGAGCATTTTACTAGCTTTATGTAAAACACATAATGATTTGACATTTGTATGTATTGTAAAATCATCACCACAATAAGTCTAGATAATTTTTTCCTATGATGAGAACTTTTAAGAGCTATTCTCAGAACCTTAAATATGCATTACGTTATTATTAACTAAAATTGCCACGCTGTATAATACATCCCCAGACTAAATTAATTTCTAACTGCTTGTACTTTTTGACCCCCTACCCCCATTTTACCCACCCCTCATTCCCTGCCACTGGCAGCCACAATCTATTCTCTAGGCCTTTGAGATTTTTTTTTGGTCAGTTTCCACATATACATGAGCTCATACAGTATTTCTTTCGCTGATATTTCACTTAGCATAATGCACTTGATGTCAAGACATCAAGTAAAGAGCAAGACTTCCTTCTTTTTAGGTATAGATTTCTTTAGTCATTCAACTATCTTAGGTTGTTTCTATGCCTTGGTTAATGGAAATAAAGCAGCAATGAATACAGGAGTGCATTTATCTTCTTAGTGTCTTTGTTTTCTTCAGATAAAAACCCAGAAGTGGAAATGCGGGATTCAAAGTAGTTTTATGTTCTCTACATCCTCAGCAACATTGGACATTTCTTGTCCTTTTGGTAATAACCATTTTAATAGGAATAAGGTGATTTTATTTGCATTTCCCTGATAGTGACAGGCATCGTTTCATGTAGCTGTAGGTCATGTGTATGTCTTCTTTCGAAACATATCACCCAAATTTTCTGCCCATTTTTAATTATTGCTGTTTTGCTCTTGAATTACATAACTTCTATATTTTCAGATATATGGCTCGCAAATATTCTCTCCCATTCAGTAGACTGCCTTTTCATTTTTATCAATGATTTCCTTTGCTGTGGAAAAATTTCCAATGTAATGCAGCTTCACTTATTTATTTTTGCTTTAGTTGCCTTTGCTTGTAGAACCAGATCCAAAAAATCAACATCAAGAACAGTGTTAAGGAGTTGATTATCTATGTTTTCTTCTAGGATTTTTATGGTTTCAGGTCATACATTCAGTTTCTTTCATCAATGCCTTATCATTGTCAGTGTGTAGCTCTTTTACCACTTTGATTAAATTTATTCCTAGACATTCTAGTCATTTTTAACACACTGGAAATGGGATTGTTTTCTTAATTTCTCTTTCTGGCTGGTCACTAAATATACAGAAAGTCAATTTTTATATATTGATTTTTATATCCTGCAAGTGTAGTGAATTAATGTATCAGTCTTTACAGCTTTTTGGTGGTCTTTAGGGGTTTCTACTTACATATTTACATATTACTATCATATCATCTGCAAATAGTGAAGTTTTATCTCTTCATCTCCAATTTAGATGCTTTTTTTCTATCTTTCTCTTACATAATTGTTCTGCCTTGGACTTTCAGTACAATACAGAATAAAGGAGGTTTAAGTGGGCATCCTTGTTTTGTTCCTGACCTTAGAAGAAAAGCGTTGAGCTTTCCAATCTTGGGTATGATGTTAGCTGTGGGCTTATATTTACACTGTCTTTACTATGTGTCAAAAATGCAGGTGCCTGGGCAATACACAAACTCCATGGAGTGGGTGTCCAACTTGGGAGAACTGTTCCACAGCCTGGAGCTGGGGATGATCCTGGTGGGGTCGAGGACATGCATTTGAGGAGGAGACACTGGAACTGCTATTAGCCACAAGCACTCTATTCAGCCCAAACCGTGCTCTCTGGAGCTCATGGAGGACCAGCTGAAGACAGTAGAAGGCTGTTGCTGGACCCACTGCCAGGCAAATAGTCATACCAGACATCTAGCCACTGTGACCACACTCTCCCTGCTGGCAGGAGTCCCTGTCTCCTCTGGCCACAAGAGAAGCTGACCGAGTCTCCCACCATGGTACCCCCAGATGCTGGGGGCTGGGTTGGGGAGGTGGTTGGAGGGGCTTCCTGCACCATGTGGACCTAGGCATGGTGTCACTTTAAGAGTCGGAAGCTCATGTCCCCTGCAACCCCATCCTCCAGCAATTGTGCCACCAGCAGCGCAGATTCCAGAAGCCTGCGGGCAAGCCTGGGGCTGAAGAGACCTGCTCAGAGAGCCCGAGTGCCACCCTCTGCCTCCCACTCCTGAGACCACCACCAAGGACTCGTCCTTAGACACCGGAGCTTCTCGGGTTCCTCTGCAGGACCTGCTGCCTGACCTGTCAATACGCCCTACCGCTGCCCACCAGAACCAGCGCCTGCGCAGGGGACTGGGAGAAGCCGCCAGCGGGCCTGGCTTACAGGGCCCCACCCCGCCAACCGTGCGATCCACCCCTGCTGTCACCCGGAAAAGGGAAACTGCTGCCCAAACCAAGAAGCTGCTGGTGGGAACTCAGCTGGTTGGCCACTTGGTGCCCAGTGCGAGCCAGCAGTGAGAGTGGTCCATGCCCAGGCCGGGAATTCCCCAGAGTCCCCAACAAAGCAGCTCCAGGCCCCCAGGTCTCTCCCCGCAACCCAGCAGGAGTGTTGTGACCGCGCCAGCCCCTTCTCCCACAGCCACCTTGCCCTACACTAGGCTTACCTGCTCAGGCCGGGCGGCGCCTGCCAGGTGGACACGGAGCTCTGGAGCCCAGGACTCTGCTGGGCCCACAGGCAGCCCCAGGGACCAGCTTCAGGAAGAGCCAGAAAGTGCGCATGCGGACCGGTGATGGGAGGGCGGTGGTAGGCATGACCTCCAGCTGACCCCGAGCCGCAGCTCGGTTTCCTTGGCGATGCACGTGGCCCAAGGAGACGCCCTCCTGGCACCAGGCGCTGGGCAACCCACGGAGCGGTTTCCATGCAGGCCGAGACGTTCCCCACCAGCAAGGTGAAGGTGTAGCCCTGAAACCTACATCCACCCTTCCTTCCAGAATCTGCCACTGTCCTGACTGCGCCTGAGACAAAAATAAAGCAGGTGTTCCACTAACAACCCACACAAAACACAGACAGCCAAAACCAATCTGCAGAACATTCACTCCAACTTTAGGGCCCGTGAGTATTCAGTAAATCGATTCCAGTCCACAAATGGAGCTCATTCATGAGGCCAGTGAAAGGGGCTTCCCTTCGGTTGGCTATTTGGAAGTTGGATTAATAAACATTCCCACACGAATAAGTATTATAATTTAACATCTGTTCTTGCCAGAAATGTTCTGTGAGTACCTACCACGTGCCAAGTATTTTTCCCCAAGCCGGGATGCAAGAGTGAGCCACATAGACAGGCAGGCGTCTGCCTGGGAGAAACTGCGGCCAGTAGAACAGTAATAAATGTTTTAGCAAGTTCCTTGTCTGCTGTAACCCCCTCTTCCATGGTCACCTAAGCAGAGTTTACCTTTGCTCAGGAGCAGTTCCACTTGGCTAATACCCTTTCTTCTCCCACACAGCACCCACTCCTTCTGACTACAGCCTAGAAAAATCCAGAACCTTTTACCGCTTGCTTTTTTTTATTATTCTCTCCAAGAATTCCTTCTTTCATGAACCAGTCTCTTAGCAAAAGTAAACTAGCAATTATTAAACAATTATTTGATAATTTATATTCCGTAAACTAGGCTTGCAAGTGCCTTCCTTTCTATAATTCTTATTATAATGCAAATAATGTAGGTGTTAGTATCACCATTCTTAGATTAGGTCACATTTATCAAGTTTATATCCTTTCCTTACACACAATTCTTATCAGCGTTTCTATACCAGCCGTCCCTAATTATACGCATGTTTAGGCATCATTCCTACCATGTTACATCGCCTGTCCTTTAGATCACAGGCTTTACAAATATAAAAAACTATCACCTGTGTATCACTATACATAGTTTTATCAACTTGATAATTTTAAATAAAATCTATCTTACTTATTGCTCTAGGAAAATAATACATGGTCAACATAAAAAAATAAAAAAACTTAGTCACAAAGGAAAGAATAAATTAAACATGATCCCACTACCCCTGGATACATAATTTTTTATTATTTCCATGGTTTTTTTTTTTTTCTTCCCTTGACATGTAAGCTTTGGGAATATATTTGGCATCCAGTTGTACATTTCCTTTCATATGGTTTTTAAACTGAATCCTTTTCTCTTGGCATCATTTTTCCATGGCATTTAATATTCTTTTACATTATGATATTCTCTTGCATGTATTTACTCCTTTTCCTATGGTTGTTCCTTGATTTATTATAAGTAATGCTTGGTGAACATTCTTACAGTGTATCTGTGCACATCCTTATTTCCTAAAATAAATTCCCATATGTAAATTTGCCACTTTGTGTTACCAAACAGGCTTCCTACTTGCCCTTCTATTAGTCGTTCAGTTACCTATTGAGAGACCACCTTTGTCCTTATTATGCCCATTGCTAGTTACTACCAGGTTGATATACAGACAGTAATACGTCCTCTTTGGCTATTTTTTGACAGTGAGTTTGAACAACTTTTCATTTACCTATGTTTTACAAAACACTAATTCATGTCTTTTGTCTGCTTTTTCTACCAGGATACATTTTTTAATGAGCTTTTCACATGTCAAGGCTTTGAATTTTTCTCCTCCTTGTGCTGCAAATGTTTTTTCCTGCTTCATTTACTTTGAAAAATACTTGCATTTTAAATGGTTACAGTCAAAAGAAGTTGCAAAAGATAGTATAGATTTCCTGGGTGCCTTTTATAAAGTTCTCTAAATTGATAACAGCTTAACTGTAGTACATTATTGAAATAAAAACTTTGTCATTAGTACAGAATGGTTAATAAACTGCAGGCCTATATGAATCTCCATTTATTTTAAAATCTATTAATGGAATCTTTTAAACATGAACGTGTTTGCATTCGTTATTACCAGAGCTGGGGTAGGAAAATCTGGTCTCTAAATTTCACTTATACTTTGTATGATGTTCCTTGTAACAGTCATATAGTAGCTGACTCCTTTCAAAGTGCCTGCTTCATTTGCATTTCTATATACTTTCACATGTTCTATTCTCTCCTCCAGGAAGACCTGCCCTGGTGGCTATGTTAGAACTTGAGGGAACCCCATTAACTAGAACCCACTTCAAGCAGAGAACCAGGTATAACTTTTATTATCAACAGAGCTAATTTCAAAAAATATAGTTTACTACAGGACAAGCTCCCTGATATTCTACCCTCAGTAATGTACAGATACATCTACCCCCAAAACAGAAAGTACTAGACAACCACAAGCCTTCATCCTATGCAGTGTCCTTCTGCTTCATTATCAAAATCTGTAACTAGAGAAAGGGCTTACTCCAAGAACGATGACTAAGAGTAGAAAACAGGACTAAAATATTAGTGACTTGCTTTCAAATGGCAGAAAGTAGGAATGGGAGATGAAATAACTCTCCTACCCCATCTATACACACACACACACACACACACATGCATTCTCTACTTACAAAAGCCTTACTCATACTCAAATATTACCTAGTGCATGAAACTATATTTGACCTGATAGATTCTCCCTTTTCTTTGTACATAAAATAAACTCAACAAGTGATAGGAAGAGTCTTGTATGCAGGCACAAAGAATACCAAGTATAATTCTGCCTTCACATACTTGGGGAAATTATATCTGACAGTCTCTAATAATAATGTTCAGATTTGTATCCCCTACATTTATTCTATCAACAAATCTGAAAGCACTAAGCACACACACACCTTTTTTCTCCATGAAGTAATTTACTCGTCAATGCACTCTCTGAAATCTGTTTACCTAAGTTGACCCCCACTAATCTACACTCTTGCTTTCATCATGGCCCTAAAACCTTTCTCAACTTCTCTCATAACCTGTCCAGATCTAGCCCTCTCCAGTGCCACCAGTAATTATCTCCCAAACCTAGCAATTCATCTTTATCCTTTCCATTTCCCTAATAATGTTGTTATCCATCCTTGGGTGGTCGCCTTTGTGTTTGTGTCTTGAATTTATAGCTATAATGGTAGACACCTGCAGTAACACAGCTCATTATATAAGGACTTGGAAATAACATGGGCCAAATCCCAGATTCTAAGACCCAGCAGTAAAAACAATAAAATCCTGGTATAACATGTTTAACCTATAAAAGGGCAGTGTTTCTGTCCCTGAATAGCTCATTACAGACATTCCACTGTGTTGTTTTCTCCCCATCTCCATGGCAGCCCTTAGATGGCTTGAGCGCATGATCTTGGATTGGACGGTTAGGTTAAAAGACCTTTGGGAGTCTGTTTTTACCGCCCCCCCCCAATTCTGTTATTCTGATGAGTTCTCTTTTTTGGAAGTATGGCACAATGTCTTAATTTTTCCAAAATGCTCAAGTGTAGTCTAACATAGTAGTTCAAAGTACAAATGTTGGAGGCCAGGGTAACAAATCTCAGCTCTGCAAATGACCATAAAGCAAATAATTTCCCTGAGTCTCCATAACTCATCTGTAAAATGATGATGATGCTTCTATCTCATGGCATGTTGTGTGGATTAAATAGTGGATACAGATAAAGAACTTAGAACAGTGACTGCCATACTAAGTAAACAATAAACTAACAATGACTACTTAGTACCAGCATATATGTGGTTTAAAGAAACCACTCAGGCAACACTGGAGACTGAAGTTGGACTTGAATTTTATAGACTTATCCAAATCCTTTTAAACACCTTGTTTCATTAAAATGAAAAGGTTTTAATATTAAAAAGGCAATCTTTCTTGAAAAGTAATTCTCAGCATATATACCAGGCATATACAGATAGACTCTACCAATCAAATCCTGTTATATGACTGCATTTGCATAATTTTATTGTATTAAAAATACTTCTATCCACTTTTAGAGTCTGAATCAAGCATCACATATAACTGTAATATCTCTATTTAACAAGATTGTGGTGTAAGTGTGTCACATGCTCTAATTAGTCCACTGACTGCAGTTTTAAAAGGCAAAACTAAATAGCATAATAAGTAATTCCATAAGCCTAGAGAGGGAAGTTAACTTTCAACTATGGAATGTTTTGAGCAATGGGAAAATTTGGCACATTTGGTCTTAAGTCATTTTAAAAGCATTAAAACATATTTCAAAGACTTCAAACAAGCAATTGTTGTTGCTGCCACTCAAAACATGGAGTAAACATCACTTTAAAAAGATATGTTCTTTTTTAATCTATCAAAACAAACAACTTAATGAGTAAAAATTGTTTTCCCAAACCATTTTTATACACTAGCAACTCATCCAGGAAGTCATAAGATGAAATTGTAGAAACCATTGGTAAAATTTAACATTTGTCCCAAAAAATCAAAATGCATTATACTCAATATGTGATTATTCTATATTTACTGTGGAATTCTATTCACTAGCACAGCTATGCTTTTCTCTATCTTGAAGTCACTTAGTTTATGGTTATCTTGTGGCTAAGACTCATTTTGTATTCATACCTCCCCTTTATTTATCCAAAGGGATAATTAATCTTTATAACTTAACAAGAAAGTATGGTGCCCCCACTATCTGCAAGATACCTTTTAGGATACTGGTAGGGGCTTAAGGTTGTTTGCAACAGCTTCCATCTCAGGGCTGGTGGTAAGGCAATGCAAGGAGCCAGATTTTATACGAGGACATGGCAGAACTGAGACAGGGTGGATGGCCCGTGAGTCAAATATGGTGGTCTAACAGAAGTCTGGTTGCCTATGTATTCTCCACCATAATGACATACTAGGCTTGAAACTTGTAAAGAACAGTGGCAAAGCAGAGTCCTGTTCTGGTTCTATTTATTTATATTGCCTTTCTTTCCCAGGCTTGTGCATTTATTGATAAAAACATTTAGGGTTTCCTAGCAGACTCAGATTTCTCTCTATTCTTGAGTCCCAGATTGGTAAAGCTTCAGAGAAGAGATCTGTCAGCCAGAAAATACAAGTCAAATTTTGAAAAGCTAACAGGTAAATTGGAGGACTGGCCATAAATGTTGACTTCATTTAACTGCAGAACTAAAATCAAAATGATTGTGGAGATTATGGTCACAGACCAGAATTTAAATGTTATAAACTCTAATGATGTAGAAATAACATAGCAAAGGTTTGGAGGGAAAAGGACAGATGGCGGGCAGTAAAGACGATGTGATGATTTTCTCATCTGGTAGAGCAGAGGATAGAAAGGTTATTAAAGCTGATAAATATGTAATAGAACTAGAAGTATATTTCAAAGTCTAAAGAATAAAACATAAAAACTTACCATCAAGAATCAAGTGAGTTTTGGAGGAAGATGAGGGGGAGGAAGTAGAAAATAGTTTTATCATTATTCCTGGTAGAAAGTCAATAGAAACACAAGTATTTGGAGAAGGGAGCCCTGCCATATATTAGTTATGAGAGTTAATTTTCAAGATTTTCAAAGGACTTTTCTAAACCTGTTGCATGGGACTATGAGGTGAGGGGTAACTACGGTGTAGTTTCATGGAATGAATGGAAATGGAAACACTGATGATGAAACAATGGGTCCTTTTCTGCTACAGAATATGAACCAGCTCTCTGCCACTACCTTGTTCTATGACAGAACTCACATCTTTTGAATACCATGCACCACTTCCCCCAAAAAGGCCAAACTTCCCTTCCAGGCAGCTAGATTGTAGGCATGCCAGTGAGGATCCAACCATCAGCCACAGTCATCCAGAAGTCTGTCACCCAAGCTCATCTTCAGCACTGTGAGAAATGGGGGCTCCAAGCTTTCAGAGCATTGAGGTGTCAAATGCCCACAGTGGTAGCTTCAGCCTTCCCTCCAGGGCAGTTCTGGAGTTTAGGCATTATTCCCATCTAGCCTTCTCTAGAACAACTATCCACTTTGCTAGATATTTTACATAAGCTATTCAATATACTTAAAACAATAAATTTATTTTCTGCTTAAACTAGTCAGAGGGGAGTTCTGATACTTGGAACTAAGAGGCATGGTTGACCCCTATAATACTGGCAGCAAACACTCCTAGAAAGTAAAAAACCAAGTTAAAGTTAGTATTTAAAAGACAAGGGTATGATGTTTTCGTTAGCTCCCAAATTTTGATTGATTTTTGATCATTTAGAAAGTAGCTACAAACTAAAGCAGCCACATGCCAGTGAAATGTTCCTGCCCTAGAGTGTTTTATCTATTTCAAATATCAGTTAAAGGACGCCTCTGTTAGAATAGGTCTTAGTTTTAAGCACTATTATGCTGGAATCACCAAAAGTTAACGAATATTAAATAGGTAATATTAAATACAGCTGAAACTTACTAGCTTCACTTACTGAAGCCCTCTGAAAGACCCTAAGGATGATTCTGAATTCATCCAAAATGTTTATTCTAGGCTCCCAAGCTTTCTTTTAAGCAAAGAGTATAACAAGTTCATGACCTACTGTGAAAGGAATAAGGGATAATTCTATTTCTACTGTACTCTCTTGTCTGTAGCTACGAAAGTAGCAAAATAGACACATTTTTTCCCCTGGAGTTTCATTTTAAGGAAGTGCTACAGCTGGTGTCCTTTCCTACTGAAAGGATGTGTGTACTTTGGAATTGATATGCTGATGACAGAATTTCTGTCTAGTAGTTTTCCAAGGGTGGGTCCTGCATCATAACATCAACATCACCTGGAAACTTCTTGGAAGTGTGAATTTTACCAAACTGCAAATTCTGGAGTGTAATTTACAATCTGAATTTAAAAATTTTGCTCATGGCAAAGAAAATTTCTTTATAATAATGAACAGCTATATATCAGAGACATTTTATGGGGTGGAGTGGGGAATGGGATCAAAAAACAGTGGGGGAGGAAATGCACTGGACTATGGTGATGGCACATGGGTGATTTGGTGATGGGAAGTCCATGGGGATTACAACTGAGATGGAAAAATGCACAAAATAAACTATTAAATATATATATATATACATATATATATGTTTTATAAGGAATTTGTTCAATTCAGTTATATTTTCAGTGCCTAGGGTAATTCTTAATCCACTATAGGCTATCAATAAATATTTGTGGAAAAAAAAAAAAAGGTCTATCACAAGACCTAGTTATTTCCATTCCTGAGTATCAACTCGAAGAATACAAATCCAATAATCTGAAAGGAAATAGCACACTGTGTACATCGTAGGACTATTTCTAATAGTCAAATTATGGAAACTACCAAGATGAACTAAAAAGACCAACTAAAAAGATGAATGGGTCAGAAAGTTGTGGTATATACACACAATGAAACATCATCAGCTATTAAAAAAGACACTTCTGCCATTTGTGACAAGTTAGATGGAGAAAGGCAAATACTGGATGCTATCACTTAAAGTGGAATACGGAGAAACAGGGTCAGATAAAAACAAACAAGTAGCAAATCTTAAAAAACTTACAAGGGAACTGAGGCTACTATTGGGTGGGGGTGAGAATTAGTGGGGAAGAAGCACAATGGACTATGGTAGTGGGCTATGGGTGCTTTGGTGGTGGGTGTAACATAATAACCCCCAAAGGGGGAGATCCCATACCGCTAAATTACAACATTGTAAGCCAGTAACTCAATTAAAAATAAATAAATAAAAACAACTCTCTTTGGTTTCAGAATTCAGAGTTTGAAAATTACTTTCTTTGGGAACACAACTAAGTCACTCCAATCAAAGGAGAATTTACTTTTGAGAAGGAAAATCAGATTTACTTGAAACACATTTCAAATTATTAAAGACTTTCTTCTCTAAGACTAACTTGATTTCATGTGGGAAAAACCCAGTCTTTGACAGAGGAAATGTAGAACTCGAGGATACTACAACCTAATGTACAAATAACCATTCTTGGTGTCATTAGATAAGTATTCTTCAATCTTTTTTGGTTAAAAACATCTCAATTTCTTCTACTTTTATTAAGTAAACTTCATTATACTTTCAAGTTGCAAAATAAGTAAAGCCTCATTTGACTATTTACATGAACTGAAACACATTTTCTGTTATGAACACTGTTCCAGAAGACATAATGCCACAAAACCTGGGTATCTTATATTGTCCCTATGTAGCCAGGTGGTTCCCTAGGAAAAGGGGAAGTTTCAGGTTCCCTGCCCCACTCAGAAGGAGAGTGGCGCAGAGCAGAGAAGAGAGACGTCTGGAGAAGAAGGAAGCAGGATGGAGAGCCACAAGGAGACCTGAGAAAGCCACATGGAGCAGAGAGAGATATGAAGAAACTGTGCCTGTTTCTTGGCCTAGGACTAGTTGAAAGAGATGTGGGTGAGAAACCCATGGGGAGGTTGACTATGGCAGCATTTATCTTAATTTTGCTTTTGGTCTTTTCCACTGAGACTTGTCTGGCCATTTCTGACCCTTTTCTACAGGCCCCGGTCAGAAGGTGCTTTAGGCTTGTGTTGGGCTTTTAGGCCTTGCTTTGGGCCAATCCCTTTTGCCCAAGAGGGGATGGGTAACTTCAGGTGTTTGATCTAGAAATTGTATTCTTTGTCTTCTGTGTTGTATACTATTTGTATTAAAGTTCCTTTCCATTAAAGCTTTTATGTCTTGTCTTGATGTGGCAGATAGCAGAACCTATTTAGAGCAGGCAGATTTGGGGGTTCGGGGGTGCCTCTCTCTCCCTGCCCTGCACTTTACCATCCAAGATGTACTTCAGGAAAAAATTGTCTATATTCTGACTCCACCTCATCCTCATTCTTCCTCCTAAAAAAAGTTTTAGTTCATGGTAAGGTCACTAAGTATTTCACATATATTGCATTAAACATCCCGATCCTCATTTGCCCTATTAAGTAAGAATTGACCAGATGGATATTCCTCTGGCTCTCTCTTGAGCAGGTTTTAGTTAATTAAAAATGATTATTTTTACTACATATTTTATATATCTTCCAGATGTTACCTGTGGTCATTTATGGAAAGGATCATTTGGTGGTGGTTATAATTTTCATATTTTCCTTTGGGAGGCAGGACTCTTGAGCATAATCAAGGAACAAATGTAGAAATTGATTTCACCTCATACCTTTTTCCTAGTGCCAAAATGGGTATAACGTTCCACTTCTTCTGAAAGAACTATCTATTCAGTTCTTCTTTCTCAGCATACCTGCCCACTATGTTGTGTCAAAAAAATCATCAGGTTGAGAGAGGAAAATTTAATGTTGGCTTTCCTCTGAACAAAACACGTAAGTTGACGTTTCCAAAGGAAATGATTTGGAAACAGAGACTTCATCATATCATTGTGAGGATGCCTTTTCAGAGACATTCATAACTTTTCTTGCTTTTGCACAGGGCTCCTTGGAAACTATTTTTGCATGTGAACTGATTTGTCTATGTTTCCCAATCGTGCTGAAATAATCCAGAATGACACAAGACACCATAAATATTAAATTGTTTTGTGATAACATTCATCATTTTCTCTCCATTTGTAGACCTAACAAGGCCATGGTATGTGTGGACCTATGCTCTGGATGTCTGCTCAGAATCTTTATATGGCCTGGCCTGCATAACTCCCCACTTTGAGTTTCTTTCCTCCTGTAAAAAATGATGGATAGGGCCCTCCCTGGTGGCGCAGCGGGTTAAAGCACAGCACTAAGAAGCTAAAGCCACTTCAGCATGAGTTCGATCCCTGCCCCAGAGTTGACCCCATCGTGCAGTAGACCTCTCCTGACCCACCCACTGCTCCTCTCAGCAGTGTACTTCATCAGTTGGCCTGTTCTGCTCCCCACTTTGTCTCTGGTGACGCCTCTCACTGCCTCTGCACCTCTGGCCGTACCCCAGTTCTGTATGAATAAATAAATAAACCTTTAAAAAAGAAAAAAAGATGGGTAAACCCAGACTGTCTCTAAAGTTTCTTTAAGCTCCTAAATTAAATGACAGGTTGTTTTAAAAATGACCTGAAATCCTAATAGGAATAAAACAATTACAACAATTTCATGAAAGGATTAGTTTAAGTCTATAAGTGTAACACATCAACTCAGTTTTTCTGTGTATAATTCTTCTGCTCCCAATGTTCCAAAGTACACAAATGTACTTGCAGCAAGTCATAGTCATCTCAGAGATGACCTCTTCCTCTTGTTTTCAGAGTAATCTGTATTTACAAGGAGCTTACTATTAAAGTCCTCTGTGTTACATTTGATTTCAAGAGCCAGGTAAGGGGAAAACATTTCTGATGAAGAGGCTAATAGTCCCTGGAATAAAATATCCCCCCAAATAAAAGATTACCTTTAGATCAGGCCTGTACTCTCCTCTGCTATGTTTGAGCAACTTGCCTGTATTAATTTCCTATGTGACTCTGTAATTGTCCACAGAGGTCAATTTCAGTGGACACAGCAAAGAAATTAGAATTGAGGATAAAAATACCTACTCACTTCATCAACTAAAATGGCCAGTTGGGTTTAATAGGAGGAAACAAAAACCCCTGTGAAACTGGAGTAGTAGAGGTGAGAGAAGGTAATTATTTTTCTGCCATGTTTCTTTCCCAAAGGTGAGAAGCTGGTTTGCTGGTGGGGTCCAGAGCCACATATTGAAAAGGTATCGACCTTCCTAAATGGCACCCAGACCACAAAGGCCGAAGTCCAGGGCTGGTTTTCTGTTATTGCACTTAACAGGATATTTTCTCCATTCTTCTTTTAGTCATTTCATGTAGATTTCACTTTGAGGGGACTGGCCCAATTGACTCTCAAAAGGAAAATTCTAATTGAAATTGCTAAAAAATTGCTCTTTAAAGCCAGAAAACATTTTCTTGGATCTGTTATAACCATCCTCAGGATAACAAAATTTTAGGTCTTAAAGAAAACTGTCTGCCCTAACCCTTTATTTGACAGATAAAGAAACTGAGGGCCAGAGATGTGAATTAACTGGACTGACATTATAAAAGCAGAAATAGGAAAAGCATGAAATGGTATCACTGACCCCAGCCTGGTATTTTCTACTGAGGAGTTGCTGGACACCCAATCCACGGAGGAAGAAAGACCTTCTCTATGCAAATAACCCTTGAAGAAAACTTGGGGGTCTATAATCTGGTAAAGGTGGCCAACAAGCAAAAAAGTAGAGGTGGGAAGTGAGGAGACAGAGAGAGCAAAGGGAACAGGCAGACCTCAAGTCTGGTCAAAGTGAGCTGTGACTGTGTCTGAGTGAGGGGAGGGACGCTGAGCCAGCAGGAGAATGTAGACCCTTCAAAGAGCCACACATTCTGCGCTCTGTGACTTTTGGCAAGTATCTTAAAGTCTCTTTGCTCCAGTCCCTTGTATAGAAGGTTGATAATATCAGTACTTACTATTGTAAGGTATGGTAACTGTACTATACTTTACTGCTAAAGGAATTGGAGCTGAGTTGAATTATTTTAAGAGATCAGCACTTACTGAGAGTTTGCTGTATTTCCCACTATTCACCACACCAGAAAACCTTAAGTTTCAGAATATTATAAAAATTTACTTCATTAACAAAGTGCTGAAGTATTTTACCTGAGATATTCAAGGACTCTACCAGAGAGATGCAAAAGTCATGGTAAACACTCTTATGTTTAACAGATTGATTTTCGGTACATACCATTAAAATTGCAAGTTTTTAACAAAAGATCTACCATACGATCCAGCAATTCTCCTACCGGGTATCTACCCAAAGAAAGCAAAAACACTAATTGGAAGGGATAGGCACTCCTGTGTTCACTGCAGCACTGTTTACAATAGCCAAGTTATGGAAGCAACTTAAGTGCCCAAGGCCAGGTGAGTATATTAGGGAGATGTGTGTGTGTGTGTGTGTGTGTGTGCGCGCGCGCAAACCTACACACAATGGCTACTACTCAAAGATGAACTCCTGCCATTTGTGCCAATATGGGTGGAACTGGAGGGGATAATGCTAAGGGAAATAAGTCAGGAGAAGAAAGACAAATAGCAAATGGCTTCACTTCTATATGGGATATAGAGGAGCAAAGGGTCAGATAAAACCAAACCGTTCTAACAAACCCTAGAGATGTGACTGTAGAGTTGAGGCTACAAGAGGAAGGAGATCTAAGTGAATGGGGAGCCCAGTGGGCTATGGTGGGAGACTGTGGTGCTTGGCTCACAGTGTGATGTGGTAATATGCACCTACAGGTATGACTCTATACCTCTAAATTGTATAATATGCTATAAACCAATGTTATCAGAATTTTTAAAAAAAAAAAAGTTCATTTTTTAAAAATTAGTAACTACTGGGATTTTTTAAAATTAAAGACATTTCAATGCTATCCATATTTTCATATAACAATGACAGAAATTTTATTAACAAAACAATTTTTGAAAAAAACATATCTGTTGGAAAATGTAAAGAAATTTTCAGGGCAGGAAATTAGTGCTAAGCTAGTTCCTCTGATATGCCTGATTCCAGAATTTCAGGGACAATGCATTTTCTGAGGCTAGATCACATTTCTTGGCAATTTCTCATTTTTTTTCTTGAAATTTAATGTTGTCAAAGCTATCAGTCACATTTTACTTGGTGTTTTTAAGAAAAGTCTTCATTAAACTAACAGTGCAGATTATCTGATAATTAAGAGCATATCAGGTGTGCCTGAAGTGAACACATGTGTGGATTAGCCGTTTCTTTCTTTCATTCTTTGAATTAAATTCAACAGACACTCGAAGAGGAAGAAGGTCAGTTATCACCCATTCCTCCATTTCTTAATTAAATAATTTTAGCAATGATACAGAAAAGTAATTTTTAAACACTGCTGTAAAGAACTTTCTGGCATTGATCGCTGCTGATTTAAGGCATTGGAAGATCATGGTAAGCTGCATATCTTCCAGTCACTTGATGGTAAATCTGTTGAGGAAAATCAGAGTTCAGATCATTTCTAATATATTATTATACTGATCAAGTAATAATTATACTGGACATAAGTGATAATTTTAATTAATTTCATTATAAAGTATCACTATTACGAGCTTCAGTAGGACCTCCATCCGCCCCAATTTAGGTGGGGGTTGGGGGCGGTTTAGCTTGGAAGGAGTCAGTGAGTTTGGGTACAGTGAGGTGATTCTGATGAGTTTTCATTTCTATGCACAGATATTTCTTCCTCAACAACATTTATCATTGTGCTCCAAGGACAATGGGTTATTACTCACCTGCCTTTCAATGTCTGAAAGCAGAGTGCTGGCCCCTATTCGAAAGAGTTCTGGCTTCAGCCACTCATCTCCCAGCTCCTCCTTTATGAGGGAGAGCCATGCCAAGGAATCCTTTGCACTGCGGATGCCTCCTGCTGGCTTAAAGCCTACCTGAAAGGGAAGGTGAATAATGTTTGTTGTCACTGGAGTACTTTTTAAGATGAAACTGCAGGATTATGTTAAATGAAATAAATCAGAAGGATAAAAACAAATCTTGGGTGATGCCACACATAATGTGAAACTAAATAAACAAAGCAAAGGAACTGACAAAACCAAACCAAACTAATACCTTGGAATGTGATGCAGAATTGAGACTACCAAGAAGGGCGCAGAAGGGCTGGGAAGCAAAGGGTGGAGGGAGTTCAGTGGGCTAGAGGGGGAAGCTTATGAGCTTATGCTGTGGTAACATGCTTTAAAACAATGCGGTGTGCCAAGTTTACTGCTGCTTTATTTACAACAGGAAAGACACAGAATCAACCCAAATGCCCCAAAATAGATGACTAGATTAAAAAGATGTGGTACATATACACAATGGAATATTACTCAGCAGTCAAAAAAGATAAACACTTGCCTTCTGCAGAAACATGGATGGAGCTAGAAGGGATCATGCTTAGTGAAATAAGCCAGAAAGAAAAAGAAGAATACTGGATGGTTTCACTCATAGCAGGAGTATAAAGGATCAGGGGAGAAAATAATAATAATAATGAACAACTATATACCAGAGATATTTACCGGGGTAGAGTGGGGAATGGGATCAAAAACTGGGGTGGACTACAGACAATGAAGATGGAACATGGGTGAATTGGTGGTGGAAAGCCCATGGGGATTACAACTGAGTTGGAAAAAGGCACAAAACGATGCAAAAATAAACTATTATATATATATTTTAAAGGCAAACAATGGAGAACAAAAAAAAAAAGTGGTATGGTAAACAACAGTTACTGCCAAAACACCAACGACAAGTGCATATTAAAACTGGGTCTCAAGTTTACCCATCCCTTTATTTAACCCAGAAGAGGTTAGATCATGGATTCACTCGCATTCATACTACAAATGACTTTTCCAAGATTAATGGGAGCAATGTCACAGCTTCTGAGGAGACAATGAGGAGAGCTAATAGCCCTATTAACATGTCATTTATCGGAAAGTCATAAACCCCAACTACCTAGACCACAGCCATCAACATGGGATAAACAAGAGAGAAGCCAATAAATAGAGAAACATGCCACAGCACCAATTCATTCTACCCTTCAAATAAGCCCTTCTGCTCACCTCTGAGCCCTTTATCCTAAGGTGCAAAAGATACAAATGTGTATTTAAATAAGAGGAGAGCGTCAGTGAGGACACACTACCCAAACTGACAGCCATCAGCAAGAAAAGTTGACAGTTGTTTCAATCAACTTAACTGCAGACTTTTTTTCTGAGTTGCTAGTATATGGCATTCCATAAAGCAGCAGCCCAGGTAAAGTAAGCATAGTGGGAAAAGACAGCATCAGGCTCTTCACACTTGAGTCGCCTTTGAAGGTGACCATAAAACAGCACAATTCAGCTTATATGTAATGTTTATAAATGATGTCCCCGACACAATTAGGAGAAATGCCTTCTATGTACAGTAAAATCTGCAAATCTGGATTTCCTTGTCTCAAGCACTTGAATTTGCAGGAGACTAGAAAATCTATAGATGGCAGCAATCCAAAAAAGGAAGAACCCACACCGTTTGTCCTAAAGTGCAGACATTTGGCCACTCAGAGCTGTTGGCTTAATAGGTAACATCAGGAGGGATGACTGCTGGTAGGATGCTAGAGGAGAGAGACAACAGATAAATAGTCCATTATCAACCAAGCCCAGAAACCTCATCATTAATGTGGATTCCACCATCTTTTCACCACTCCAATCAACAGTCACATCCTACCAGTCCTACCTTCCTTATTTTCCCCTTTAAATAGTTACTTACTGGCAGTGGGCTAGAAAGAGCAGTGGGGGTCGCAAACACAGACACCACTACACACCAATGTCACAGGGAGGCAAGAACACTGGGAAAGAGCACCTGGAGCCCTGGATGACACCCCCTTTTCAAGAGTATGGGAGGGACAGGGCCTGGCATGTTGAAGGGGCTGCCTTAGACACTGCTCAGCAGGCCTGGTACAGACAAAGAGGGACTCACTGCCTCCGTGCCAGTCTGGCACTTGGTATGCACCTTCCTTGGCAGATGAGGCTCTTGGCCAGGGCTCACCTAACACACTTCCTGGATAGCCTTGAGGTTCTCCTTTCCATCCTAGGGCTGCAGGGCTTGTCCACAGGAGAAGCTCAGGGCCCACAGCTTCAGAAGGGGACACTTGTTGCTGGCACCAGTTAATGGCTGCTTCCTCCTAACTCCAGCCCCCAGAAAGGAAGCGATCCAGGAGACAGCAGGCTGCATTGTGCAGTGAGTTGCCAAGGCAGTCTCCTCATCAATAAATTTCTGGGAGCAGGCATGGTCTGACACTACCATAATGTGCTTCTGCAAGGTGCCTTGCAGGTAGATGTGGTCATGGGGAGCCCTGCAGACAGCAGTGGGCACCTTCTCCATTTCCGACAGCATTGCAAGTGGTGCCCATCGGGGAAAATCAGGCTCTGTGATGGAGATGCTGTTATTCTAGCAGATGCTGGCCTAATGGGCCGTAACACTGGTGTTCTCCGCGATGGTGAGAACTGAGCGGATGCGCTCCCCATCCTGCAGCACACAATGCCACTTAGCTCTGTCCTTATCCTGGACGGAGACATTCAGATGGCTCATCCAACCTTGGGTGGCCATCTTGCCAGTTGTTTCTGCATGGGTCCTGTGGCCTTTTCTGCCTTGATGCCCACAGCTCTGACTTTGGATTTGGTATCTTGGAAGGGATGCCCACAGTCTGCTTTCTGGTAGAATGTCTCACGGGAGAGGACAACGCCCCCAGGGCAGGGGTTCAAACATTGTTGGCAGCAGCTGTGACAGAAGCACCGGTTTTCTCTAGTGTTCTCTGGAGGACTGCAACCACCTGGCAATGCTCCCAGCATGCTCATCTGCAGCCAGGACGCCCCTTTCCAGAACCACTATTCAGAGAGCAATGTCACGTAGCTCCTTTTCTACTCATGAGCAATGTCACGTAACTCCTTTTCTGCTCAGGGGTCAGTGCAGGGTATTGGTAAGGTGTGATGCCAGTTAAGTCCTGGCACGGAAAAGGGTGGGTTTGGGCGGAGCAGAAGTAGAAGGTGGCAGGCTGGCGAGTGGACTGAGGGAGTGAACATGGCTCCCTAAGAGTTCTTCGGTCCTACTTTCTTAACCTCTTTATCTCCATATGCACACTTCATTCTCTGTTCTCACCTCTACTGTTTTCGACACTCACCAGTTCTCACATGGAACAAGGGTGGCTGGTTTCCCTACCAGGGTCACACAGCATCACATCACTACATAGCAGCCATGTAGAGATTTGGACTTCGTCTGCCTGTTACTCTGGAACCCAACTGACTGTGTAGGAGTGAGGGGCAGGAAGTAAGGGAGGGAGGTAGGTGGGGTGAGGTTATTTATTGAGAAGGGCACCTCCCCCACACTCAGTCAGTTGACATCAGCACAGACTCTGAGCTCTGCGGAGCTCAGGAATGTATCTATCAATTAGGCTTTGCCGCATATAGATTTTTCCTATAGAGTTCAGTTGTGTCAGCCAGTCTGCTTGGCAATGTTTCTGATGAGAGGTGGAGGCTTAAGTTTAGCATTTTGTTAAGGAGAAAAAAAATGGAAAACATAAATCTGTAATGAAATCAGTTATGAAATATTAAACCTCTGCTTCTCAGGAGTGACACTAATCATGGTCTGGAAAGTGTCCCATCAACGTTTTAAAACGCCCCTTAAATTAAGGATGTGTAAACTTCACCATCTAAAGGTGGTCCAGGCAAAGACTGCAAACTTGTACAAAGAAAAGACTGCAAACCTGTACACAGATTCCCTCTGTGTGAAATCGACTGTCACTTCAATGAGTGCAATTTGTATCTTCATTTCTTAATAAAATTCGGATGAAGTCCGTTTATTAGCTGAGGGAAGGGTCAAGTGAATTAAAGTTAGGAGTATTGTTCCTTCTGTACTTGGTTCTGGAACACTGAGTATTTGAAACTTGTATTGAAATTCTTTGCTGTGGTCTAAGGACTTTCCTGAAAAAGAATCTATTCATTTTGCTTCCCTAGCACTGAATCTTGATTGGCATGGCACAGACAACTACTCAATAAACGTGTGTGCGTCTCCAGTGGAGAATTTTTTTTAAAGATTTTATTTATTTATGCAAACTGGGGTACAGGCCAAAAATGCAGGGGCAGCGAAAGGATTCACCAGAGACAGAGTGGGGAGCAGAACAGGCAGATCAATGAAGTACACTGCTGAGGAGAGCAGCAGGCATTTAAGGAGATTACCTCCGGGACTGGGGATCGAACTTGCACTGAAGAGGCCACTGCCATCTTAGCAGTGCTGTGCTCCAACCTGCTGCGCCACCTGGAGGGGCCCAGTAGTGATTTTTAGCCACAGTAGTGATGGAGCTTAGGAAATGTACAGGTGCCTGAAAACTACCCCTGATTCAGAAATGCCACGGAGGAGAATAATGGCACCTGTCAATAAAAAAAGCTTCACGTCTATTTTGATGTTCTTTGGCCAAGGAGAACCACAAGTCAAGTGAGTGATGGTCTCAACTGGGGCCAAAAGCTAAGTGATTATTTTTATGGCTTTTTAAAAGAAAATTTAAATTTATTTGGATCATTACAAAAAGGTTAACAGAGTCTACCAAGTTGGACTGACTATCATAGATGAGTCGTTGTAGATGTTTGTCTACTTCTTTAAGATAGAAAGACACTCTGAAGGAGAAAATTCTGGAAGGAGTTTGTTTCCTCTCAAATGCTGTACATTTTAAAAAAGGTCTCCAGTTCCAAAAATAAACTGAAGTTACAGTCACATATACAGTCATCACATCCAGTTGGCAAAGGGCATTTTTGGGTTTCTATTTGGCAGAAATCAAGAGACTTTTTTAAAAGGTACCTTTCTCAGGAAAGTCTCATTAAAAAAAAAATTACCTTTCTCTCCAATGATGTAAAAAAAAAGTCCTTTGAGATAATTGGCAGCTAAACAAGCAACTTGAAGCAAAAAGGAAAATCCAAACTCATTTTAAAAAATACCTCATACGCATTTTCCTTTTAACTTTGTATGTTTCAAAAAATATGTATTATTTTTCGAAAAGCTGACAAAAGCTAGCATATACCCTCCTCAGCTTAACAGTCTTCCAAAGAGCACATCCAACTGCCATAAAACGCAAAAATGGATATTTAATTCAAGAGCTATATAACGTCAAGCTACCTTTTCCCTGCTGTTTCACAGCATTTCATTATTTTGTTTAATAAGTTCATCTCCTCGAGAATTTTCTCTTCACCTCATATTATTAAAAGTAATAAGTTTTTCTGGACCGGGGGTTTCCCAACAGAAAAACCAATTTATGTGTGTCCTTCAATAATGACAGGAAAAGATTATTTCCCATTATATTGCATACTTTTCATATCACCACCACAGCTTATCATTCAATAAATGTTACTCTGCAATTCTTTCCATTCCTCAAGGAAGTTTAATTTCTGCATTAACCTGTTTTCGCTGGCCAACGCCTTACCAGACAGCCTCTGTGTTGCTGCAGAATTAGTTCGTTAAAGAACCCATTTAGGAATCTCTTGTCAGCGATAAAATTGTCTTCGGTTAATAAAAGGATATAAGTGAGTTTACATCTTGATCACACATACTTTCTCTCCACACTCACACTCACTTTTTGTTAATCACACATTTCTCCAAGAACCCGTTCTTTTGTAGTGAAAGGCAAATTAAACATTTATCTTAATAAAGGTAACTCATTCACACCTTCTGCATATAAAGGTGATGATCGTGACTGTGGCTAGTGTTATAAATAACATTATTTGTCCTCTGAAGAAAGATTTGCTGGCAATAATATACCTTGTTTCCAGTTCTCCAGAAGAAATCTCTAATGGCCCGTAGCATTACTATAGCTACCGGGAAAGTGGCATTTACTGTTTCTTTTCCAGTCGAGGTCTTAATAAAATCTGATCCTACAACAAAAGGCAGAAAAACTCCATGTTAATTAAAAAACTTAGCTTTTACACTTTGGAGTCAGTGGGAGAAGCAAGTTATGTAAATTTTTTCCTGATGAAAACAGTTACGTTGTTCATTAATTGTTTGAAAAATGAAAACCAAAAATGTCTCTTTAAAGCAATACCATCCATACTTTTTCCCTCTTTTACCCTAAGATGAATTAAATTAGGCATCAAATGGATTCTCACTGTACCCTGGGGCTCCTGCCTCTATTTCCATATCACCAATTAAAATCAACTTGGTTTATTTAATGCATAACTGAGATGAATAAAAACAATTTTATGCTCTGTGCTGAACATCATATAACCTAACATGTTAGAACTACAAAACTGGAGTGCCTATTCATTTCTCCCCCCTGTTCTTATGCTTGGTGGGCAGTCTACAACACAGTGACACAACACAACATGGGTCATCCATCACTGCAGGATTTTCACTATGATGTTCATTAAGGCGAGCAAAATGTCTTCCAAACAGATGAGGATTTCACAACCATTTCAAGCCACATTACAAGTTGCAAATATGTTAAAGGATTCCTTTCTGTCTCTCCTATGTCTCTTAAGTCCATGGTTGTAACTTATCAGGCCAGCATAAGGAGACAAATACATGATAACAATATTTCAGACTCACTGCAGGGTATATCAGATGTGCTCTCATCTTCATGTTGTACAGGTACAAACTCAGTTAATCCTCACAACTGCATGAATTAAGTTCTAATATGGTCTCCCTTTTTGAAGAGGAAATCAAGGTTAAGTAACTTGTTTGAGGTCATATAGTAAGCAGAGAAAAATGCCCATTACGAGTAAAACATTAAAACAAAAGAGCAACTCTCAAAGTCACCTAGAGTGAGACAGCCAGAGAAGACCCTCATCCAGCATGCAGTGACCTAGCCCCAAAATTCTCAAAGCCTTAACTACAAACAGGTAGCAGGGGCACACACAGAAGCTTGTTAAAAATGTATACTCCCTGGCCATACCGAGTCAGAAGCTGAGTACCAACAGGATACAAGGTGATGTTCTGAGCAAATCCACGGTCATAGTCCATTGAAACTCTGGAACTACAGGCTAACGTCTGAGATTCTCCCAACATCCATCAAAGAAGTGGCTCAGTGGAACGGGAGGAAAAGGGTGGCTAAAACTTTCCCCACTGTTTCAATTGGGAAAAAGTATTTTCATGACTATTGCATGGATTGAAAGATTCAAATCAGTACCCCTTCAATAAGCACATTGTTTGTAAGGCACAGTGAAAAATACAGAAACAAATAATTCAAGCCCTTGCTCTCAACGACATTCATTCCAGGTTCAGAAGCAGGTAAAATATAAAGCTTACTTGATCAGCCAGAAGTCAAGAGATCTGACTCTGAGCTTTGGCGCTGATATTTACCTTACAACATCCTGTTTGTAAATTAAGTCTGAAAACTCTTGTTTGCTTCATAGTTTATACAAGCAATCAAAAGAGACAATCTATGTGAAAGCAAATGTAAGTGAAACAAGAACCTCGGTAGGAATTCTGATCTATAAGAGCAGAGATCAAGTATACTATTCTTTTGGTCTGTAAGTCCACTGGGAGAAATGCAGACATGTCTGCATGTGGTAAGCTGAATGCATTCATTCAACAAACATTCCCTGAGTGATTACTCTGTGCTAGATTCTGCTCTAGAAGTTCAGAATAGCCCACTAAACAAAGCAAACTTCTCCCCTTTGTGAACAGATTTTCCAGAAGAGAAAGACAATAGCAAATTTAACAAATGTCAAGGGGGTGATAAATGCTATGAAGAATAATGAGATGCAATGAAGTAGAGTGTCTGAGAAAGTTGATTTCAAAAGTCATCAGAAAGCCATCTCTGGAATTGAATGAGGAGAATCTGGAAAGAGACTTATAAGCAGGAAAACAGCAAATGTAAAGGTCCTGAGTAGGCATGTGCTAAGCTGATCACTAGATGAATGAATGAATGAATGAATGAATGAATGAATGAATGGGACCACAGTACCAATGCTGAGTCTCTGTAACATCAGAAATAAGGTCATGAAAGAGAAGTAATTAAAACCCCCAAGTAGATGTAGGAAGGTGAGGGGGACATTATATCAAATTTACAAAGAGACCAATATATGTCTTCCTGATCCATCGCATTGTTTTCTGATTCACTCAAAGGCTTTTGGGGGCAGCACTGGATATTATCTAAATTCTTTGAAGCTGCTCAGAAAAGAATATTAAGATAAAAGACCAAGCCTACAACTCAAGGGCTAAAAATGATAACTTGTAAACCACACTATCTAAAGTTAACTGAAAGAGCCAGATTCCTCTGGGAGAGCAGGGAGCACAGTAAGGAAGCAGGCTCTTCCTGACATAATGTGGGAGGAGCAGAGAAGAACACTATTAATGGTCACAGCAGTAGTCCTGGAGTAGGAACACAGGGTCCATTCCAGACCCACTCATAAAATGAGGCATGTGGCTCAGAATAGCATCCAATATGATCTAGTTGTTTTTAAAAAATGTTAAATTTTAACAACAGCTTTCGGTCTACAGCAACACTGTAAAGATAATTCATTGTTCCCATATATACCACAGTTTCCATGATTATTAACAGATTATGTAGCATGGTATTTCTGCTATAATGAATAAACCAATATACACATTAACCCAAACCCATATTTTACATAAAATTCCTTAGTTTTATTCAAAATTCAACTTTATCCGGGATACATAATATATTTGTCATGGTTGCAGGTTCTTCTTGGCTATTACTTTCCTCATTTTGATGATCCTAACTGGTTAGCTATTATATACAATTTCCCTCGTGTGGTATTCCTTCAATTGTCCTTTTTCTCACAATTAAATTGAGTGATGGGTCATCTGTGAGGAAAACCATTGAGATAAAGTGTGATTTCCATATCGTATCAAGGATACTCACATGACTCATCACTACTGATGCTGACCTGGAACACTTGGTGGAGATACCGTGTGAGCCAGGTTTCTCGACAAGCAAGTTCCTTTCTGCTATCTTCCTTACTGTTCTCTGGCAAAAAGTACTAATGTGTACTCGACACAAAAGGAAGGTGGTGTTACAATTCACTTCCACAAAGGGGGAATACCTACATGCAATATTTAGACTTTTGCATGGACAGTTGTCTCTTCTCCATTTATTTCTTATAATCATTTATTCACTTATATCGATATAGACTCAAAGACTTCTTATACTCAAGTTTATAATCCAATATTACATTTTGTTGTCCAAATAGTTTTAGAATAGCTTGACCACTGAGGCCCTTTTAGTAGCTTCCTGTAAAATTCCTTCAACGTACTCTCAACCCTGTAGATTTTTAAGCATTATTTTCTAGTATAATCAGATGAATGTTTTCTATATAATCAGATGTATGTTTTCTGTTCCAGTCCTAGAAGAAGCCCTTTCTCCAAGGAGTCCTCATTCCTTTTACTAGACAATCATATCAGATATTCAGATGACGGTGCTGGGTGTACTCATTGCTACAGCAGGGGACTAGCTTTTAGGCTATTTCGACCAAGCAAGGAATGTATTATATGCAATTATTCCACCTACAAATAGTTTCAAAGTTAAGTATCTATTACTTGTTAAATTAGACACAAGTTTTTGATGTCTCAAATGCTACTCCTTACCATATAGATGATTCCATATTTTCCCTTCTCTTGGATTTTATTATTTTAAAGAAGTAACACTGGTTTACAACACCATATATGATTTAATGTATAGGACCATATTCTTCAGATATATGCTACCACACCCATCTACTGCCAAGGTACCCCCAGTCCTCCATCATAGTCCATTGTGCCTGCTCCCCACCCATATGGGTCATTCTAGCCTAGCCCCCTTGTGTGTCTCTAAGCTCCAAGACCAGTCATGAGAAATCTGCCATCTGTAACCCATTTATCTAGTTGTTCATGTCCAGAATCTAAGTAAAGTGCTATCAGAATTGTTAATCATGTCATCATGAGAAACAACTTTATCAACTACAGTGCTAATATGTAGTTTGATTTGCTTTTAGTATTACAGACTTCTCCTTTATAAAGTTATTCAGGTCAATATGTTTTTCTCACACATCCTTCAGAGAGGTTGTTTCACGTGTATGCAATACATGTTTGATTCTATGTGTGCCTGGAGATAAAAGTCCACAAAATAAACAGTCAAAGTGAGCGTTTAAATGTGTCTATCAGTGTTATGAATCCAGGAGGTAAGCAGATCTCAACTGTGACTGGCATGGGAGCTGACCCACATATGACACAGCAGACCTCGCCTGTCTCATCTGCTGCACCCTCTTAGCAGTGTACTTTAGGAAATCCACCTTTTCTGCTCCCTACTCTGTCTCTGGTGAATCCTCTCACCCCTCACATCTGGCCTACACCCCAGTTCACACACACACACACACACACACACACAAACACTAAGTATAGTACCTCCAATAGCCAGGCTACAAGACAAAGGAGAGTCAGAAATACATAGTTCACACATGCAGGCATCACTGGCTATTTCTTCAAATGCAAGAATAAGACCTCGCTATAATTACACAAAATACTTTAGAAAGTACATTAGTACTTTACTACAGTCAAAAAAACAATGGCTTTTCCAATGGGACCAAGTAGGCACTCATTTTTGTTTTACTTCTTATTTTAATATTGCTTCTCTGGCCTCTCTGCTAACACAAAATTACCTTAGAGAAATAAATGCTAGGATTTTGAATCACCGACACCACAGAGTACCATAGACTCCTCAGAGCTCATGCAAATCCAACATTATCCAAACTCACCTCTCCTCAGCTTGGGGGGGAGGGGGAACCTTATAAGAAAATATCTCACAATTAAAATAGCTATTCATATAAATGACTAAACTAGAAGACTAGAAGATAAAAGGCCTGCATAGTCCAAAGTAACACATTAAATAGACTCTGATTTGTTGAAGTCAAAATTAATAATAAATTTATAGTATTGCATTAAATTGTTTTTTTTTTCCTAATTTGGAATCTCTAGCACAATACTTTTTTTTTTTTTTTGTGGTCTAAAGCAACTCAAAGCTTTTCTAAGGCCTATAATTACAAGTCTCTATGGTACAGTTTCATTAAAAACTTTCATTAAACAACAGCTGCCCTTGTATATGGTCTTCTAATCAATTTGGTCAAACAGAATGACTTCTAATCAGCTGTTGATAAAAATAGAAGATGAAATTTTAATTCTAATAGATTAACCACAAACTCAAGACAGTCTTCAAAATCCATCTAGCTCTATTCTCCAGTGGATTTAATGACTATTCAGCAACTCATTACTAAATAGAACAAGATGAACATTTTCCAGTTCATTAAAGAAATGTACTATGTATTTTTGCATTGTCCTCATGATTCGTTACAGGGAGTCTTAATTACAAGATAATGGATAATGGTTATTAAATGCAGACTGCAGTAATGAAGCTCTATTCATTTGCGAACCTCAGAGACTGCAAAGAGAGGAAAATAAAATTACTAGCTTCAAAAGATTAACGGATCAAATTATTATTCAATTTTGAAAATCTCATTCAGACTTCACAGAAACAAGAAGAGATTAAAAACTAGTATTAAGACCAAAGTAGTACATTTAAAAAAATAATATCTTAAGGCTATTACTGCATAATAAGCTTCAGATGTGAATATTAGAAAAACATATAGCTAACAATGGGAAAACATACATTTTTATTTCCTGAGCAAATCTTATTTACAAGATAGGAAGTTACTAGTAAGATCTTAAGGAGCGTGTTGGTGAACCTGGAAGATATATGCTATGTTACAAAAGAACAGCACAACGGAAAGTATTATTAACATTTTATACTTCACTAATGAAAAATAGGATTTAAAATCAACTGCTGCTTGAGAAAGCTTGTCATTAAGTGGAATTCATGCCAACCCTATAATAAGAGCTCCTGGGCACATTATTCATTAGCGCCATGTTTTCTATCGCTCTCTAAGAAATTACCGATTAAACTTAGCAAGAGAGTTTTGTTTGGTAATTTTGGTCATTCTGACACTAATTTGTACTTGCAATCTGCATTGGGACACCTAAAAAAAAATATAATGTACAAAAAATATGAAGCCCTAAATTAAAAATCTATTATTTAACATTGTATTTTTTATTTAACAGAGGCTTGAAAATAATTTGAGATGAGATATAAAGACTCAGTGTTATAGCTGAAGAACAGACCAGTGTAAAAAAGGAAGCAGACAGCCCCCGCGGAGGTATAAATATGACGGCAATGCTCAATCTGGAGGTGATTATGCCACAAAGATAAACCTACAAGACCCAGGGATAATAGCTAACCTTGCAAAAAAAGAAAAGAAACAAAAAATGGGATAAATGTTTTCTAAAAGACAGACTAAATGCCTAAGAAGGAAAAAAGAGAAAAAATAAAGAAAAACACCACCTGCTCTCTTTTCTTCAATCTTAATAGTGAACTCTGGAAAGACTTCTTTGTTGGTCCAGTCCCTCACAGGAGAAAGGCCACAGATCATTATAATTAAATAGTAAGGCATGTCCTAGCAGAATGCAATCAGAAAGCAATCACAGTCTCAGAGTTAGAAAATATCCCCAGTACCCCAAGGGTAAGATTAGCTCATGATAACCACATTCCTTTGTAGTTGTCTTACCCTCAATAAAAATAAAAATGTGACCATTTAAAATAATGTAAAACAGTATGATTCAAATGACATACAAGGTGGGGACTCTGATGATATAATCATTGGTAATCGACAGTAATGGCCCTGGGAGAACATTCTAAACAATTATGCTAACCATGCAAAGATACGTGTTGGAACACTTGATGCAAGGTCTTTGAGTTATGTTGAATATGCCAGAAGTTTCCTTCCACTTCTCAATCAGGTTATTTGAAAGAAGTTTTAGAACAACATGAAATTCAATGTGAAATCTGAGTTACCCCATCAGTGAAAGTAGCATTGACTTTAGAGTAGATTTAAATGGTTTAACCTTATAGACAACTCTTTTCAACAATTTTGTAAAAGAGAAGAATTAATGAACTCAAATGTTTACAAGCTCCTATTGTCAATATTTTGGCAAAGGGTCAAACTGGGACACAGGAGAGTTCTCCTAAATTGACCCCTCATACCTCCTCTGATTCTCTCATACTGAGCTAACACCCAGTGGTACTTGCAAATCTTTACATTGAGTTAACCATTCAGAAAGGAGCTCCCAAGAAGCACGCTGCACCTGTTAGTTTTCATTCCTCCTGCTTTGAATAAGGTTATCAAGGAAGAGAGTTAGGGGTAAGTGAGCCATAGATGTGTAATTAAAACAAAAGCTTCTAGAATTAGGTAATGGGGGCAGTTGCACAACTTAGTGAATATATTAAATAATATAAACCCTTCAACTTTTTACACTTTCCTAAGTGAATTTTATCTTATGAGAATTATTAACTCAGTTAAAAAAAATAGGTGTGTGTTCATGAGGGAGAAAGGGGAGAAAAAGGTAAACTACCTAGGAAAACTAACTCTAAGTAAAATGATCAAAGTGTTGACAAAACAAGGATATATAGTGATCTCTGTCCTCTACCACTTTCCTGGGTTCTCATTGTAAGGTTGTTCTTCTTATTCTCTGTATGTGGTTTCCCACCTGCTCCCAGGTATGACATCCCTAAGGCAGGCTTTCCTCTCTAGTTGTCACTAACAATGACAACAATAGCCATCACTAGTCTCAACAGACATGAAGAACTGTTGATAAACCTTCACTCTGCAGAGAGGGATACTGACCCAATGAACAGTATTCATGTCAAGTTTTAATCTAAGCATCACTTTGACGAAAAAAATTTCAACCCATTTATCATCACAGTTCCTAAAAAGATTTTTAAAACATGGTTCCAATACTGAGAATTGCAATGCTGGCCAAAGAAATAGAATTTTGATAAAGAGACTCTTTAGGGCCACCCCAATGGTATCAGCTGGCAGTCACCACCTCTCCCTGGGTATCACCTAAGGTCGTACTACCCAATTGAGATCATTCACCAATGTCGCATTTGAAAAGTTTCTAGTCCCAACTAGGAGATGGTCCAAGTGGAAAACACAGAGCTTTGAAGACTTAGCACAAAAAAACAGAAAGAAAAATATCTCACTATTAAGTTGATTCTAATTACATATTGAAATGATATATTGTAGATTTACTGGGGGAAATTAAAACATTCTTATAATTACTCTCATCTATTTCTTCTTGGATGTGGTTATATCTTTTTTAAATTATGTACTTCTATGAGTCACCATAATCTGTAGTCATGCTATGCAGCAGACTATACTTGTTTATGTCTTTTAAACATTAGTTTAAATTTATTTAGGAAAAAAAAGATACAATTCTGCCTAGAGATAGAGTAAGAAGATCCCTGGGGGGGGGGGCACTTAACTATTTTTTCAAGTTCAAACACTTTGGCTCTACCTCCAAATAAAGAATTCTTCACTTAGCAAAATAAAAGCTCTGAAAAGAACTGAACCCACCCTTCTTAAAACGTTAAAAACAAAACAACACATTTGTTTGGCAAATTCTTTTACCTAATTCCAAACACATACAGTAGAGGAATTCTAGCAAATGCACTTTTCTCTTGATACTTTCCATGGTTCCAGCATCTCTTAAAGATTAGCACATGAGGAAACTGGCCAACTGACCCAGAACTGGCCTTGCCTGCAGCTTTCAAATACACGGAAGCAAAGCTAAAACTACACCAACCAACTCATCACTGAATATCACTTGTGCCCTCTGCTCAGTGTTCAACCCAAAAACTTTCCTTCCCAATCTCTCCACATCCCATTAGGTGATACCTGATGCATGCCAGTCCCATCATCCTTACTGGAAACACAGCCATGGACAAGACAAGCCCCCCCCCCCCCGACTGCCCATTAGCAGCACTGCTGACTCAATTACATAGGTTCTATTGTTTTCTCTTGGCCTGGCACCTACGAGAAAGAATCTTCCTCTGCCATTATCCCATGTCCCTCTGTCTTTCAGAGAGCAGGTGGCATTGCTGAGAAGGAACAGACTGAGATTCCTAAGAGGCCAATATTCTGACCACAGCTAGTGTCAAACATACCCACACTATTGTATTATTGATAATAACAAGTGCGATAGTTGGGATAAAAGGGCAACATATTTTAGACTCACTGAAAGGTGAAAAATATCAACATCTAAAACAAGTTACAGTTGCCAAATGCCTCTAGATCAAAATGCTTTCCTTACTGGTAGCCCCTAGAGCTGAACTTACTGAGGAAGGGTTTTACTATGTTAAGCAAATGTCCTCTATTGATATGGTAGTTTTAAAGTCCTCTTATCTTAAAATGACACAACCATATCTAACACATTTTTTTTTTCCCTTTGCATTTGCTGGGAGGAAAAGGAGATGGAACCTCAATACAAGGTAAAATGTGATTTGGTATCACTATACTTTGGCAAAGAAGTATAAAATGAAGACACATTTTAACAAAATAACTAGCTAGATATGCTTTAAACAAGTGAATTTCATTTTGATTGTGCTTCCTATTGTCACTAGCAAGTTTGGAATCTATAGTATATATTAACATTAAAAGTCAGGTATGCTTGTGTAGAATCTATTAACTTGAGAGAAAATTACTCAAATTGAAGAAATAGCTGCTTAAAATGGATTTAGAAATACATTTTACTGAACAAAGCAAGCTAGAAAATGAGGCTACTTTATCAGGATTAGAAAGTGCTATGAATTTTAAACACAAAGCTTTTAAAAACAATGCAGAACATATTTGAGATTATCATACCTCAATGTCATCATAAATCTTTTTCCCCCAACAATTGATGATAAGTATGTAGAGTTACTTCTTTTAGTGACCTGTCTTTCATAAAAGAAGTTGTGTTAATTTTTCTGCAGGGAGTTTTATCTCTAGGTGATTGTTCCACGGTACCTAGAGACTTGTGTGCTTCCCATGAGCAGATCTACAGATGGGAGAACCTTGAAAAGACTCTGAATGGAAAGTATTTACCAGGGTGGCTCTCCAGTTGCCAGCACAATTATTGCAGTCATCACTTACCAACCACTTACAAAGACAATGCTGCCTCTCCTCCTGTTCACAAACAATGTCCAAGTTAAAATTCTGCCTCTAGTTGTCATCTCATCACGCCTTCATTTTTATCTTTATTCATTTCACTTAGCTACCACCAGAGACCTTGATTCCTCAACAAAAGAGGTACCTGTTGACAGAGGAGAATGTGAGGGAGCCCAGCCAAGCTCATCAGTGGGGAGGGGTGGAAACAGACAGGGTCCCCACATACTTCTACCAAGTCTTTGCTTCATTGGGAGATAAGCAGCATTATCAAATTTCTGAACACACACGAGGCAAGGAGAAAGAAGGGGAAGTGGCCTCAACCTCGACTCCAATAAGTCCTGAAGTAACATATGACTGCAGTCAGATCCACTGTCTGTGTTAGAGTAGAGCTATCATCTAGGATCTCCCTGCTTCCCAGAGAAATGCACATGTTCAGGTCCTGGACCCCCCATCATCAAAAGGCCTATGGCTTTTCTTCTCCAAACTCTTAAATAGAAATTACATATAACTCTATGGTAATGATGTATATTTCAAACAAATAAGCTTACACTATCGACTTCATACAGAGGTTTTATCTGTCTCCCACAGAACTTCCTATTACAAAACTAATAGGTTTGATTAAAAGGTTATTCATTTTTAAGAGATTTCCTCCCACCAGAAAACAGAATATAGTTTCTTAATATGTATAAGTTAGTTCTTTACCTGCCTTCCTTATAAGCCTACATTTAAATTTCTGATGCATATTTTATGTTTTTAATACTACCTGTATAATTGCTTTCAGGGTGGCATTTATCCCCTCCCCATAAAGAGCATGTTATATAGTAGATATAATTTCTTCCTGGTATTTCAGGGGAGTTATTAAATGTCAAAATCCAAAGTGAATACATAGGTAACTTAAAAATGTAAAACCTCAATGAAGAAAAAACAATTCAGCTATTCAGTTTATCACCAGCAATGGGAAATGGGATTCACAATGATAACCTATCAAGTAAGAGCGCATTTAGGAAATTGGGTTTGAGATAGTTAAGTGTCAACAATGTTGGTGACCCACTTACTTGTGCTATCGTCACAAGTAAGTTTAAACAGGTTTTCTGGGTTGACTTGGCTCAGCCTTTTCATATTACATGGAAACTAAAGAGTGTGACAAATTTTAAACAGAAGAAGCTAAACAACTGTTGTAATATGGAATGGACAGATAAGATTGATTTGATCACAGTATTTTTCATCTCAAAGCTTTCAACTGGTTAAAAAATTTCTCAAGGATCAGGGTTTTACTCAATATCCCATGGTGCCCTCCTGCTATTTATCCTAAATGATCTTGGACTCTCAATAATTCTGATAGTGAGAGTAACAACTATAAAAGCTGTAAGACGTTAAGGGTCAGCAGAGATACCTACAAAGGATGTGAGCTAAGAGTTGTAGACCAGGGAAAGCTTAGTAAACCTGCTGTGTTCTCTGTACCCCATTATTTCTGCCTGGTCCAATAAACCTCTGTTTACTGCACAATTACTATCCCCCATGTCCCCTTGAATCATCTTCTTTCCCTTTAGAATCCTAGACTTCTACATCCTTTTCCCTAGCTTCAGAATGGCATAAAAATCCCAACTACAGGCTGTTGAAGAACCTGTGTCTTTGTGGGAAGCCTGTGTAGCAGGAAGATTTATTTTTTAGTAACGCTGTAATATAACACTATGTAAGTTTTAGGTGTGCAACAATGAAAATCAACATGTGTCTGGATTGTATCACATTCACCACCGAAAATCCCAATTCTGTTCTTCACCATACCACTGTCTCCCTTGCTTTGATTTACTTACCCCTGCTCCCTTACCCTTCGGATAACTATCTGGCCTTACAATCCAAAAATATGTTTCTTTTATTTGGTTCACCTGTGTTGTTGTTGTTGTTGTTTTTTCCCCCTAGATAATGGCAGTGATTAATAGGCTTCCCTGAAAAGAAACTGCTCCTATCTGCCTCAGATATACGTGCATGTGTGAAGGGCTAGGGAGGAAGGAGACACAGAGGGGGTACACCCAGAGCGCAAAAGCAGATTTGGAGTCCACACGGGATCCAACATAGGAAGACATGGCTGAGGTTGCTGTGCTCAGCCAATGGAATGGGAAATGCGTGTATGGAGCGCAAACAAATAAGATCCAGCACATTCTGACTTGCTGATAAAGTTTGGGTTTTGTATTCCTGATTGTAATCCAAGTTGGTCAGTTTAACCAGTTGAATTTACATTAAATTTGTTCTGCTCTCCTTTGTTAAGCTCTTTATTCAATCAAGTTGATGCAAAATATCCTGATGGGGAAAAATGCACAAAATGATGTAAAAATAAATGTGTGTATGTGTGTGTGTGTGTGTGTGTGTAAACCTGATGAGTAATAATGCTTTGGTTAAAAGAGAAAATTTGTTCTTTTCTTGAAGTTCTTGATTTTGGTTGCACAAATGCACTGACTTTTCACTGAGAGAGAAAGTAAAGCCCAGGGTGTGGAAGGAATGGCAGCCTATTGTTTCAATGCAATGGATTTTTAAAAAAATAAAATACTTTCACTATGCTCTACTTATCAATAGCTTGCACTAGGATTCTTCCAAACAGGTTTTACTAAACAAGCTTAAATTAAAGAATGAGGATCAAAGGGGGGCTTCCGAGTGTAGCCATAGGTCCAGGGAGTTGGTAGTGTGTGAAGAGACTATCAGGGCGGTTTTCTAAAACTGGACCACTTACCCTGGCATGCTCATGCTTCCAGAGTTTTGGGATCAATGCAACCTTGTCTGCCTAAAAGTTTATGACCCCATAGAGCATAATCTTCAATATCTACAGGACCGCCAGAATCTAGTTAGTGTCTGCTTACCCTGTTCTTTAGCTCAATAATATCAATGACGCAAGAGAAAAAACTTTGCCATACTTCAAAATAAGTTTGATGCTGTGGGCTTAAATAAAAAAATCGCTTTCCTCTTCATAAACTTTCAGGATCTTTCTAAATGTGTGAACAGCACGAATGGCTCAGGGGAGACTGTGTCCAATGTCCCCAGAGTTGTTTGACCACGAGATTACTTTGTCAGAGACGTTTTCACGGAAACATTGTTCAGAACACAATTTAGAAATCATTGTTTTAGCTGAAAAACTGTCCCGAAATACAAAACCTTTCTTCATTCCTTTGGTGGGAGGCAACAGTCTGGTATTTAGAGCAACCTTTTCAATTCTGACAAGACTTTTCTAGCACCCCACGTCAGCCAACAACGCATGTCGCTGACTTCTTTACATAGGCTAACTAAGGAAATGTACCTGATGTAGGCTGCAAGCAAGAAAAGAAAGTCGTCTTTCACACTTCAAATTTTAATTTGAACCTTCTAGTGCACAAAACCAAATCCTCAATTGTCCTTTCTTTTTTTATCTAATTATCTATAAATTCTAATTCTTAAACCAGGTTCATAAGTCCCATTACATTATCCAAATGTTTCTAACCCCTTGCTCTAGGAAACACACAGAAATGATCTTTATCAAGCACAGGTCCCTAAATTTGATCTTGGAAACTCCCAAGGCATCTCTCTTTTAATTTATATTGTGAATTTAATTCTTAAAAAAAAAAGTAATAAACATGATCCCATGCTGGTATTTGAAAATAGAATGTAACAAAGAACCAAAGCTCCGTTAAGTCACTTGTCACTACTGTTCAAAGAATGTCTCTGCAAACACCCTTATTTTTAAGAAGAGACAAACAATGTAATAAGCTAAAGTGACCACTACTAACAATTTAGGAAGACAGTTAATCCTTTTCTCTCTTCTTGTACTGAAATATTCCCCTTCCCCTCTTTCCTTTAATTCTTTTTTAAAGATTTGTTTATTTATGCACACAGAACAGGGGCATAGGCCAGAGGTACAGAGGTGCTGAGAGGATTCAGAGACAGATCGGAGAGCAGAACAGGGAGATTGACGAAGTACACTGCTGAGGGGAGCCGCGGGCGGGTCAGGAGAGGTCTGCTGTGCCATGTGGATCACCTCCGGGGCTGTGGAGCAAACTCGCACTTACGAGGCTGCTACTCGGTTGCAGTGCTGTGCTTTAAGCCATTATGCCACCAAGGAGGGCCCTCCTTCAATTTTTTTTAATGTTCACAAAAGTTGAGATGTGTGTTTAAAAGTGATCTTTCATGAAGGATTCAAGGAAGCATGAGCTCTCTACATTTATACACTACTGGAAAAAAAAAAACAGGATTTAGTGGGCAATGAGGTTATGAGGATATCGTTAGGCATTTGGGTTTTGTTTTATTTTGTTTTGAGCTATGATTCCCTTTGTCTTAAGTAGCATCTCTGGGGAAATTGTGTGTGTGTGTGTGTGTGTGTGTGTGTGTGTTTTCTCTGCATCTACTTGTATTTTGAACACTTGATTTTAGATACAGATTTAAATGATTTACATACATTAAACTGCAATTATCTCTTTACTTCTAATTATTAAATTGTTTAATATGCAATATCCAAGCTAGAAATGAATTGCATATTAAATGTAAATGCATGGCTGGCAGGAAATCAAACTATACTTCACAGGATAAACAGAATTTCCCAGGCCAGTTCAGAAAAGCAGATTGTACCTTTACTGAACCTAAAATAAAACTGCTCTGAAGCATTTCACACAGTGATGTTTACTTAGGAAACAAAGAAAAGGACACACTTGCCTGTCCATCTCTAGGACACACACACCTTCATCATCTGTCGGGCTGGGAATGGGTCTCCCTGAGTTTTAAATTACCAGTGGAGTTTGCATGTAGACAAGGAACCCCAAGATGATGAGGCAGACAAGGGCTGGGTATTCCGGCTGTGAGGGTGGTGAGGAGTATTGGGAATGAATAGCTACTCGGGCACAAATGGCTTGGAACACTTCTTACTTGATCCAGGTTCCAGGTAACTAACTGCCTCCTGCACCCTCCCACCAACCACAAAATCCAACTTGCTCCTCTTCTTCAGTCCCTAAGTCTCCTCCCCTCTCTGCTGCCACCTAGTGGTGTTGGTTTTATCTGGTATCCAGCTCCTAACAGCATGAGAAATACAATCCCACAGATTCTCTCCAACCTAAAACAAGCAGGCCATCCTACGGAACTTGTGTAAAAAAAGGCCCTTAGAAACTTTAGCCTTGTTGCCTTGCTTATACTTTCTTTGATATAGGTTGCATTGTGTCCCAGTATCAATCTACATGCTGAAGTCCTAAGTCCTAGTATGTCAGAATGTAGCTGTGTTGGGAAACAGGGTCATTGCAAAGGTTTATTAGTTATTGGAGTGTGGTGGGCCTCTCATCAACTAGGATCAGGCTTCTTCTATAAAGACTATCATGTGAGAGACAGACACACACACAGGAAGAACATGAATCTGAAGGCAGAGGTGATAGTGAGATTTCCAAAAGCTAGGTAGATAAGACCAAAGATTGAAACCCAATCCTCAGATGTTTGAGGATAGGCCTGGAACAAACTGGCTCAGCCACAGAAGGAACCAAGCCGACACCATCACCTCATACTTCTTATCTCCAGAACTGTGACACAATATATTTCTATTATTTAAGTCACTCAGGTTCTTTGCTATGGCACTCCTGGGGAAATGGATATTGCATGGATAGTGGTAAGGAGTGGGTTTTGAATACTTCAAAGACGAGGCTAAGTCACAAATACATCCAAACTCAACTCTCCAGCATTTCATCAGCAAGCTGGGACAAGGTAAGAGATAGACGGCGCAGACAAGAAACCAGCACTGGGCCAAGTTGAGTCAAGATGGGGGATGAGATGGGGATGAGATGGGGGTTGGTTGGGGTGTGGGTTGAGATGGGATGGGATGGGATGAGATACAACAGAGAAGAATGGCACAGTAGCCGTCCAAGACAAGGCTGCATTTCAGAAAGGCACATAAGGAAACAGTAACAGGCAGGTACTATCTAAGGAAATAAAAGGATGGAACCTCCTAGTGCAACCTTAAAGAGCAAGTTGGGGTGGGGGGCCCCAAGTTATCTGTCAAAGTTGTCTAGTTCCTCGTCATGTATAAGAACCACATTTAAGTTGGGGTTATATATCTAGAGTGTCCTGCCTGATATTTCTTTTTATATCTGTAGTTTTCCTAGTGAATAATTTATGGCATTTTTAATTTTGTTTTTATACTGTGCCTGGTAAACATCACCCTAATTTTATTTAATTGGATGTATTTGGAGCATTCAGGAAAGGGGTGATTTGTCTAAAAGTCCACACTAGGATTTCTTTTCTAAATTCCTAAAGGATCAGAGCTCTCAAGTTCCTGGCCAAATGCCTCTCACCTGCTGGGCCAGTTATTTCTAACTCTGAGGATTTGGTGACAGAAGATTCTGGCTTAAAATTCTCTCATTCCCTTGCCTTCCTCAGGTAATTCTTCTTTGTGCCATTTACTCTCTTCTTGCCCTTCCTTCTTACAACTTTACTGACACTGTCTACTGTGGAATAGACATAAGTTCAGGCAGAGCCTGTGGACATTGGTGGTGTCCAATAAGCCCATGTATATCTAGAATTACTTCATATATCATAATGTGTTTTATATCACAAACACATCAAATACACGATCACGCAGGAGCACAAGACTTCTTCCTCCCAAGTGTCTGTCTCTCTCTCTCTCTCTCTCTCTCTCTCTCTCTCTCTCTCTCTCTCTCCTCCTTCCAAGTCAATTATCATCCCACAAATCCTGGTCTTTTCCACCCTAGCCAGGAAGAAGCAACCAAACAATTCATGTAAAGGGTGGATTAATTGCAAAGTATATTCAATTAAAAGGAAGTCACTGACCATCTCCTGAAGTCTAGTGAAGAAGCAGAGTAGGGAGGGAGATTATCAGCAACTCTGGGCTATGTGTGCTCACAGGCAGAAGACGAAATGTGCTTCAAAAAATAATTTCAGCAGAAAACATATTCAATAACCACTCAATTTAGAAAATACCATCTATAATGAAAATGTCTCAAAACCATTTTAAGGAGTTTTATTTTATATTTCTGAAGGCATTATAATAATGAATACTATGAAAGGAGAATGCTAAGAAAGGCAGAAGGAAATTTGCTATTTAATTGCCCAAGTGATCTCCTCCCAAGCCTACCTGGAAACCTCAGCATCTGTGAGTGCAACTATAGGTAACTTTATGCACACTGAGGAAATTTATATGCTTTTTCTTTTTATTAAAAAATAAACAGGAATACTTTAATTATTCACTAGAATGTGAATATCAAACCGATGTGATAGCAGCTAACATCCGACAGTCTTTTGCTAGCTTTGTGTGACACAGAGATGTAAATTCTTTCCCATTTCATTGACTATTCACAGCCTCTTCTGTTGTCCCTGTCCAATTTAGCAGCTTTGTAACATAGGAAAGTTACTTTCGATGCCCCAGCTAATGATAAATGTTTCACAAAAAGCATACTGGGGCATTCATTCTTGGGTAACTAGCTAGCAAAGCATCACCCCACTAATTCAAGTAAAAGCATGCATTTCCCTCTCCTGAATCACAAAAACTGGATTAGTTCTCCATTTTGCTTTACATGCCTGGTCCTGCTAATGTTTTTTTAAACAGAAAAATAGTTTCTCTTTCTTTTTCCTTCCTAGTCTTAACTCAATTTCCTTAAAAACCTCATTCTTTTCCCTTGCTACAAGAATAGGAGAGTAGAGAGTTGGTAAGACTATGGTTTGCTCTGCAGTAAGCCAACCTCAGATAGAACAGGTCGAGGTCTCACAAAAGGGAGCAGAAAGCGAAGTCCCTGGGCGGAGAAAAAGCCTTGCAAAGCCTTGCTTCTGGATTTCCTGATGCTGACAAATGGTACCACTGGGATTCGTATTGGCCTCTCCTTCCCTGCTCAGCACATACTGATTTAGCAAATGCCATCCATGCCACCCTTTATCATCTCCCTGTCCCCTCCATTCTCACAGCACTGCTGCAGTTCAGCTCCTGGACAAGGTCATCTACTGTTAATAGCTTCCTAACAAGATCCCTGTCTCCACCCAAAACCTGGTATCCAAAAGTTAGGTCTCTAATGTGGAAATCAGGACACTGCTCCACTGCTCACAAGAGTAAGAAGGGCTTAAGAATAGTCCTAAGTAAGGGTGTCTCATGGATCTTCATCCCATGAAGGAGATTTAAAAAATCCCAGCCCATGAATACATGGCTGAATCGACCAGTCGGTCAATTAATTACTTGTTCTTCAAGCTCAAAACTTTCCCTGCCTACAAGCAGGAACCTAATTCTCCAGCATGCCATGAAGTCCCAAGCTACTTACCAGCTTCATCTTCCACCTCTTCAAGCCCTTTCTCCACTTACTCTTTCATGTCTCCATGTATAACAGCACATGTGTTTTTCTGTGGAGGTGTCCTTCCTCTCCACCTGCTCCTAAAACAACCCTGTCACAAGCCTGCCTCCTTTGCTAATCCTTTCATGACTCTACCCTGGAGGGTTAGCCCTGTCCCAAAGCACTTGGCTGAGTTCCCAGGGCTCCTGTGTTTATGCAAATCCTAAACTTTATCCTTCAGTACCAGACCACTGTTTTATAAAAACAAGATATTTATTCCCTGAATCTGTCTTGGATATTCAATATAAAGAAAATGCCTTGAGTATGAAGACAGCAGAGAACCCTAGCTCCCCACTTCCTCTCTCAAGCTCCCCAACCTTCACCACAACCTAACCATCTCTGAATCCCTCGTGTCCGTTTACCTGGAACAGCCTGAGATGGTGGAGTTCCCACTCAAATCCTAAAGCTGACACAGTGAAGCTGGAAGGAAGGAGAACTCTCACTGTAATTAGCAAGGTGGTAGACGTTTTATAAATTCACATCTTTAAAAAAGAAAAAACTAACTCTAGGTCTACAGATAACCATTCATATTATTTCTGTAGGAAAACAGGTTCACAGTTTTGAACAAGCTATGTATAAGGTAAGGCAACTAATACCAAGATAATCACGTTAGTTAACTGTAGACTAGCTCTGCCAAAGGTTTCCTTCATTCTCCCTGACTTGATATTCTCTCTTTAATAATCTGGGAGAACTCTTAACACAGGGACCTCACCTTCCATGTGAGGGGGTTCTCATTCCTGCCTACACAAAGGGAGCTTCTGGGAAGTTATAAAAAGTACTAATTCTCTTTGCCCCATTCAAAAGCCAGCAAACTGGGAGCACCCATTGGTAGGATCTGTGCAAGTTTGTTTGAGAAGCCCCTTCATGAAATTCTAGCATGCAGACAGGGCTGCAAACCCTGTTCAACACTGTTGTGCCTTTAGTTATTTGTCCTTAAGCAAATTCCTTGTGAATTCAACCTCTCTAGGTCTCAGTTCTCTCACGTGTAAAATGAAAGCTTGAAGGTTCATGCAGTTTCTCTGCACTTTAGAATTCTTTCTGGGCCCTCCCTGGTGGCGCAGCGGTTAAAGCACAGCACTAAGAAGCTTAAACCACTTCCGCATGAGTTCGATCCCCGCCTTCTCTGGAGGTGATCCACATGGTGTGGCAGACCCCTCCTGACCCACCCGCTGCTCCCCTCAGCAGTGTACTTCATCAATCTCCCTATTCTGCTCCCCACTCTGTCTCTGGTGGGTTCTCTCACCCTCCGCATCTCTGGCCTGTACCCCAGTTCTGTATGAATAAATAAATAAATCTTTAAAAAAATCCTTTCCAATTTTCAAAGTAGTTATGACTCTTATGAGTTAACTGGAATATTTATTTGCTCTAGTTTCTCTTGGCCTCTCTGATGCACAAATCAAGGAAAAACAGAGATGGATTTGTGAAGACATTTTAGTGACTTAGTTGTTAACACAATTCCAATTTGAAAGTATGTTTCCCACATTCTCAGCTCGCTCCTGGGAGCACAAAAGTTACATATAAAATCACTGAATTTCATAATTTTTTAAAAATACCCATTATGTTAAGTTTTTTTAAAAAGGAAAAGAAAAGAAAGAAGGCCCATACTATAATATCTGACTCCCTGGATAGGTAGTGCAATCATTCTAACAATGACTTTTTTGCATATGCTTCCATTAAAGTCAAGACTGCAGATGCAGAATAAGCTGATGATTACAAAAACGCCCCCTCACTCCTTTAAGTCTTTCTACTGAGCAGCTTGTGAGCAGTTTAATACACAAGATCCCTAATTTCTTTACTCTGATGATGGCAATATAACCTTTGTCTTTTTCAACCAATTCTTTCCCCAGTTAACACATCTTTCCAATTTTTCAAAAATATTTTTTTTCATTTATTTGGCTTATAAAGTAAACCTAGAAACCTGCAAATATTTTTTTAAAGGCAAATGAAGAAATATTTACCCATGCAGAAGAACAGAGAACACAGGAGAATAACTTGCTCCATTTTATAATATTATGGTACATTGTGTAGTCTTGTGTCAGTATTTATTATCAGTCATTTAGTTTATGATAGAGAATAACTTTTGATTACTGATGCTTGTGGTATTACTCACTCTGTCTTGGACTGTTTGAAGATCTGTATTTTTATTACAAAGTCCAATAAAAATAAAGTGAAAAACCCATAGGTCCCAAAACTGATTCCTGGTCTATGCTGTATGTCACTCCTTTCCAATCTAAAAAGTATTTCCTTCTACGGTCAGTCTCTGTCTCTTGCTCATAAGCAAATTTATCTCCTAATGCCTCATTCTTTATTTTAGCCATTAATCTCCCATTGAGAACCTTACCCAGTGCTTTTCACAGATAAAAATATTTAATATCTACTAGATTTCCCATATCCACAAAACCATCCAACATTGCTTAGAGGGAAAAATCAATCTCTTCTACCTGAATTTAAGTTTGCTGGCTTGACTCAAAGTGTTTTTCTCTAACTTCTTCAGGCCTTTACAGGATATAGTAGTGTAAAAACTGGATTTCTTTTTATGTGGGTTGAATTCTGCCCCCTTCATTCCTTAAAAATGTATTTTAGATACCGCCCCAGTTATCTCATAAAGTGACTACTGGAAGTCAGGTCATCGCAGATAGAATTAGTTACTGGGAAGCCTGGCCAGTAAAAGACTAGCATCTACTAAGAAGAGACAAGACACAGACCAGGCGGCAACACACAGTGAAAGGTGGTCAAGTGACAGGGCAGAGACTGGAACAAAGTACCCACGAGCCAAGGACTGCCAACAAACACCAGATGTTAGAAGAAGTCTCTCCTGTGGGTTTTAGAAGGAGCATGGCTCTGAGGGCAGCTTACTCTTGGGCTTCACCCCTCAGGGGCTGTGAGGGTAAATCCCTGCTATCTTGATCCTCCCCGTTTCTGTGCTTTATGAAAGCAGCCCAAAGAAGCCATTACCCCCTTTTTTTTCATGTTACTTCCATTTGGGGAGGAGGGGCTGGTATGTGTAAGATTATAATCTACATTGAAATTTTACATATACACACCCACAGAATTATGTGTATACCATATTTTTCCTTTCTACAGAGGATCACACTGAATTCCAAGGCAGAGAGCATCTCTGTTGGCTGTTCATTGTCACATGCCCAACAGTAGCTCCATCAGGTTGTCAACAAATTTTGCTATCTTCTGTCCTTTCTGATCTAATTTCGGGACACCTTGGATTAAAACAAAATTCTTCCTTACATCAGGCCAAAGTCCATCTTTCCATAACTTCTAAAACTTGGCTCCCCTTGTAGTAAAAGAGAAAAAACATCTATTTTCACCCGTGCATGTGTGTGCATACAAGTTTTGAACCCAAATAGCACAACACCAGATACTGACTTCCTATAGAAGACATCTACTTTGCTTTCAGTTGCTCTTCACGGGAAGGTATCAATGTACCTCATCTTGTGCTAGGGCACCCCCGTATGTGCTCTAATACCACTCCCAATCTCCTGGACCCCTCTATTTCACTCGCCCTTCATTCCTAGACTGCCCCCAATATTCACACTGTTCTTCTTCTTTCATCCAGTGGACAAGAGAAAGGTCCATTCTTACTGTCACTCCCTAAATGCTCTCTAGCACCCTGGATATGAGAATCTGAAAAGAAACAAAAACTTCAGGAGAGAATTCAAGCAGCAGGTCTTAAGTCTTGACCCTAATACAGCATTGTTACTACAGAAGGTTAACAAAAACTAATCAATGGAAGCTGCCAGGTATGAGGGGACTCTTGGCCCATCCTTTGCATTTACAAGGACTGATGGCAGCTGATGATAGGCAGGTCTTAGGTTTGTTTTCACTATTCTCTTTCAATTCCACCAATCCATATAGTTTTTCTCAAAACACTGTATCTCTCTGTTGTATTACTTTTTTTGTCTTCAACAGAAAGTACAGAGCAACACATAAATCTCATTCATTAACTTTCAAAATACATGCATGAGTCCAAAGTTAAACATAGCATATGTGTGTTATCTAACATACAACAGATCAACTACAGGGTGATTTGGAGTCAATACTCCTTCATAATTCTGCCCTCTCCTCAATATGTGTCCTTGGTCTAGTCACTTCATTTCTGACCTTCAGGTTTTCATCTACCAGATGGTAAGTTACCTCCTCAATCATACTTTCTTAGGGTTATTGTTAAAAGAATTGTAAACTACTAACTTCACCTGATATATTAACCTTTATTCACTTATTCATTCAACAAACACCAAGCATCTATCCAATCCAATAAACTAGAGGAACCATTTAGGAATTCCTTAAATTGGGGCCTTCCTGGAGGCTGAGGGGTTAAAATCTCAGCATTATTAAGCTTTCACCAGCCATTGCAACACCAGTTCGACCCCTGGCCAAGGAGCTGACCAAAGTTGGTGCAGCAGTCTTCTCCTGTTGCTCCGCTGCTCCCCTCAATAATATATTTCAGTAAATTCACCTGTTTGCTCTCTGCTTTCTCTGGTGATCCTCTCATCACCAACCCCCCCCCCACACACACACACCTTTAGCCTACACCCCAGTTCTTTGTGCATAAATAAATACAATAAATTATTTTGAAAAATAAGAATTTCTTAAATTGATCACTAGCTACTTGGCATACTTATTAAAGAATAAAGAACCACAGGTTCTTTGGTTGTTAGGAATTAAATCAAATGAATAGTAGAACTCATGTACCTAGCAAGGACCCACAGGTCAAACTATTACATCATCTACCAGAACTGCACTAAGAAAAAGATCCTTGAGTGCTTCTTTTAATAGGAAAATAAACATTTTCCATTATACTTTCGTATGTGTTATTCACAAATAGTCCTGTTGATGCCCCTGTACCTGGTAACTGAACACATCAACAAGCACTTCCTAGGCACTTACTGTAATATAGCATTTATAGTCATAAATTTCCCTGTCTCCAGAATTTTTAAAAATTCTCTAGATCTGGAGAAGTCTGTTATATGACTTTAGAATAAATTGGGTTACATTACTTTTGAATTTCATACAGTAAAATGTAACACAATATACACCACAAAAACAATACATTTACAAGCTTTTTGTATTCTCTGTTCTCCCCAGAAACCCAGTCATGAAAAGGCAAAATATATGATTTATGTTTAAATGCACGTCATACACTTAACCTTTTCTTTGAAATGATATACATACACCTAAATGTACTATCAGTAGTTTCTTCACTGCAGGGAGTTTAGAAACAGGAAAATGTCACTTTTCTGTAGCATGCTTATTTTATCCTCAACACAGCACGGCTAGGGTGTGAATAGGGACTGGAGGTGGGTGGGGGTAAACCTTCTGAAATCATTGCTTGGGAGTCTGAATTTACATTTATTCCTAACTGAGATGGCACATTAATTAGTTTTTACCCCATAAGAGATTTAATATTCAGGACTAGTGTAAGTGAAAATAAACTTACACTTTAAATCTTTTAAGTCCTAACCCAATATGCATCTATAGTCTTACGCTTTCCCCAGTGATGAAGTTTCAGTTGCAGTACACCTTTTCAAAAATTAAATGCTTTTCCTATGAAAGGCAAGATCTTATTTATTAAAAAAAAAAAAACAAAACAGGCTGGAACACCACAGGGGTCTAGATACACCATCTGGATCAGTAGTCCTTGACTATACAAAGATTTGCTGCCCGTGTTGAAGGACTCATTGTGACTTATGACAATCTTTAAAAAATAAATCTTCACTGTCATTTACTATTTGGTTCATGTTTAATTTTTTTAAA
>NW_004567137.1:10881217-10904106 GCF_000260355.1 Condylura cristata
GAAGTACACTGCTGAGGGGAGCAGCGGGCGGGTCAGGAGAGGTCTGCGGCGCCATGTGGTCACCTCCGGGGCAGGCGGGAATAGAACTCACCCGGAAGTGGCTTCAGATTCTCAGTGCTGTGCTTTAGCCCACCGTGCCACCAGGGAGAGCCATGTTTAATTTTTTTAAAGTGTCTTTAAAAAAAAAATCTTAGGTGTTAATTTGTATTAATCACGCCTTTTTTTTTTTTTTTTTTAGGTCTTTGCTTTCCTTATGTCATAAAAATTTCCTACTTTTTTCCCCCCCTTGGTTTTATTTTTTTTAATGACTTCACTTATATTTTCTTTTATTTCTCTGCTCCATCTCATTGTTCTGTGTTACCTTGATCTTGTTGAGTTTGAATTTTGAGTAGTTTCTCCCCTGGTTCCTACATTTTACATTTTTGATTTCCTACACATTATAAAATCCCAACCAACTTCAAAGCTCATTTTGAATTCCTTCAAGGTCTGCTTTTCTTAAGCCCCATATTTTTGTGTTCATACTCTTCCCACAGATCTTCATCAGCAATTCAAGCCTGATGACATTATGATTGCATCTTTAGTGCTTTTCTACTCCAACCTTATTTATCATGCCTGCATTATTTCCAAAGATAAGGTCTAGAATAACTTCACAGCGGAGCTTGTTAGCTGTTGCGTGGGCACAGAGCAGCCCACCGCTACTGAAAGATAAAGTCACTTTTGCACTTCCTGCATTATTCTTAATGTGTGCACTCGCGGAGCTGAAATCCCTTAGCAGTAGATTGACCTGTTACAGGCTTCTCTCTTCTATAAGCATGTTTCTCACCCTATCTTATTCCCTATCACCTTGTTCTTGGATTCTTTGAGGTAAAAAAAACATGGCTCTCTTTTCTGATTACATTCCCTTCAAATTGTTTACTCTTACCTGACCTCCCCATTTATGTATCTCTCCCCACATGGCCACTAACATAAATGGACAATTCATTTTCTTTGACCAAAAGTCAAAGCAAAAGTTTTTCTTAGTATTTATTTGCCTCTGGAACTACCTTGGAAACCTCACAAACCTTTTAACAGGTCAATCCATTGTGTGGCCTGCCTAAACAATGCCCTGGGCATATAATCTCCTGGTCAAAGGTAGACATTACCTCTGTTTTTGCTCAGCTAAAATAGAAGTTTGCTCTCAGAGTAACAGCCAAACACCACAAGGCTGCAGCACATTTGGAAAGATTAATCTAGATCTTCAAATTTTATTCGTCTTGTCTTTCTTTTTCCTTATCATTTTCCTCACTCGTTCATTCATTATTCATGTATTCCAAAATGTTTTCTTAGGGTCTTCTAGATGCTAACCACTGTAGCAATCACAGGAGAATACAGGTAAGAAAGATATAGTTCTTGACATCAGGCAGACTAAAAATAAAATTTTGCTTTACCAAAAATAAAAAATGTCTTTACCTTTATCTATCTAATAGATTAAACAACTAATGATGACAGTAAGACTTTTTTTTAAAAAAGGGCCCTCCCTGGTGGCACAGCAGGTTAAAGCACAGCACTAAGAAGATAAAGCCTGTTCCTCATGAGTTCAGTTCCCGCCTGCCCTGGAGGTGACCACATGGCATGGCAGACCTCTCCTGACCTGCCTGCTGCTCCCCTCAGCAGTGTACTTCATCGATCTGCCTATTCTGCTCCCCACTCTGTCTCTGGTGAAGCCTCTCGCCACCCCTGAGCCTCTGGCCTATACCCCAGTTCTACATGCACAAATAAATAAATCTTTAAAAAAAAAACTGACTTCAGATTATAATGTAGTCATGTACATTATTCAATTAAATTAGTAACAGATTATGCCCACAAAATAAACAAGATCTAACAAGGGTCCAGATCTTCTTACTCTTACAGACTGTGCTTCTCCCACCAAGTATTTTGAAAGATTCCTAAACAAACTAAACTAAGTGTACGCTATTAATTAATCTATGAGTTGACAAAAAAATGCAAAGTTAACAAAGTTTTTACTTACAAGGATGTATAATGCCAGACTAATACAGCAGTTACATATCACTACCTTACTCTACTCCAGACAATTATTTTTGTAATAATTTAAACAGCTATCAAAATGGCAAAATAAATTAAAAATTAAATGATAAACCCTGTTCCTTTTGAGACTTTGATGCTAAATTAATGGTAAAACAAAAGCAATGTAGAAATCCAGGCATGATAGAATAAATGTTATCAAGCTTGCCTACCTAAAAAAATAGCTATAAAACTGAACAAAACAAATAAGGCAACTATTTCCAGACAATAGAAAATTAGCAATTCAAGATACAGAACCTGAGATCATTATATACAATTTAAAAGATAAGGACATTTTTTTAGCAGCTATTAAAAATGTTCAAGGAAAATATGATCTCAGTGAATGAAAAATGAGAACTCTCAGCAGTAAAAGGAAAAACATTAAAAAGAATCAAATGGAAGCCCTACACTAAAATTTTGCTGGATGGAATTAAGAGCAAATTTAAAGCAGATAAATACAGGTCAATAAATTTGAATGATCCAAAATAAAATAATCAATCAGGAGAACAGGGGAGAGAAAAAGACTAAAACTAAAATGAATAGGACCTAAATAATCAGTGGGACAATAACTAAATGTCTTTGATTAGGGCCCTATGGGGATAAAAGAGAGAGAATGGGACAGAAAATGAAAACAATAATTTTTAAAATGCCTTAAATTGGTAAGAAACACCAACTATAGATCCTCCAAACTACAAGCAGAACAAATACAAGGAAAACCATACTTATGTGCATCACTGTCAAATTTGTGGATGAAAATATAATACTGACTGATCTCAACCGGAATAAGCTGAAACATTACTTAGAGGAAAACAGGAAGAAATGGAATGACATGTTTAAACTGGTGAAATAAACTGTCAACCAGAATTCCATATTCAGCACAGTATACTTGAAACAAGAGGGTGAAATAAAACACTTGCATATGAACAAAACCTGAGAAAATTAATCGCCAGTAGACTGACAGGAAGGAATATAAATGGAAACAATGTATGTGTGGGAAAACATAAAATAGCTTCATTTAGGTTTTTTTAAAAAATGTCTTTAAAATCTGTTGAAACAAAATTTGCATTATTGTAAGAAAAAGTTTATAAGAGCTCACAGGAGAAAATTAAAATAATTCAAAGAACTGATGATGGAAATGAAACTGTTGCAAAATTCTTACATTTGTGACATATGAAGTGCAATGATATTAATTCTAAGTAGACCATGTTAAGTTAAATACATAATTAAGAAGGCAACCCCTTAAAAGATGCAAAGGGGTGTCTCCATGGAGGCCTAGGTATTAAGTCTCAGTACGAGCACAGCTAAGGCCTGAGTTCAATCTCTGGCCAGGGAGCTGACCCACATGGCGCTGTTTTTGTTCACTGCTCTCTTCAGCAGTGTATTTCAGTAAATCACCCTGCTCTGCCCCCTACTCTGTCTCTGGTGAATCTTCTCATCCTCCATAGAGCTGGTTGACACCCCAGTTTTTCTATGCAAAATAAATAAAATACTTTGAAAAAAAAAAAGATGCAAAGAGATATCAGATAAAAAGCAAATAAAAATAAATGAAAGGTTACAAAATATTCAATGAACCCAAAAGGCAGCAAGTAAAAAAGAACAAAAACTCAGATCAGAACAAATAGGAAACAAATTAAAAGATGACTTATTCCTGTTACAAGTGTATAAAATGTAAATGGACAAAACAGTTAAATTAAAAGGCAGAGATTATTATAGTAATTTTTTAAAAATAACTGTCTATAAATGAAAATATAAGGATGAGGAAAGAAAAACTATGTAAATGGTAATAAGCAAAAGAAAGCTGGTGCATTTAGATTATTTTCAGATGGACATTCAGACAAAGAGAAATTCCAGGCATAGAGAGACATGTCACATGAATGTGCTAATCAAACAATCTTAAAAGTGTATGTAGTGGGCCCTCCCTGGTGGCTCAGCGGGTTAAAGCACCGCACTGAGAATCTAAAAGCCACTTCCTCATGAGTTCGATTCCCGCCTGCCCCGGAGGTGACCACATGGCGTGGCAGACATCTCCTGACCCGCCCGCTGCTCCCCTCAGCAGTGTACTTCGTCGATCTGCTTGTTCTGCTCCCCACTCTGTCTCTGGTGAATCCTCTCACCCTCCACATCTCTGGCCTGTACCCCAGTTCTATATGAATAAATAAATAAATCTTTAAAAAAAAAGTGTATGTAGTAATACTCCTAACAGGGCTCAAATACATATTAGGAAAAAACTGAAAGAACCAAGGGAAAAAGAGGCAAATTCATAACCAGGGACTTGAAGACCCTTCTCAGTAATAAGCATGTGAACTAAAGCAAAGCCAGATCTGAAAAAATCTACCAACCAAGTTATCCAGTTGACATTTACAGGATATGATCAAATACACAATGTGCAAATATACAACATTCTTTTTAAGTGCACTTGAAGCATTTACTTAAATACAGCATATAAAATGGGCTATAAAATAAATATCATTAATTCCAAAATATAGAAGATTCTTACAATATATATGTTCTAAATACAACAGTACTTTAATTATAAGTTAACAACAACACTTCCAGAAAAGCAAAACATATTTGGAACTTCCACATTTCATTCTTAATAACAAGAGATATTACAAGGTGTTTTAATTGAATGATGAGTGAACAAATATTGAAAAGATTAAAACAACTGGCACATACCTCTAGCAAGATTCTTTTGCTAAAACAAGGCGACAGTGGAAGGGAAATTAAAAGGGGGAGGAGCAAGAGAGAATTGGAAGGGAAGGGTGAACAAAACAATAACAATAGAAAACAAAAATGACAAATATCAAAAATGAAAAAAGGAGATATAACTATAGACCCTATAGACATCAGACAAATAAAAAAATACACTAAGTATGTAAGTAAACTGAGCAACTTAGTATATCTGTGCAATGGAATAACTAAGCAAAGTCTTTACACACAGAACGACATGACTAGATCTCACAGCTAGAATATAGGTGGTGGAGGAGGACAACACAAAATCTACACAGTAATTATTTGATATTCTAGAACTGGCAAAGCTAAGCTACAGTATTAAAATCAGATGAACAGCTGCACTCGGGGCAGAAGGTGAGACAAGTGGAACTGAGTGCAACAGACACTGGGCATTGTATATGTGGACACTGGGTATTATAGTCTACAATGAAATATGTAGACTGTCAAGACTTTAATCACATTGTACACTTAACACCTGACCTTGATAGAATGTAAACTTACAGCAATGATGTTGATTTTTAAGTAGAAAAAAAAATGAATAAAAAAATACCATAAGAATAGGAAGCCATGTGAGCTAATCCTAGATGTAAGATTTAAGAACTACCTTATATCTCCTACATCCCTTCATAAGAGTAAAGGAAGCATAAATGATGGGCCAGTAAGTGTTCTATACACTTTTACATATTCCATCCACTTTTACATATTCCATCCACTTTTACATATTCCATCCACTTTTACATATTCCAACTGTTTGTTGCCTTTATTTCATGAGAAAATCTAACCAGATGCTTTGGAAGACAGCTGTGTTGTAACTGCAAAAGCAACAAGCAACAAACAGTTGGGTTGAAATGATGACTTGTGATCCTTTCCTTAGCTTTGTGACCACAGGCAAAAGGAATTTAATCTTAAAGTCGTTCAATGACAGAGCTCATTTGAAGATGAAGAGATAGTAACCATGAACACAAGTTCTACTTTTTCATAAGTTCTCAATAGACATTTGTATCAATGAAGACATGAAGGAGATAAATAATATGGAAAGGGACTCAAGCAGGTGCGAGCAAACAGAGTAGCATAGGAATCCAGCCCCATCTTTTTCTGTGGCCATGTGGGTGGAGGGTGAACAAGAGGTTTCCAAATACAATGGAATCTACAGTGAGTGGTTGGTTGATCCTTCTGAATGAATACACCTTCACTGTCACCTGGGTTATAGTTTTTGGACTAATAACCCCTGGTTCAGGCAAGAAGCACAAAAAAAGAGAGGCGGCTGTCTACCTAAGACTCCAAGGGGATTTTATCCAAGTTCCAAAAGTCAAAGTGTGTCCAATACTATGTGCCTCTGAAAAAATCAACATAACTGGTGAGCACTATTGAAAATGCTCCACTGCCCTTTAGTCTTCAATTTTCTGAGCAAATGCTCTCTAAGTGAGACAACAAGGACAGAGACCTTCCAGATACAGCCACAGTGACCAGAGCAAGGCAGTCATAAACGCCTTTGTAATAGAATGCCAGGCACTGAGGCTATTCTGACAGAGTATTCAAAAGGTATACCAGAGCATAAAAATCTACAACAGAAGCTCAGATGGAAGACCTGAGACGACATGTATCTTCACCTAAACGTAGGGGCCTTGCAGGGGGTGCTGGGGGAATGACTAGAAATGTAATACACAATCCTAGTAACCTGTGACAAAGTATTTGAAAGAAGCATTCATGGGGAACACACAGAGGAGAGAATGAGCCAAGGGTAGGTGAGAAAAAAGAAAAGGGGAAACAACCTTGCAAAGATTGACTCCTATGCTAGACCCAAACCTATGATGTGTTTATTTGGGCCAAAGGCATCCTGGGGAGAGTCACAACACATACAAGGACTCAGAAGGGTCAGACGGTGCCATCTGCAGAGAACTGCAAGTCATTCCATGCAACTGGAGCATATGGTGGGAAGGGAAATGAGGAGGTAATGGAGGCAGGGACGGGGCTCAGGGAAGGACTTTTTAAAAAAAATCAGGCTGTAGGAATTTACATTTTACCTTGCAGACATGGGAAGCAAAGGAAGGACTTGAAGCATGTAGTATCACAATGAAATTAGCATTTTTTAGCAATCATTCTGGGAATGGTTTAGGGAACAGATTGGAAGGGGACAAAATTAGAGACAGGGAAACTAGTCAGGAGCCTCTTGAAGTGGGGAATGACAGTGGCCCAAGATAGCAACACTCAGCGTGGAGAGAGGAGGCATGGGATAGAGCCGAAAGGTAAAGCTCTTAAACTTGTTCGCTCATGTACACACAAATGAGAAAAAGAAGGACTCAGAGAATTCCCAGATCTCGAGCTTGGACCGCTCAATGGATAAGCCTGCTGGTCATGGAGACTAAGAATATATCAACCTATATTTGAAAGTATAAAACCATGATGCTATATTAAATTTGAAAAGAAAAAAAGAACACAAACAAAAGCACAGGCTGCCTCACATCTCTGAGAAAAAGCAAATGCTTAAATTCACAGAGTGCAGTAAGTCAGCGTTAAAGAAATTCCTGTCTGACATATGTTGATGAATGAATAATCAAAGAATACCACAGAAGGCAATTCATTACAAGGGCGCCACCTACTGCCTCCCAAGGAAAGCGCAGCAATAAAATGCCACTGCCCCCACATCCCAAAAAGGTGGAAGAGAGCCAAGGATTTTTGACCATTTCACTCAGTACATGTTTTCACAAAGTATCTGGATCCACCTATTAAAAAAACCCAAATGGTTAGCACTTGTAGCTAATAGCCAAATGTATCTGCTTAGTTATTTTCCCCTTACAACGTCAATTCACCACTATCATTATTTGACTATCAAACACTTACCTGCCATCATTGCTATCATACTGGCTTTGTAGACATTAGTCAGAGATCCAAGTTCTCCTGTTGCTAAGATGGTTTTGAGATGAGCCTCCCCACAGGCCTTGCGAAACTGACGGATCTCATCATACAGGGCTGGGGAAGAAATAATTGAGGCATTTACAAAGTAGGCAAGTGATAACATAACTTGGCAGCCGTTTAGAGCTAGTAGAACCCATCTCAGATTTAGAAGACAAAACATTTGTCACTTTCTAAAAATCACCCCAATTTAACATTGCCTGGAGCGTTCCGGTGCCATTCACATCCTGTTACAAGGAAGGCTCCCTTTGCTACCATGGAATTGTTTCTGAGCCCTGTTTCGGGGTCCAAGGCCAAGGATTTATTTTAAAAAATCATGACATGCAAATTGCAAGCCCTTACCTGGGAGGGTTACTTATAAGGGAAAAAATACCATACACATGCAGATGAAAGAAAATCCTCCAATTCCTACAAATTCTTCTGTTCACATCTAGTAACTTCTCTTGGAATAGAAGGCAGCTTTCTTCAGAGATCTCAGTTAATGACAATAAAGACGAAAGAGCTTCCTCCACTCTCTACCAAGCTATGCCTCTACGTACCTGAGTAAAAAGGGTTAAGGCTATCCAGGCATGTTGACTGTATGTGCAGAGAGATTCAGAGGGGCAGTTTCATTGCACTCATCCCTGACCCCAGCACTACATGTGACTTTCTGGGGCTCCATAAAGCACCCTGAAAGCAGATTAAATGACTTTGTATATGAGTGTAGACATATACTGCATCCACACAGCTAAGTCTTCAACATCCTGTGTTGTATTTCTTGTACACTTACACTGCTTTTCTTCCTCCTCCTCCTCACTGATGTGAAGATGAGGATCAAGGGTCCATTTCTTATTTTCTCAAGCACATTTTTTTTTCTTTAGCTTATGTTATTGTTCGAATAAAGTCTATAATACAATCAGCATACAAAATATGTGTGCACCGACTGCTTATTTTATCGTTGAGTATTTCGGGGGGCAGCAAGCTCTTAGCCACTAAGTTTTAGAGTAGTCAAAATTTCTATGTGGGTTTTGGACTGCATGAGCAGTGGGTACCCCTAACCTTCAGTTTGTTCAGGAATATAAACACCAAAAGAAAAACTATGCACAATAAAGTAAATGGAGGGGAAAGCATTTCATACTCAGTTACAGAATTTGAGTAGATAAAATCAGTATAATGAATATTAAATTTTTGAAATACCAGTTAATAGAGTCTTTTGTCATTAACTCACAAATTTTGGCTATTAGCCTGCATTCAACTGTCAGTTATTTCTTAAAGTTGAATTATTATTACACTCAGATCAGGGCTTCTTCTTTTCTCTGTGTGCTTGTTTGTGTGTACATGTGTTGGTTTCACAGATATAGTTTTATAAATACAGGGACTAAACTGAGTAGCAAAGAAACATTCTTAGTAAGAGCTAGGACTAGAGTAAGCATTTTGTAATGCTAAGATGAGTTCTATAATTTATATGTTTACAAAAATATCTACACAAAATTAAAATTGGTTTCATGTCTGCAAAGTCCGTTCAAACCCAAAACTTGCCTTCAGAGTCCTAGAAAAACACAAGTTAACTCAAAGCTCAAAAAAGAAAACAGAATAAAATGAAACAGTCTATCATAAGATGGCTGGACAAATTTACATCAAGGGATGGGACCCCAAGATGTTCAAAGGAGGATAAAATATTTTCACATATTCCTAAAATATATATTTTTGAGATGATATGACAAGGACCACGCCCCCTGGCTTAACTTGCAATCCTATCTGGACTGTGAAATCATCTTTCCCTTACATCCAATGTGACAAGAAGGGCAAGTCTGGAACAAACAGTAACAGAACATGTGGCAATAACAATGTATGTTCTTTCCACTTACAGAATGAATATAGAAAGGAAAGACAGTTCTCGAGTTACAGCATCTAAAGAGAAAGTTGATCTCTAAGAATAAGTGACAAAGAAATCTCCTAATCTAAAAATTCAAGAATGTTAATTCAGTTATGAGACTTAATTAATTTTTTTTCTTCCACTGTATTGTACTGCCACCAAAAGCAAGCTTGAGAGACAAATAAATTTAAAGTCCAACTCTGTTGCTTCCTGTGTAAACTCACTATTTTTCCTGGCGTCAGTTCTATCCTTAATGTGTCAATAAAAATATTATACTATAGGGTTACTATAAAGATTAAAATATATATATATATGCTTTACACATTGTCTCCGCAGGTTGTAGCCACTCAAAAAATCTAATTGTTGTTATAAATCGGGACTTCTAATAAAATGAGTTTCTATTAAGGGTTATGTGATAAAAGGTAAATCCTGTTTCATGGTCTGACCCAGCGCCTTGTACTGCACCAAATTTTTATTGTATGGATTAATGCTTACAATCAGGTAGTCATCAGATAAGGCTTGAAAATACTTTATTACAACATTTGCCAAAATGCACTCCAACCTGTGCGACAAAATTCTTTAAACATTGATCCTGATCATATTTACAAACAAAATTACCACCTTTGCCTAAAGAGCACTGCTTTTTGATATCCAATGACTTACTTCAACCACAGTTCAAATTAACCAGAAAACCAGATCTATTTTATGACTCAATGATCAGCCACCTGGAAGTAACGCTCTAATCCATGATCCAAGCAGAACAAACCAATGGTCACATGGAGTGTAGCTGGGTTTAACAAATACGCAAGAGGTACCTTCTCATTCTTTAACTGACAACTCCTCAAATCATTTTACTGACCTATTTCACCACATAACTGGGTCAAGACTTTCTGAGCAAATATCCCGATCTTTAAAATTCAACACCGTGAAAGTTGTCATTTCTTCCTGTTATCATACTGTCCAGTGTGTAACAGAAGAATTCAATCAAAAAGCATAGCAAACCAAGCCTTTCTAAACTACGGTCTGTTATCACTATTAGGCAAGCTGTTCTGCTCTCACCAGAAGCCAAACATCTCTCTTGTGAACAAATCTGATTCCCTTTTTACTTACTTCATTCCTATAATTTTTCTGTCTTGCATCATCAACTTCTTCTCTAATGAAATATTTCTATTAGTCAAAAAATGCCCTATTTCCTTTCTGAAAAATAGTTCTTTCTCTTCTCAATCAGCTAGTGACACACTTCTCTGTTATCTTTCTCACTCCCTCTACATATTAGACTTCGAACAAGTAGCATATACCTAGTCCCTTGTCTAATTTAATATTTTTGGGAAAGGCAAGAGATAGACTTGGAAAATGTACACACTGTAATTTATACACACACACACACACACACACATTTACTCCAAACTACAGCAATCAAAAAACAAATAAAAGCAAAAATGTGGCCTGACCTCCATCAAGTGAATCCTTCACTTTACTGTGTGTGCAAAGATAATAGAACAATTAGCTGTTGTTGCTAATACTACAGCAGCAGCAAAGGCAGCAGATCTAAGCGTCCAGTGGCCCAGTGAACACCAGCCACAACATGGCACTTGCGCTGGCCAGTGACCATGCCAGCAGGGGAGCTACCGTCAAGCTCTTCCTATGGCACAATCTGGCTGTGTCATCTGCTCCCTGGTCTCTTATGGTAAGGCTTGTTTCCAAGCCAAATTGTCCAGACTTCTTATTCTACCACCCCCTAATAAATTTCTTTTCAGTTTAATGAAAACAGAAATGGCTTCCTTAGTTTTGAACTCAACCCTATCACACAAATATCTATTGAAATATCTGGTATAGTGGACAACAGTTGGCACCCCAACTTCCCGGGGTCTTAAGCCAGCTCTGTCATTTTAATTTACTGTAGTTTGAGCAAGTTGTTTAACTTTCTATCTTCATTTCAGCTTCCTTGTCTATGAAATGGGAATGCAGGGTGTCATTTCAAGCCTTAAATGATGAGGTTAGGCTCAATCATGTCTACTACTTGCTTTCCTGTTACTGGTAGAGGTTCTGTTACTGTTACTGGTGGTGCTTATTAGGTCCAGGGTACAAAGGGGCTTGTAGAAGAAGAGAACATGGTGACTGCATTTCTTAAGGAAGACAATGTAGGGCCCTCCCTGGTGGCGCAGTGGGTTAAAGTGCAGCACTGCAAGCTAGCGGCAGTCACTGTAGTGCCGGATCAATCCCTGGCCCAGGAGCTGCCCCACATGGCATAGAGACCTCTCCTGACCCTCCCGCTGCTCCCCTCAGCAGTGTATTTCATCAATCTGCCCACTCTGCTCCTCACTCTGTCTCCAGTGAGTCCTCTCACCCTCCACACCTCTGGTCTGTATCCCAGTTCTGTATGCATAAATAAATAAATCTTTAAAAAAAGAAGACAATGGGGCCCTCCCTGGTGGCACAGTGGGTTAAAGCACAGCACTGAGAAGTTAAAGCCAGTTCCGCATGAGTTCGATCCCCGCCTGCCCCGCATGAGGTGACCACATGGCGTGGCAGACCTCTCCTGACCCGCCCGCTGTTCCCCTCAGCAGTGTACTTCATTGATCTGCCTGTTCTGCTCACCACTCTGTCTCTGGTGAAGCCTCTCGCCGCCCCTGAGCCTCTGGCCTGTACCCCAGTTCTGTATGCACAATAAAATAAAAAAAAAGAAAAGACAATGTATGATCATGTCACAATTTCTTCTTGTCAACTTGGAGCAAATGCTCATCCAGACAGCACAGACTTCTGGAATAAAACAATATGGGTCATTTGATAGTTACGTAAACTAGTTAAGAATGACTCCACCTTCTAAGCTTAGTTATGTAGAATGTTCACATGTTTCTGCAAAGATTAAATAAAATAATACATGTAGGTAGAACAGAACTAGACCACTCAGTACTGACTCTCCATGTTTCCCATAAATACAAAACTAACTTTAAGAAGGTAAAAAACAGCCAAGTACGATACTAATACTTATATTAGCCTATGTTGGAACTTATAGAATTTAAATAAAGGAAAAATAGACTTCATTCTAATTCAAGCCATAGATGCCATATGGAGGTAAGATTCACGTCCAGATAGTTTTGAGCACCCTGGTGATACAATGATCAGCAACATGGAAACTAGCTGGCTGACACATGTGAATCAAAGGACAGGATGGCTCAAATATAACCTGGTCACTCTCAAATCATAAAGTCCTTCAACATATGCAACTGTCATTTTCACTATAAAGAGCAAAACAACAGAAAAAAAACAGGTATAGATTTGCCCCTGGATTAGCAGGCAAGGACTTCAGCACAATGTGGATTTATAGCATTGCTTGTGGACTGTACAGGTGGAGGACATTATAAGTGAAGTAGTAAGTTCAAGAGATTTTCTTTCCAAAGAAATTCTTCATGAGGAAGACCTGCTCAAAAGAAGAAACTCTCCTAAGTTTTCAAAGCATCTCCCTTCTGAAATGCTCAAAGTGTTTTTCACACATCATTTAAACATCCCTTGTGAGGTAGCTGGCAGTTACCACATTTTAGACAGAAAAAGTGAAATGTTGTAAGATAAATGACTTGCCTAAAATTTTATCACTAGTCAATGATAGAATACAGATTAGAATTCATGTCTTCAGACACTGAATAAAATTTTATTTTCATATACCTCTCTGCCTCTGTGTTAGCACACACAGACATGCAATCATGCACACAAGCACTGGCACTAACATGCATTCTCAAAGAAATACACTGAAGAATACTATAATTGAAATTGAAATAAAAGAACTGAAAGAGGTATTAATCCCCATCTAGTTCAAATGACTAACTTCAGAGTTGAATGTTACAATCATAGACCTAATTTTCATTTTTCTAGGGAAAAGCTGAATAAAAATTTCCAAAGTAATCCAGAAACAAAATGCTTAACTTTGTATGGTTTAATATACTAAAAACAATCAAAGTGGCGGAATTAGCCTTCTAGACAGCAGAAGAGGATATTGTTTTATTGTGAAAGTGATGTCTCAATCAAGACTCGTCAGTTCTTTCTTGCCCACTCATTAACTGAGTCACTTGGTAAAGTGCTGAACGTCTCCAGATCTCTCCAGCCTCCTCCTCAGAACCCCTCGAGTCCTCATTTCTCACCTTAAAATTGGATAGAGAATCTTTGCACAGCTCAAACACATTTCAGATGCTGAAATAAATAGAAAAGTAACTACAGGAATGATTATGAAAGTCATCAATTAATTTTCCTTGGGTCCACTTCTATTATAGTGAACAGATATAAAAATGGAAACAAACTATGATTTACTCTAAAGAGTCAAGCTAAGACTAAATAGCCTCCTGTTATTGATTTAGAAAACAATGTTGATTCTACTTTGTGAGAGCTGTCAGCCAGGAAGGAGCACCCTCAGTCACAATCTGCCATGATGGTGGAGAGAAACAGAATGGGCAGGTCACAGGGGCTTGGGGAAATTTGGTGCACATGCTACCAGGTCAGGGCCAGGGAAATCCAGGGTTACCCTTCTCAATGAGGTTGGGAATTCTGGAGGAAGTAGAAAGCACAGCCAGCCAAAGGACAGAATTTGGGGTGCAGTGCAAAGAAAGCTGGCCTAGTCAAGAGATTGCTATATACAAGGAAACTGATCAAGTAGGTACAATCTACAGAGGATATGGGAGAAATGCCTCACTGACAAAAAAGAGCAGCATAAATACAGAAAGAGAAAGTGCGAATAAACCACGAAAGACTGGCTTGTAAAGGCAGCAATCAGTGCAGTCATATAGGGTCTAGTAAATTAGATGAACAATAGATAGGACCATGAGCACACCTGACTCACAGATCTGTTACTAAATACCAGTCTTTAACACAAGGAAAGAAAACTCCTTGGAAAAATGGCTGGGGAAGTGAAAGTCAAATATTAGCCTGAAACATCCTCTGTAAGATTGCAAGGATGTTCTCAAAGAATGCGGATATGTCAAAAGGACAAAGGAGTCAATTTGAAGCAGCTGCCCACAGTCAAATATGGGACAATTTGAGTATCAAAAGAAATAATGACATTAATGTTTGATTGAGTAAAATAGGAATCCGTGAATTATTAAAAAGACAAAGAAGAATAAAAAACAGTAAGGAGGTGACAATAACTAGTTAAAGTTAGAAGTAATGAAATTAGAAAATCACCATTTGTTAGCAATCAGGATAGTTAACTGAAGAATTATCAAGGAATAGTAAAATATTGCAGAAAAATTCCATGATAAAAATGATATAAAGTAGTCTCAAATATAGTCTAAAAAAATTACCATCCATAATTACTGTGTTAATTAGTACTTACTAATCTTACAATGGAGAAACAGGACAAAAAGCAATGTAGCCAAGTAAAAAAGTAACAGTGTCAGTAATGGGACAAATCAACATCTTTTAACTTTTGAAATGATGTATCGAGAAGAACAGAGCAAAATTTCTGTAGTTCTTCTAATGAAAATACATCACTTGAATCTAATCGTGAGAAAACATCACACAATCCCAAATTCAGGTTTCTTTTACAAATAATGTTCCTCTATCCATCAGCCACAAAGAAAGACTGAGGGTTGTTCCAAGTTGAAGAATACCAAAGAGACATGAATTATTAATCCTAGACCTAGTAAAGAAAACTAATGGTACAAAATCTGTGGATTAAATGGTGGGATGACACCAGTCTTCATTTCTTGATTTTGATGGTACATCGTGGCTTAATAACAAGAATATTCTAGTTTTTCGGAAATAGGCACTGAATTATCTGATGGTAATGGATCAAAAGGTCTGTAACTTCGCGGAGCCAACCATAAAGCAATTATATACATATACACACAAAGAAAAAGATAGAGCATAATATGGCAAAAAGGTAAGTAGATTTGGGCCCTCCCTGGTGGCGCAGCGGGTTAAAGCACAGCACTGAGAAACCAAAGCCACTTCCGCATGAGTTCAATTCCCGCCTGCCCCGGAGGTGACCACATGGCATGGCAGACCTCTCCTGACCCGCCCGCTGCTCCCCTCAGCAGTGTACCTCGTCGATCTGCCTGTTCTGCTCCCCGCTCTGTGTCTGGTGAAGCCTCTCACCACCCCTGAGCCTCTGGCCTGTACCCCAGTTCTGTATGAGCAAATAAATAAATCTTAAAAAAAAAAAAAAGGTAAGTAGATTTAATAAGTTTGCTACAAGTGAGGCGAGCACAGTCACAGGGAGAGGAGCTGCCTCTGCCCCTCTGAGAAGGGAAGTCAGTGAGGAGAAGCACCCGCATGGTCACTGAGGGGTGGCAGGGAGGCTGCAAGGGAGAAGGACAGAGAAAAGAAACACCTGCATAAGCACATCTGAGCAGAAAGGCTGTTGCCCGTGTATACTATTTTTGCAACTTCTCTGTGAGTTTAAACTTATTCAAAAATAAATGTTTACAGGGACCTCCCTGGTGACACAACAGTTAAGGGCAGCACTCTGAAGCTATCGCAGCCTCTGCAGCATGAGTTTGATCTCCCCCCCCCACCCCCGGCTAAGGATGTGACCCACGTGGTGCAGCGGACCTCTCCTGACCCTCCCGCTGCTCCCCTCAGCAGTGGATTTCAGTCCATCTGACTGTTCTGCTCTCCACTCTGTCTCTGTTGAGTCCTCTCATGCCCCGCACCTCTGGCCTGCACCCCAGTTATGTATGCATAAATAAACAAGTCTTTAAAAAAAATAAATTTTAAAAAGTACATTTGATTTTCCAAGTATAAATTTGATACCCTGCAATTTTACATCAAGCTATTTTTCTTATGAGGGGGTTCTAAGACTATCAATCAACCATTTGATGGTGTTTAAGCAAAAAAAAAAAAGTTACATATTATTTTAATACCTGCCTCTTTCTACTTGATAAATCATAGACTTAAAAATAATTAAATTTTAAAAGATTTTAAATAACTAAAAGTTAAAAATATTAGTCTGTAACACAATTTTTAATGGCTGCAAAATGTTCCACTGCAAGGTGATTCAACCATTTTCCTATTACTATTTAAGAACATTTCTGATGCTTTTAATTATAAACAATATTTTAGTAAAAGTCCTTATGGATAAATTTTTGCCTACATCTTGACCACATTCCCTATGCCTTTATTAAGTCTCTGCTCACATACTCATGTGTAACAGACATTCTTTTTAAAAAACTCAAATATCATGGAAATTGAAAATCCTTCGCTTAAAAAGAAAAACAATTCTTGCACATACAAATAATCATTTGGAAGGTTATTATAAAAGATGACTGACAAATGAAAACGGAATTCAAACTCTATGAGTGCAAATGAGTCCGATTAATGCAAAATTTAACACAACACATACACCAGAGAAGTGGCTGACAAGGTGATGTCACATTAAAAAACTAAAATAAATGCTTGGACCTGGAATGAGGTTTTCATAACTAGCAAAAGTGGGTGCACTAGAAACCCAGGCTATATTACACTGCAGATGCTTAATCAATATAGTGACCCAACTGGCAGAGGACGTGTTTGCTGTCTGTCCTGCCACAGCCCTCCTACTACTGCCACAATGAGGAGGAAAAATGGAGATGGCACCCCACCTTCTGCTCATCACACCCAGGCAAAATAAAAGTAAGACTCTGCTGGGGGGTTGGGGGGAGGGTGCTGACAGGAACCCAAGAACACAGCCACAGTGGAAAGGCCAGTGCTCGTGAGAATGTAGGTCAAGGGAGCTAAAGGTCAGACTGAGTGTTTTAAACAACACCCCTAACAGGCTGACAACTGCCTCTACCTTTTGCCTCCTGTGTCAGCAGGAATTTGCATCAACAGCATTTTCTTTTCTCTCTTTACAATGATCTTGTTTCCCTCTAGTTTCCACCTACAAGGAAAGTACAGGCTTCATCTAGAGGCTGCTGGCAGTTTGTTTTCTGGAAAAGGATGGCCTCAGACATAAAAAACTATTACTGAAGATTTCATGTATAGAAATTGTGCTTTATGTAGGGATCCAAGTGTTTAAAGATGATGTTTCCTATCTGAAAGTCATAAAGTAGATTTCCCTTTATATTTAATGCTATTCAAAGGCACTTAAAAATAATTGTTAACGAACATATCTAAGCAATTATTTTTTGAGTACTGGGAAGATGTTCAACACTGCAGATGAACGGCCTGAAAATAACTCTTAAGATAATTATATGTACAGTACAACACTTAATATAAAATTGTACAGCAACCCTTTAAACCAAAAAAGTCACACAATGTTCAAGAACAGTTTTCATCCAACACAGCAACTAATTAATCTTGGAAGACTAAAACACCAAGTTGTAAAATAACCTACAAGAGATAAAGCACATGCATTTTTGTCAATAAGCATTTGAAGTTTTGAAGAATCATAGCATAAAAACAAAAACCATAAAAGCATATAGCTGCCATAAGTATCATCAGAATTTTTCTGTTATAAACAATCCCCCAAATAGAGAAAGAGTATTATGGATTATGTGATTCCTCTCAAGAAAAGTGTTTATAGATTTAGAGATGACTTCCTTGTAAGATATTATGATTAACAGCTCTACAAAATAAATATTTCTCCTGAAATATTATTTCTACCATCCTTCTCCTGTAAAAATAAGCAAATAAGAAAAATAAATTGTTAACCAGATTCAAGATGTTGAGGACCCACTCACATAAATCACAACAATGGTCGACATTAGAGCTTGGCCTTAATATTTCATTCCTTCATCCTAAAACTCTTGATAGCCATGAGGCACAGATACCCCAAACCAAACAGAGAGCATCTTTAGAGGATGAAAAGATAGTGAGACTTTGGCTACAAAAGATAAACAGTACCTCCAGTTGGTACCCAACACACTAGGCTGGAAAATGTCACAGAAGTCACCATTGGAGTCATGTCCATCAGTCCTTCAGAGAAGAATAGTTTCTCAAAACTAGTAAAAGCAGCTCTACATCCTGAGTTTATGGAAATAGTAGATTCTTGAGTGAGGTAGAATAATACAGCCTTTCTAGGTCTCTGGTATATACATTAGGCAAACACATGCAGCAGAGAGGTCACACAAAGCCAGAAATGAACATCTCTGTGTATTTGCAGTACATGGGATGCTTTCAATTTTCCAAACCCACTCAGTGAAATTTAAGAGATAATGAACCTTTTCTGGTCCATGCTTCCTGGAAAAAACTGTTTAAGGACTGCAACTTCAAAGCCAACTTCAACATCACCATAAAGAAATACTGTGTTACTACGCTTGAAATGACTGTGAAGTCAGTCTTCAACCTTAAAATGTCAAAGGGAAGCTACCTCCTAAGCTGAACTTTAAACTCGATGATGATGGGGACTTTTGTACACCATCTTTGAGTGGTAAAAGAAATGCTAATAAAAGTACTGAGAGCTGCTTCCTGACGTTTGAGAAAAAATTCTCAAGTGGCAGGAAGAAAATCTGTGTGGCTCCAGAGGGAAGAAATCAAATAGATTGATGTTTCAGAGAGGCAAATTAAAGCTCAAAAGAAAGACTGTGTTACCAGTACTTATCATAGAGATAATATTCACAATGAAAATGCAAGATACAAAACCTTTAGCCATGATGACTCTAAAAGGCTGTAGAAATCATTATGAGTTACCCCCCTTATTGGCGGCTGAGTGACATGGATGTTGAGAGAAGTGAAATGTTTGCCCACAGACTTGTAGAAAATCAGCAAAATTACAAAAACTAAAACCCAAGTTCTATTCAAAGTTCTACTTCATTTACTCAAGTTACAAGGTTACTTGCCTCAGCAACATACTATCATCAGTAGGAGGAGAGGGAAAGAGAAGAGACTGAAGTTGGCATGGAGGGATGCATCTGGGCCGAGCAGCAAGATGATCAATTTACATATATTATCTAATTTAATTCCTATTATACCCCTGTGGAGTCAATGCCATTATTCCTATTTTACCAAGAAGGAACAGAAGGCACAGAAGTTAAGTAACTTGTCCATGAGCAAATAGCTGTTAAGGGTAGCACCAGGATCCCAACCAACATCTGGCTCATACAAATGCTCTCAACTCTTCACTGTCTCCCAGCACCATCCTCCACTGTACTCCACAGTGTACTCAGTCTGGGTCAGTGGATGGCTGGGTACCCCGCCTCCTTCACAGTCCAGCACAGGTAAACCCCCACTTCCACCCTAGGAATGCTATCTTCATCCCACAACATAGACTTCCCAGGGGAAAATGAAGTATCCTTTTCCTGAGAGCACAGAAGTAGATTTACTTTCTGGCTAAACTTGCCTGAGTAACATTTAATTACAACTAATTTCAGATCCAGTTCACAGAAATAGAAACACATGGGAAATGTGTTTTGTATTAATTAATCAATATGTAAATTCAACAATGCTTCAATGATCTAGCACCTAAACTATGTGGAACAAAGAACTTGAAGTAATTTTTTTTAAATGCTCCATATAATTGCATTTCCTTAGAACTATCAATATATAAACATTATAGAGGGGAGGAAACTGGAATCAAAATAACTGAGAGTAACAGTCACTTATACGAGTCTATTGTTCCCTTGCATCAAACTCAAATTCTGATTTCACACAGACCCAAGGGGATGTGCTAGATTCTATGAGGAGAGGAACAGAGGCAAGTAACCTGAAAATATGAGGTAGGCATATTAGTTAAACTCACTGTTCTCAGGACAAATGAGGCATGTACCTTGTAGCCTGGTAGACAAGAGTGAGCAAGTTTCCTGAGGGGAAGAGCCATGAGCCTTAACAAGCTACACATAGTCTAATAGTGGAAACATAAGAGCAAAGAACCAGACAAAACAACAAGGGAAAACATGTTTAAATAAAAAGACAGTAAAGTCAAAAAGCACAGACTACTGGACCTTTAACGAAGGGGCAAGTCATGTTAGAGATTTCAGTAGCCATCATGTATTTCAGGACAATAGAAGCACTGATATAACAGCACTGAATGGTCTAGAAAAGGAGTTAACTTGTATTTAGTAGAAAATGTTCATAAAGTCTGAGTGATGTAGAAAAAAAACTAATTGTACTTCAAAGAAAAGTGTTCATAAAATCAGAATTATTTTGTAATGAATGTCTTTCTAAAAAGGCTGTATACTCTGGCCAAGATTCACTGACTCTGAATGTCCAGTTATGCAAAATGAAGAAGGGAAAGCTGCACGGTTTCATGAGGAAGTGGAACAGGTGTTCTGGAATCAGGCTGACCAGGAGCTGGCACCCAGGAGGTGTGGAGTCCTCAGCATGGGTCACACAGGCAGAACCTGGAGGCGATGAGGTCGCCAAGGAAGGGGATAAAGAACCTGGGAGTTCAGAGACAAGCCGAAGGACTGCCGACATTTCAGAACAGACAGAGGATGGAGAAGAGCTGCAACCAAGATGAGGGAGTAACCAAATGTGAGGGAACCTGGAGAAGGTTCCAAATTCATCATGAGAAACAAGTACAAAAGGAAGGGGTTTGGGGTGGGGGGAACTAGGGAGACTTAGCTGGGAACGGAGGACTGTTGGAACCTGGGTTTTTTTAAGGGGTAAGACAACTTGAAGTATATTTAGCTACTGATGAGAATGAGCTAGTGGAGAGAGACAGAAGACACAGAGGGGGAAAATGGATAACAAATAGAGTGAAGCCACAGAAAATATGGGAGGAAAAGAAGGGGTAGCAAAGGAAAACAAATCTAAGGGAATTCCTGTGTACTGGACTCTCTTCTCTGAGGAGCAGCAGATAAGTCTTCTGCTAAGAGGGAAGCAGTTTCCAGGTGGATGAAGAATTAGAAGTCTGAGGAGAGAGGAGAGTTTAAATTGTCACAAGGAGAAACCAAGAAGAGGGATAGGAGTCTCTGATTTCATAGGATAAACTGCACACACCTTCACCTGTAAGGAATGGCTGGATTTGCTCTGAATGGTCAGCTTTAAAAATGGGGCTCCTGAGGGCCCTCCCTGGTGGCGCAGCGGGTTAAAGCACTGTACTAAGAAGCTAAAGCCACTTCAGCATGAGTTCAATCCCCACCTGCCCTGGAGGTGATCCACATGGCGCGGCAGACCTCTCCTGACATGCCTGCTGCTCCCCTCAGCAGTGCATTTTGTCAGTCAGCCTGTTCTGCTCCCCACTCTGTCTCTGGTGAATCCTCTCACCACCCTTGCACCTCTGGCCTGTACCCCAGTTCTGTATGTATAAATAAATAAATCTTTAAAAAAAAAAAATGGGGCTCCTGGGCCCTCCCTGGTGGCAGAATGGGTTAAAGCACTAGAAACTATTCACAGCTGCTGCAGCCAAAGTTCGATCCCCAGCCAGGGAGCTGACCCACATGGTGTGGCAGACCTCTCCTGACCCGCCCACTGCTCCCCTCAGCAGATTGCCTGCTCACCTCCGCTTCTCTGGTGAATTCTCTCACCCTCTCACCCCCAACACACACACTTCTGGCCTGTACCCCAGTTCTTGTGTGCATAAATAAATAAATCTTTAAAAAAATAAAATAAAAAAAAAAACAGAGCTCCTTCTTTTGTTCTGAAGCCAGAGTCCCACATACCTTAGTCACAGGGGAGAAAGACCTAGATTTGAACGTATAATATCCTGACAGGCATTTCCATCAGCAAATTTCAAGAAATCAATTTTAGGCTCATATTTTAGTAAACAGCTAACATTAAAACATGACATGGAGGGATACAATATGTAATCAAACTGAGAGCCAAAATTAAGACATAATACTGCAGTGAAAAAAAGGCCTAAGTCATTGTCGTTTTCTATTTAGAATTAAATTTCTAGTATTAAATGTCCCTTTTCAATTTGTTTTGGGTCAAGAGGTTATTAACACCATAAAAAAAGAGTTAATAGAAAAGTATGGTCTAGGACAAAGATGTGTTATTATATTTTGCAAGAATGCCTGTCATTGGGAAATCATGCGTTTTTAAAAACAACCATTCCTAGTTCATTAATGGGTAGCCAATTACATCAAAACTTCCTTCCTATTGTATTTTATTTTCCAATTAGTAGTATCCTAGAGACAAGAGCACAAGTTATAATAATATAAAGTATACCTCTATGTCTACAACCATTTAATAAAAGACAGGACACAGAGTTTCTCACTCAACCAAATCACATGAGGTTTATTTACAGATTTTTAAAAAAATGTTATTATTACTCATTTTTTTCTCTTAATTCTAGTCAATTCTTAACTAAAGTCTATGCTTAGAAGCAGACATAGAGATAATGGACATCTATTAATTTAAGACTGCTTATATATATATATATACCATATAATTGCATTTCCTTAGAACTATCAATATATAAACATTATAGAGGGGAGGAAACTGGAATCAAAATAACTGAGAGTAACAGTCACTTATA
>NW_004567137.1:10904306-10910201 GCF_000260355.1 Condylura cristata
ATATATATATATATACACACACACTGTTATTGGCCAAAGCACTCATGAACCATAAAAAAAGGAACGAAGCCAAAAACACAAAAACGAATGTGTGAGTTGCTAAGAATTTTAATCTGGCAAGGATTTATTATGTAGATAAGTAGAACTGGGAGTATAAAGCAGTGGAAATGGGCTTACATTTTCTTTCTAGATCATTTGGAACTGCTGTATTAGTGATCATACAGTGCTGGGATGCATGATGCTTTCAGGGACTACTGGAATTTCTTGACTTGTGCCCTCAGCTACCAGTCCAGGTGGCTGTGTTTTTTGACTTTATGTATTTCTGTATTTAAATATTCTGTTATTGTTGCTTTGCCTGGCTCTTTGCTGTTCTGCTTTTTATTATCATATGCTATTTTAACTCATTATGGCTCAGGGTACTTCCCTGGCCTACCCAAACTTCTCTCTCTCCTTTCCATCAAGGTATAGAAATGTACACACTTACGAATGGACAGGAAAATAGCTAATATTCCAAGCTAAATGACTACATTTTCGAGCTTCACTCACAGCCAAGTATGGCCATGTAATTCAATTCAGGCCAATAGCGTTGTATGAGATTTGGGGGTCAGATGAGCCCTTCTTCACTGCTGTCTAGATGAAGCTGGGGTTTCAGAAGCATCAAGACATAGACTGCCCTTGAGAGTGAGTGTAGAAGGCATAGGCTCTAGCAGAAAAAGGTAAAAGTGTCTAGAAGAACTTGGCAGGGCTCCCATGGGACTCCTTCAATGCTGCCTCAGACTTTATATAAGAGAATAAATCCCTGCACGTGTAAACCACTGAAGAAATCTTTGTGGCATAACCAAGAGTAATTCTTTTTTGTTTAAAGATTTGTTTATTTATGCATACAGAACTGGGGTACAGCCCAGAGGTGCAGGGGGGTGAGAGGATTTACCAGAGACAGAGTGGGGAGCAGAACAGGCAGATCAACAAAGTACACTGCTGAGGGGAGCAGCAGGTGGGACAGGAGAGGTCTGCTGCACCAGGTGGGTCACCTCCAGGGCTGGGGCTCGAACTCACACTGAAGTGGTTGCAGCTAGCTTGCAGTGCTACACCCTAACCTGTTGTGCCATAAGGGAGGGCCCAACCAAGAGCAACAAACAATGCAATTAGGACTGACAACTGAGAAGATAAATGGAATGATCGTATGATAGGAAGCATCACACAAAGATATCCATGGGATATTAACAAGCCCAGTAAATAAGTCAAGGAAAAATATACTAAATATAATTCTGTTTTTCATTTGAACTATTAAAAAGGTGGGAATTACATGTGTGTAAAAATGAAGGGGAAAAAGTCTGAAAGTAGTTTTGCACATTGTATCAGGGATCCTTTCTAGGTGATGAGATTATGTGGCACATCTGTTTCTTTTAACACTGGTTAGAATTTTTGTTTTTAATAGAGAGCAGGTATAACTCCCATAATTAGTAAAAATATGCCATACCTGATACTCATATATCCTTTTTTATTTGCCTTTTATTTTCTTTAAGATTTATTTATTTATGCATACAGTACTGGGGTACAGGCCAGACTGCAGGGGTGGTGAGAGGCTTCACCAGAGACAGAACAGGCAGATTGACTATGTACACTGCAGAGGGGAGCAGCGAGCAAAACAGGAGAGGTCTGCAGTGACTGTGGACTTCCAGGGCGGTATAGAACTCACACCCAACCTGCCACAAAGCAGCCATGGCCAGCTTTGCAGTGCTGTGTTTTAACCTGCTGCACCACCAGGGAGGACCCTGATATTCATATATTCTAAAGACACAATGTTAGTCTATCTTTATCATTAAAAAAATTCTAAACTAACAATAATAGTATATATATATATATATTTTGCAGTAGAGAATTGTACTGTTATCTATCAGCCAGGTCAGTATGTAAAATATATTTAAGGCAGAGGTAAAACCTTTTTCTTTAATATCTAATTATAAAAAAATACCTTATAAAAATAAACTTTGCATAAGAGACTTGATTACAGTTATATATATGTATATATATTCAAAATAAATGTTAATGCATTGTATGAAATAACTAAGCACTCAAAGGTTATCTTAAGAGTACCTGCTAGTAGGAAGCTGCCTAGATTTATGGGAGGCACAAGGGCAGGCCATCCTACCTATGTTTTCTCTCCTAGATTCATCCTCTGATCTATAGTCCTGTCTTCTAGAACTATGACCTCCAAAACCTACTGCCTCGTGCTGGGTCCTCACCATGCTTCACCAGGAGAGAACTATGTCTCCTTTGCAGGTAAGGACATGCACCTACCTTCCCACTGGCCCGTCAACACCAAGGTCCTATTAATTACAATGTCGATTTCTGTAGCTCCATCTTCCACAGCCAGTCTGATCTCTTCTAATCGTGTTTTTAAATGAGTCTGTCCAGCTGGAAAGCCAGTGGCAACTAATAAAAAGAAAGAAAAAATGGAAAGGAGGAAGGAAATTGAGAGAGGGGGAGAGATAAGTGGTTAGTATCTCAACAAAGAATTTCAGACCAATAAAAATTACTATTCAGACTAGGCAGTAATTACACTTAAGAACTATATGCACATCTTGAAAGGTTGGCATGAAGAAACAGAATAATATCTTACATCACATTGGTGCTAGAATAAATATTACTATTATATGCTCTGGAAGACTTACAACTAAGTTACTCTGAGGCTTCTAAAGGGGGCTTTTAAAAAAAATACAAAGAGAAAATAAAAATAAGAGGGTGCTTTCAGTAGAGAGTCATTAAGAAAACATTACCAAAACAATGTGATAAAATAGTAGCAGCCTTCTCTTCATAGACACCAGCTAATTCCAACTGATTTGGTTCTCTCTGTATTCATGATTTATGATTCACATGTTTAGCTGTTGTAATTTAAGCTCTTCCCACTGCCTGTCTGTAACAGTCAAGCAACTGAGAATAAAGGGAAGTGACTGCAAGAGGGAAAACATCTAATTACTTCTGAAAATTGGGGTAGAGGCAGATGAGGGAAGAGCAGGACTAAGTGTAAGGAAAAGGAAAATGCAACCACACTTTTGAAAACTTAGTATTTTTTACATGCATGTCATTAATTCCATTCCCATTTATTGGGTTTCCTGATATTAATAAAATAATAATTGGTAAAATCCAGGAAAGCATGATTCTTAGTTATAGAAAGGAAAAGCCGAATTGATTGAGACTGATGAAAAAGGGTGATAAAGGGAATAGCTGCCAAATACTTTGGGGATCATCACAAAAATGTATATAAGTATCATACACTGTTTCTTTTGAGGTATCTCTAATAAAATAATGAGCATTATGGACTACTTCTTCATAGAACCAAGATATTCTTCTCACATCCACCACCAAGTTCCAGGTACTTACTTATCAGTGTAAAGCCCAAAACAACACACCTACATGATTTGGTGTATGTAGAGGGGAACAATTTCCTAGTTAAGAAGAAAGCTGTGCCAATGGCTTGTGGAAGACCTTCATTTTAAGCAGCTGTATAGTGAAATATTTCACTTGGATGCCAACACCATCTTTCTCCAGCTTGCTGTCATCAGCACTCACTAAGTAGAGCTTGTACTGATGACGGGAACGGTTAATTCCAAGGTCCTGGGTAATCCCTTCTGACTCCGTGACGCCGAGATTGAACAACTCCATTTATGTGACTTAAAGTGCTGCTCCTGATCTCATAAATACAAAATGGAGAACAGAGCTTGGATGCTTCTTGGTCTGACTGAAGACCTCGTGGAGCATGGTTGCAGCAGAGGCCTTGGGCCAAGATGAGGAGCGCAAATTTGTAAGCCTCCTCTAATAGCTTATAAATGTGGAATCTGTCTATTTATCCATCTTCACATACTTAGAGGCTTTTCCTTTCTCTCATGCCAAGCCCCACAGAGTCTATGTTAAGTCAATTCCTCTTGACATACCTTCTGCTCTTTCTTCCTGGCTTTTGGGCAACTCTCTTGATTTCTACAGACTTCAGTATGTCGTCCTAACTGCATTTCACCCTCTCTACTTCGTCGGTTCTCATCAGCTAACTTACTCCATCATGAAACTGGTCGCAGCATGTCTCTGTGTAAAACCTCTCAGTGAGCTCCCTATCACGAGCAGAAAGCGCAAAGGCCATACCACGGCCAGGCTTCCCCATGTAATTCTACCCCAATCCACCTCTCAGCTTCAGTCCTGACCCCTCTTCTTGGTCCTACCTAAGGAAGCAGTGGTGCAAACAGTTTTCAGTTCCCGATCCATGATTCTGAGCCATTCCCCTTCCTATCAACATTGTCAACTCCTCTTTTTTTCAAGACCCAGTCCATTCGTACCTCCTATAAGAAGTAATCCTTTACTCTGTGAAGGTCACCAACCTTGGCAGAATAAATCTCTCCCTGCTCAGTAACAACTGTCACTGCCTATCTGTATTATTGCAGTTTACATTTATAAAAATAAACACTGATTCTGCACAATGATTGTTTTTTGACTATTCTTGCTAAGCAAACAAGTTTCCTTAAGGACAGGGTACAGTTCTGTATCCTTGGGAATTAATATAATGTCAGCTACTTTGTCGGTAATAAGGAAATGCTAAAAGAATGAACACATGCAACCAGTTAGATGTATGAAACTGATCAAAATCATAGTATAAAACTGCAATACCCCTATGGAGTCAGAGCTGAAGAACTGCAAGTGTGTAGAACAACAAAAGTCACCAATCTTACCTGACGCCACTGGGATGTTACAGCCTGCAGCCTTTAGTGCTTTCACTGCATCACAGACCCGAGCAGGATAAACACAAACAGCAGCCGTGGTGATGCCTAAGAAGAAAGAAATCCTAACAGCCCACTGTATGTGAAGTTCAACTCACACAATATGCTTTTAGTTATTATTTATACTACAACATTGGCAGAAATCAAAACGAGAGGAAAAAAACCATTCCCCCATGCTGCAGCAAATGAAAAGGTTTTTATTTCCACATTCCCTTACAGTTTTTGATGACATGCATCATTTTCTCATCACTGTTCTCATCACTGCCACTTTTTAAAACTACCTGGGAAAGTCCTTAATCACAAACTTGGTAGTCTTGACTCCATGAAAATATATATGGAATCTACAGTATTCAAACAAGACAGTGACTGAAGAGAAGATCAGTGAGTTTTACAGGGGAGTACAGCAAAATGACATTTCCCTAATCATATGCCCTGTTTTGCAAGAATTAATACAATCTCAGTACGGATCCTTCATTTGTGAGGAGAAAGGTCTTAACATTAAAAAAAAAAAATAGCTACAATAAGACAAAAAAACAAGCAGCTGTATAGTGAAATATTTCACTTGTTACTTTAAGTGCTACAAAAAGGTGGTTTTTACTGTTAACTCTGAAGAAATATCACAAACACTTTTCAAAAGTGATTGAGTTATGGAGGTCTTTAAGTTCTCTACAAATTACGTGGGATAAAATACATGCATCGGACAAATACAGTCACTAGATGCCTACTCCACGTGGACACCTTGACGCATCCTTTCATTGAAACACCTGGCTCCCCACATCAGCCTGGTGAATAACAAGGTCGTGGTCTGGGAAATACCCATTAGATTTCCTGTGTCAGTGTCCTCACTTAAAATAAGGGATAAACCATATACCAGAGACATGTTGTGGGGGTGGAGTGGGGAATGGGATCAAAAACGGTGGGTGGGGGCGGCGCGACACAGAACCTAGAGGAAAAGAGATGGGGTGGGGCTGGGCGAGGGAGGAAAAAGGGGGGGGGGAGGAAGGAGAGAACAGGCGCGGCCGGGCTGCTCTCAGCCAGTCGGCAGACGGCGGGGACTCCATTGCGACGGAGGCAGCAGCCCCCACCCCCGCACTGCTGACCCGCCCTCCCAACTCCCCCACCCCCCCGA